>NC_140570.1:2702970-3107970 GCF_057381845.1 Rhamphochromis longiceps | reverse complement strand
GAATTATCAGCTTTTGTTGAATTTCAAAGACACCCAGCTCTCTCTATCTCACACGCAGTCAGCAAAAAATAATTCAAATATTATAATACATCATTATAAAAATTATTTCTTTTTAGATGTAAAAACTACTTTAAAATTTTTGCTTTTTTGTAAAATTATCTAAATCTTGTGTGTATATAGTGTGTGTGTGTGTGTGTGTGTGTGTGTGTGTGTGTGTGTGTGTGTGTGTGTGTGTGTGTGTGTGTGTGTGTGTGTGTGGGTGGGAGAGAGAGCAGTAAAAAGACACCCTGCATGTGTGTGAGTTTGTCGGTCTTCTTGCTTTGTAAGCGTGCAGTAGGTGGGAATTATTCTTTGTGTATGAATGAATGTAACCATTTTTGTGTGCATGTGGCTGCTCATCCCGCCGTGTGTATGGTTGTGTGTGCATGTGTTTGTGTTGGCTGTGGCCAGCGGAGATCGATGGTCTGTAAAGTGGATTCCTTATTGGTCTGTTTGCTTTGGCAGCTCTTGAAAGAAGCCCACTGATTATACTCCCAGATGTGTCACACACACGCACACACACACACACACACACACACACACAGCTCACTGTTTCTTGCTTTCATGTCAGTGTACATATATGTGGAGCTGACAGAGGGGGGTATACATGCTTACCATCCTTCAAGCTTTTATGATCTGGCAGGTTACATCCTCACATCTTCTCAGATACTCGCTGTTTGTCTCTTTCTCACACATACACACAAATACGCACTTAATGGAACACAAAATGGCAACACTGTGACACTGCCACAGGAGGAATGGCTTCTGCAGCAGTGTAAGACATCCTTGATGTAGGGAAGTTTACATTTTATGAGCGAGGTGCAGGTGGAATGGTGCAAGGCTGAGAAGATGCCATGTCATAGACTGTATCAAACCAAAACACGGAAACGGTCACTGGTCACTACGTTCACACGCAATCGCTTCTTGAGTGTTATTACACATGACTGCAGCCCAGGGCTTCCTGGTTAGCATGCTAGCTTCAGTAAATATCTGGTCAGCACAACCTATACTGTGAGGGAAAATGATTTGAACCCCAGCTGATTTTAGAAGTTTGCCCATTAACAGAGAAATGATCAGTCTATAATTTCAGTAGTAGGTTTATTTGAACAGTGAGACACAGAACAATAACCAAAAAATCCAGAAAAATCCATTTCAAAGAAGTTATATTATATTAGGGTGGCTGTGGCTCAGGTGGTAGAGCAGATCAGCTACTGATTGGAAGGTTGGTGGTTCGATTCCTGGCTCCCCCAGTCTGCATGCCAAATATCCTTGGGCAAGATATTAACCCCAAATTGCTCTCTGATGCATCCATCGGAGTATGAATGTGTGTGAATGCTTATTAGTTGCACTTGACTATAGAAGTGCTTGTATAAGTGTGAATGGGTGAATGTGGCATGTTGTATAGAGCGCTTTGAGTACTCCTGGAGAGTAGAAAAGCGCTATATAAGAATCAGTCCAGTCCATTTATTATATCATTTATATAATTAATTGGCATTCTCATCATGAATTAAATAAATATTTGATCCCTTTTTCAAAACGTGCTTTAGTACTTGGTGACTTGTGACTTGGAGGTCAGACGTGCACTGTAGTTGGCCACAAGTTTTGCACACATCTCAGGGGGGATCTAGTCCCACCACTTTGCAGATCCTCTACAAGCCATTAATGTTTCAGGGCTGATGTTTGGCAACTCAAACCTTCAGCTCCCTCACAGATTAATGTCTCGGCCACTCCAAGACCTTAATTATGCTTCTCTCTGAGCCAATCCTCTGTTGCTTTGGCCGTGTGTTTTGGATCATTGTCATGCTGGAACACCCACCCACTACCCCTTTTCAGTCCCCTGGCTGAGAGAAGGAGGTTCTCACCTAAGATTTAACAGTCCATGGCCCCATCCATCCTCTCTTTGATGGCAGTGCAGTTGTCCTGTCCCCTTGGCCCAAAAAACCCCCAAAGCATAATATCTCCATCTCCATGTTTGACGGTGGGGACGATGTTCTTGGAGTCAAAGGCAGCATTCTTCCTCCTGCAGACATGGCGACTTGTTGATGCCAGATAGCTTGATTTTGGTCTCTGACCCCAACACCTTCACTCAGTCCTCCTCTGAATCATTGAGATGTTCAGTGGCTGAAAAGTTATTTTATGGTTCTTCCATTTGTGAGTAATCACACCAGCTGTTGTCACCTTCTCACCCAGCTGCTTGCCGATGGTCCTTCAGCCCATCCAGCCTTGTATAGGTCCACAATCTTGTCCCTGACATCCCTGGAAAGCTCTTTGTTCTTGGCCACGGTGCAGAGATTGTAATCTAACGACTTGAAAAGGCTCGTCAGCCTGTTACCTGTATACCTGTATACACCTGAGAGACAGAAATCTTGCTGATCAAATACTTATTTTATTCATGAAAATGCAAATTAATTTCTAAGTTTTTTAAAATGTATTTTCTTGGTTGTTGTTCTGTCTCTCACTGTTCAAATAAACATGCCATTGAAATGATTGAAATAGACTGATAATTTCTTTGTTAGTGGGCAAACTGCTGGGGTTCAAATCATTTTTCCCTCGTCTCTGGGATAACATTGTATTTCTTAATTCATTATCAGTATGTTTAACATTTTGAGCATTTCATTTAATTTTACTAAGTTACGTCATTATTATTATTAAATACATTTATTGAAGTAAGCAAAATGGACTTATATAGTGCCTCTGTACTCTTCTGAGCACTCATTCACCTAATCACACACATTCATACCTCATCATGTCTATGTGTAAGTGCTTTTTTTACATTCAAATACATTCACTGTTGATGGATGAATCGGGGGGAAATTGCAGCTCAGTATCGTTATGCGAACCAGAGGAGCTGGGGATCGATCCACCAACCTTCTGATTATTAAACAACCAACTTACCACTAGAGCCACTGACCTTTACGTTAGAGTACATCAGTAACTACAGTGACTTATTATAGTTTTGTCAACTAATATTAATTAACAATTAACTAAACCTCAATTTTTAATCCCACAATTACGGAAAAGGTATAAAAACAAACAAAGAAACAAACAAAAAGGATGTAACGTTTTAATTTCAAACTTTTATGTTGGGCATTTTTTAATTCATTTTTGTTGCATTTTTTTTCGATGTTGATGTTGTCTGTTTTGTTCATTTTTAATCTAAGTTAAGCTGCATATTGGTGGATGTTGGCATGTGGAAGTGACTGTGACAGTGAATGGCTGTGACAGGACCTATGTGCTAATGTGGTTAGCATGGAGTCCCTGCCTCCCTCCAACATTTCATGTCAATATCAATGTAAATATTCTTTAACTGCAGCAGAATAAGGCAAGATAGACACTGAGTTAAAAACCTTTGTTGTGTGTATTTAACGTGTGAGCGTGTGTGTATTTAGTGTTTCTAACCAAGCTCTGTGTGAGTGTGTGTGTGTGTGTGTGTGTGTGTGTGTGTGTGTGTGTGTGTGTGTGTGTGTGTGTGTGTGTATTTAGTGTTTTTAACCAAGTTCTCTGTGTGTGTGTGTGTGTGTGTGTGTGTGTGTGTGTGTGTGTGTCTGTGTGTTTGTGTGTGTGCGCGTGTGTGTGCGTGTGTGTGCGCGCGTGTGTGTGTGTGTGTCCGTGTGTTTGTGTGTGTGCGCGTGTGTGTGTGTGTGTGCAGCCCAATAAAAGTGTTGCTTCTGACATTTTTACTGCAGGTAAGTGGAGGGTAAATTTATGATGCTTGTTTAGAGGCCTGGGGAACCTTGCCTCGCAATGGGGTTGGATGCAAGTGCGCACACACACACACACACACACACACACACACACACACACACACACACACACACACACACACACACTTTTAAATTTTAATTTTTCAGCTCTAGTCTAATTATTTCCATGTTATTTACATAGCCCAACAACTTCTTGCAAAGAACCACATTCTCTTGCCACTTTTAAGTTTCTACACAGATTCACACCACAGACCTTGCTGGACTTGACAGTCTTTGCCAAGTTAACTAGGAAGCTGTACAATGAGCAGAAATGTTATTACCATCCTTCCTGATATTCTGCTGATCTTTACATATGCCCATTACTCATAGCACTGACTAAGTTTGCAATAAGTTAGGAACCAAGTTGATTCTCCTACATCATATCCTGGACCTTGAAATGCACCGTTGATGTAATTATCATTGACTAAATTCACATTTGGACTCACTGATGTGCAGTGACACTGTGTCAAAATGTTCCCAGACATGATGCTTGACATTTGACTGCATGGGGTCGACGAAAGCACCAACAGAAAGTCAGAGACATTGGAGCAGATGGGAGATGAGCAAAGAGTAGTAAAAAAATAGAACAGGCAAAACAAAGAAATTAGAGGGAGAGTAGAAGAGGCCATTCCCAGGCGGCTGCTTGGCTTCCAATACAATTCTCCCCAAACTTGATGAGGAAATGAAATGGTCTGCCCTCTCCTCACTCTACAATATGATTAATTCTCTGTAAGATGCTTGCTTTTAGACCCAGGAGAGAGTCACGATAATGGAGGATTTATTCCCTTAGAATGAAGAGGCTCGTGGAGTACAGCTGCCTGTTTCATAATGTTTTCTCGCCACCTGAGCTGGTTCTCTCACTCTCTCCTTCTGTCCACAACCTCGTTTCTGTCATTTTGTCACTCCTAAGTCTTGTGTTGCTTGCCATGCTTTGTAAAACAGGATGGAGTACACGATGCATGATATTTTTGTAAAACTACTTAGATGCTGGATTTTAGAGAGCAGGTGCTATAGAAGCAAGCCTTCACCTGCAAGCAAAGCAGCTATACATGTCTCAGTCCATCCCCTCTGGCCCTCTCTGTTGTGTGATAAGGCCAGCTTAGGGACACATTAGGCGAGGCAGGGCGTTAAGATCAAATGGGATTGTGGAGGATTTCCAGGAACACAGGGCTGTGGCTTTGGTGCTGGGAATCCTCTTCGTTTACCCCCCTGAGAGGAAGCCAAACAAAGTACAGTATTCATCTCTAGTATTCAGACCGCACGCCAAAGCATGCACCACCACGCCTCTGTCCAGCCTGTCATCCAGAGCAGAAGCAAGTCAACAGAAAACAAACTGCGGGCTCCCTCATCAAAGTTTGGTTTAGGCACCAAAAAACACTTGGTTGAGGTTAGAGAACCTTCATACTACAGTGTACTCAATCAGAACCACTTGTCAGCTAGTCATATAACTTTGGAAACCCCCGTCCCCTGACATGTTGCTTTCAGAAACCAAAAGTCCAACAATCACCCCCACTTCAAGCGGCGATTGGCCCGCTGTGTGGAGGTGAGAAGGGAGCCAGAGTTTGAACTTCACTCTGCATTTTATTTCTGTTCTTTTTTATTGCATATATGCACAAAAATAATACACAGGAATAATGCTGTGTTTAGGCTGATTTGATCCAAATTTAGGAGCACACATATCCCCAACAATGAATATAGGATTACATTCCTACCTGAGAAAAACGTCTTGAAAAGAGAGCTCTGTCAGGGGTCTCAACAACTATGACATTTGGTTCAAACAGAAATGTGAAAAGTTGTTTTTTCCATTTATTGAAAAACATGCTCATTTTTCTTCTTTATTTATTCTCTTCTGGGGTTCCCGTAGTGGATCACTAGTGTCCTCTTTTGTCACATTCACCCTGTCCATGTCCTCTCTGATCCATAAACGTAATCAGTGGTCTTCCTCTTTTTCCTCCTACCTGGCACCTCTGGCTTTAACGTTCCTTTTTCAACTATATCCACTAGTCTTCATCTACACCTGTGGAAACCATCTAAGCCTTCCCTCTATAACCTTGTCTTCAAACCACATAACTCGACCTGTACCTGTTGCCTGAGCTGTGTTATTCATTTCTGTTCCGGTCCATCCTGGTCACTCCCAACAAAAATCTTGACATATTCAACTCTGCCGTGTGGTCTTAATCAATTATAGATTATAGATTTCTTTTATTTCAGGATTCTTTAAATAGATGTTTTCTATAAGCTCTAGGACCATTTGCAGAGGAATGGTTTACCTGAAGAGTTTCAGTCAGGATTAGGAGCTCATCGCTGCGCTAGTGAATGTTACTAATCATCTTTTTATGGCCTCAGACAGTGGACTCCTCTTTGTGCTGATTCATCTAGACTTCAGTACCACTGATCACAACACTTTATTACAGACACTATAATACACAGTCTATGTTAAAGGAAATGTGCACACTAACTTGAATCTTCCTCAAGCACAAAAGTTGAATCCCTAGAAAACTACGCATAAATGTATGTGAATGTATGAAGCTAAACGACGCGTGTGGGATACTTCCAAAAGAAGTGAGTTAAATGCACTGCCATTAACAAAGCTTTTCATCTAATATGGATTACTTAAGTAATAACAACATGCAAGTACAAGCTAGACGATTAGCTCATATTAGGGTATAACATTTGCTACAAAGTGAAACATCAATTGAAAAAAATTAGAGCCTGGTCACAGTGGCACATCATACGGCCACGTACTGGATCATCCAGTGAAAA
Organism: Rhamphochromis longiceps; assembly: GCF_057381845.1. NCBI lineage: Eukaryota > Metazoa > Chordata > Actinopteri > Cichliformes > Cichlidae > Rhamphochromis > Rhamphochromis longiceps. The sequence continues at coordinate 3,101,425 of NC_140570.1, read as the reverse complement.
GTCCACATTCGTGGTAGCTTACTTTGACTTTAACAGGAACACAATATTTCTGCTGTTTGCTGTGTAATCAACCTACCAAAGGTTACAGTTACTGTCACTGTAACAACATTCCAAAAGTGTAACATTGTGTCTAATAGTGATCTAAACAGCTGTGCAATGTGCTGCTATCTGATAGGCCTTTCAGACTTATATATCTTCTACTCAAATTGGCTTTCCTGGATCCTATTTCACTTTTTTTTCTTACTGCAGCCCTAAACAGTTTGCTTGCACCAATCCAGCCCTTTGTGTTGTTTTAATACAGAGCTGTTTTCTGTCTGAGTGCCTACTAAATGCCACAGTTTTTCATTTCGGGCTTTTGAATAAATGACCACTGCCTCTTTTTCATTTCTTATGGGGACCTATTGTGGCATCATAGAACACTATGCTGTATTTCTACCCAGTTATGGAGGTTGGAGGAGGGGGTGGATTGTGTATGAGTAAGTCAGTTTTGTAAATAACACTAAGGGTATTTATTTGTGCTGCATTGCATCTCCAGTAAACAGTGGATAACACTAGTTTATATTTGGATTGGACTACTTCCCAGAAAAAATATTAGAATCAAGGCGAAAGAATGACGGCGAGGAAGGAAGTGAACAAATTCTGTGTGATTGATAAAGGCCTGTGACCCTTTCACACACAGTCTGTAACACACAAATGACTGGGCATGCACACACACTTATAGTCACATACACTTACACACACAGGCGGTGACACACACAAACCCTGTAATTGAATATCGTGCAGAAAGCAAACATTCTCCTGTAAACATATCATCTGTCACCTCTACAGCTTAATCCATATTCTTTATGCCAAATGGAGAAACACACCCGCACACACACAACCCTGCAGCCTGTCAAACAAACAAATGAGGCTGGAGCCCCTGTGAAAGTCATCACCATGACCATCCCAGCTTTATCATCACGTTAGCCTGCTCCATTACACAGCAACACGATCCAGCCTGAAATCAATTAGCTGGCCATGCTAGCACTGTGAAGTGTACACTCCCCAATCTTTGTTTTGGTTTGATGGAGCGCCCAGAAGGGAATTTTAGTTGTGTGGGCGCCACGTCTCTGACCAGATGAAAGATGCTTTGTACTGGCTCTGCGATGACGCTGAGTGAGGCAAAATGATGACTTTGGTTGTTTGTTTATCTGCAGTGTAGTTTCAAGAACTGATAAAACATTTCTAATAATGTTTCTTTTTTGTTTTAAATCACAAAAATGATGTCAGTACGATAGAGCGTCATTTCAATCAACCTAATATCTGCTCAGATTTTAATGATGTGCTATCATGCAGATCATTAGTTAATTAGTGAATTAGACAAGTAAAATGTCATTTAGACTAAAGACAATGAAGTAAAGTTTCAGCACACAATATGGGCACTATACAACCAACCAGAGTAGCAATCAGGTGTGTTCACTTACATCTTCAACGAGTCCCTGGCGAAGTCTGTGGTCCCCACATGCTTCAAAAGATCCACCATCATCCCTGTGCCCAAGAACAGCAAACCCTCATCCCTGAACGATTACCGGCCAGTTGCACTGACCTCAGTAGTAATGAAGGTGTTTGAGAGGCTGCTGAAGAACATCATCTCCTCCTCCATCCCAGACACCACAGATCCGCTGCAGTTCGCCTACAGATCCAACAGATCCACAGAGGATGCCATCGCCCACGTCCTACACACCACTCTCAGCCACGTGGACAAGAAACAGGGTAACTATGTGCAAATGCTGTTTGTTGATTACAGTTCAGCGTTTAACACAATAGTGCCCTGCAGACTGTTCACAAAGCTGAGGGATCTGGGACTTAACAGCCGTCTGTGTGCATGGGTGTTGGACTTCCTCACTGGCAGAACTCAGGTGGTGAGGGTGGGCAGGTGCTTCTCCAACAGCATCACCATCAACACAGGAGCACCTCAGGGATGTGTCCTCTCGCCACTGCTCTACTCCCTCTACACTTCAGACTGTGTGGCCACCCACGGCTCCAACACCATTGTGAAGTTTGCTGACGACACAGTGGTGTTGGGTGCCATCTCCAACAACGATGAGGCGGCCTACATGGATGAAGTGAAGAATCTGGCATCGTGGTGCCAGGACAACCACCTCCAGCTGAACGTCAGCAAGACCAAGGAGGTGGTGGTGGACTTCAGAAGGGGTCAGCACAGAGACTACAAGCCCATTATCATCAATGGAGCTCCAGTGGAGAGGGTGCAGTCCTTCAAGTATCTTGGTGTCCACATCTCCTCAGACCTGACATGGGCTGCCCACATTCAGGTCCAGACCAAAAAGGCTAGGCAGCGCCTGTACCACCTACGACAACTGAGGAAGTTCAGGGTCTCTCCAGAGATCCTCAGGATTTTCTATACAGGCGCTGTGGAGAGCATCCTCACACAGAACATGACATCGTGGTTTGGGAACAGCTGTGTGAAGGACCAAAAAGCTCTCCAGAGAGTGATCCATACAGCAGAACGCTGCTGCAGGATTGCTTTCCCCCCGCTTCAGGACACCTACACCAGGAGATGCCGGACTAGAGCAGCGCAGATACTGAAGGACCCGTCCCATCCTGGCAACAAACTGTTCCAACTTCTGCAATCTGGTAGAAGGTTCCGCATCTTCCGGGCAAGGACAGAGAGACTCAAGAGGAGCTTCTATCCCCAAGCCATCCGTGCCCTAAACACACACACCCGCCCTCTCACATCATCTATAATTGACTGAGTCAGGACTCTTCCAGACACTAAACCAAGGCACAATGTACATTTCAATTCCTTTAATTTTAAATATGTTTATATTGTCGTGTCAGGCTACATTTCACTGTGTGTTATACTTGTATAACTATGCATGTGACAAATAAAGAGTCTTGAACCTTGAACCTTGAATTAATTAGCTGTTAAAGCAGGGGTGGGCAATTCCAGGCCCCGAGGGCCGGTGTCCTGCAGGTTTTAGATCTCACCTTGGGTCAACACACCTGAATCACATGATTAGTTCGTTACCAGGCCTCTGGAGAACTGCAGGAGCTAATTTAGCCATTTAAATCAGCTGTGTTAGTTCAAGGACACATCTAAAACCTGCAGGGACACCGGCCTTCGAGGCCTGGAGTTGCCCACCCCTGTGTTAAAGTGTCTTTATTGAAATCATAATGGTCTTTTGCCAGATTTGATTGCAGACTTTTTATTTTAATAGACAAATTAAGCATGGCATGCCAATAGTTCCACAGCATAGAGCTCTCATTTTTTCATCAGAATTAAATATTTTACAATAATCACCATTTGTTTTACTTATAACTCAGCATTAGTTAAGTTTGGCATGTTAATCGCCAACTTAATTTTGCTGATTTTTGAGAGAACATAACGGTGCACACTTTTAATCCTTAATTGAATTAAATTCAGGTACTTTACACTATTAGAAAGAAAACCCCAGAAAAACTCCCTTTAAACAGAAAGAAATTTGTGGTACAGGCTCAGGACGTGGGCAGCCAACAAATAATACTTCCTTTAGGCTGATTTATATTCGCTATGTTGCTGCCAAATTAAGCTACTGCTTTCTTCTTTCAAGAATAAGAAAATGAACATTTTAATTAAACTAATGTATTGGAAACAAAACAAAACAAAAAACAAAATGAAGGTTTCAGAGTGAACTGATCAAAACTCTGGACTGAAGTCTGAGATGCTGTGGCATCACCTTAACCCTGTATTTACCAAGGACCTGTTGACCCGTCGATTTTACAAGCATTTTGTAATTTACCCTAACTCCATTACTATTTGTGCTAGAGACAAAATTCAGATGGTTTCAGAAGGAAGAGAAGTTGCGCTTTTTTATTAGTCCTTTATTTATCCAGGTAAAAAATCTCATTGAGATTAAAAATCTCATTTCCAAGACAGACCTGGCTTTAAACCGATTTGGTGTATCATAGGCAAGGCACGGCACTCACAAGGCACTTCTGTCTGAACATGCACAGGTGCGCTTCACATTATCATAATCCTCATTTTGGGCTAGAAAGAAAATTCAAAGGGTTCCTAAAAGATGAGAACTTTGTCTAATATTAACATTTTCTTAATAATATGAAACATAGAAGTGTGGTAAATATTAAAAAAAAATCAGGACAAATACTTTTTCACTACACTGTGTGTACTGTTTCATGTAGAAGCAGAAGTTTACCCGTACCCTTTCCATGAAGTGAAATGTTGTGTTTTACATTTTCTTATTAAATTTTGCACCTCTTCAAGGACATAAAATGAATAACAACATATGCCAAGGAAAAGCATGATTGATTGTGACACAGTTAGGACGACACTGACATCTTAGAATTGGAACTCGGCAGCATGGCGGTTGAATAATCACAGGAAGGAAACAACACTCGGAAAGACGTGTCACAGCAGCAGCGATACAATTCAAAATTCTTGCTCAAATCTTCCGAGGATGGACGATTGAGGCTGCATCAAGACATTTTACTCAGGCAACCTTAATTTTACTACTCGTTTCACCTCCACGCCATCTTTTCCTGCAACAATCATCAGCGCAGCAGAACCTTTAAAAGACCTAGGCACAAGCCATGCAGCATGACCGACTGCCTGCCCGATTTGGACACAAAGCTCTTTCCAACAGGTTGGCAAAAAAGAAAGCAGTGCTATTTTTACTCTATATGTGCCAAACAAGCATGTCAGTACAGTAAGTCCCCTAATCACAGTCAGCTGTTCTCTATCAGCACAATTATTTTCCTCTTCCTTGGCTCTTTAAATCTGCAGTAGGCGTGAGTCAGAAATATACTCCAAATTTTATCTGCCACATAAATCTATTTCATGTCCCACTTGAGCGTTCGTGTTTCTGTTTGTGCGAGTCGCACATAAACATCTGACTGTTTGCCGCTGCTTCCTGTTTGTGGCCTCATATTTGAACCCTGAAAAGATTTGTTTCGTACTTGTCATTGTCTTGTGCCACATGTTCTCAAAATCAGACTTTGTTTCACCAATGCAAAGGCATATTTTTGGAAGTTTCTAACTATAATTCTGATTGGCTGTCTAAACAGTATCTGTGATCTCTTGAACTGTAACTGTAACTATCCTCATAATCTGGTTTTGGGTTTAAAAGTACCCTACAATAAATATGGCACTGCATGCTGTACAAACATTTCAGTCGTTTGGGTCTCAGGCTGACATTTGACAGAAATCTGCAACAAACATTATTATTACAACTTTTGATCAGTTGTAGGTCAGACTTGGGCTTCAAGGAAACCTCTGTTTGGTCGCATGTGAACATGGGAGGAGATGATGCCAAGAAGGACAGCATAGATTACTTAAAACCTCATACTGAGCAAAGAAGTGGCGTCTAATTTGGAACACCTCAAATTAACTTAGTGGGTGGTAGTGTGTGCATGTGTGTGTGCGAGAGAGAACGAGAGAGAGTGTGTGTGTGCATGTGTGTGTGCGAGAGAGAACGAGAGAGAGTGTGTGTGTGCATGTGTGTGTGCGAGAGAGAACGAGAGAGAGTGTGTGTGTGCATGTGTGTGTGCGAGAGAGAACGAGATAGTGTGTGTGTGTGTGCATGTGTGTGTGCGAGAGAGAACGAGAGAGAGTGTGTGTGTGCATGTGTGTGTGCGAGAGAGAACGAGAGAGAGTGTGTGTGTGCATGTGTGTGTGCGAGAGAGAACGAGATAGTGTGTGTGTGTGCATGTGTGTGTGCGAGAGAGAACGAGATAGTGTGTGTGTGTGTGTGTGCATGTGTGTGTGCGAGAGAGAACGAGATAGTGTGTGTGTGTGCATGTGTGTGTGCGAGAGAGAACGAGATAGTGTGTGTGTGTGTGTCGGGTATTCAGTGGACTCAATTAACTACACACAGGTTAATGCATCCTCACGTCTGAATACTGTATGTTTTCGTATATACGTGTGTGTGTGTGTGTGTGTGTGTAGCAGTGAGTAAAGTGCCTTAAGGCAGACCGTGGTATTGATGGAGATTACTAACACTTAGCTGACACCACTGAGACTGCAAAGGGAGTAAAAGGGAGTAAATGATTTAGAAGCACTGGCCTTAATGTAATGAAAGAAAGACCCTGCCTGTCAAGAACACACGCACGCACTCCCATATTACCTACCTATGGGTGGGTGCTAATCCTGTGAGCTTACATCTCCATTAACACTAACCCTGCACCACAAACCTACTCTGCCAGCTAGCTAGCACTTTGTGTCTCCCCGAGGATATCAGTGACCCTCTCTCAGTCTTTCTCTGGTAGGCGCACAGACACACAGCCCAAAGGGATGTCAGTATGTGTTCACAGCATAGTCATCCCAGAATGTATGGGTGATAGTTTATTAAAAGTGGGTTTTGGCCAAGTTAAAGCCATAGAATGTAAATGATGCTGTATTTGGGTATAAATTAATGTTTTAATTTGCAGCAGCCCTGTTTCAAAAAATCCAATTACAACTCAGCTCAGCAATAAAAACATAATGTTGATCATATAAAGAAAACAGTCTGTATCAAACTTGTTAAATGTTTTCTGATAATGGGCTAGTTTGTCCAGTTACTTTTGACAGCTAAAATAGGTGACTGGATGAATGGCTTTACCAGTTAATCCAAGGCATGGGGCACCTTTGTTAAACCTTTGCATTCAAGCTGTGTTTCAGTCAGTTTGTGTGCATGAAATGTCTTTTCAGTATCAAATCCAGGCTATTTCCAAAATTGTACTATGGAGTCAGTAGAAAATGAGATTTGAGTAAAATTAATCAAATTTTGTTTGATTCGTTCCTTTTTTGTCACCAGTTTGTGCAGCAATTAAGAGAAAGTGAAGATAAAACCTCCCAATGAAATGTGCTCCAAAATCATACCTGCTGTTGTAAATGACCATCGTTTGAAGTGACACTTCTGACCCAGTCTCACCAGATACTGGCTGTCCTAAGACAAAAACAGGATTTGCTGCATAGCCGTGGTATTGAATAACATTAGATTCTAGACATGTGCCTCATAAATATATAACTGAACGTACATCCCAGCAGAGCTGATTTATGATCTGTTTGTAGGTAACAGACTGTGTGTGTTTTCCCAGTGTCTGAATTCTCAGTACCACCACTGAATCTCACACACACACTCACACTGTTACATATTATACAGCACCATAATAAAGGAATTAGTTCAACCAGCCCCCTTGCAGTAAAGCCTAATTGAATTAGCGCTAACTAGGCATTAGGCCCTTTACTGCACAGGTAACCCAGAAACAGTGGCATGAGCACTCAGGACATTATACATTTGTGTGTGTGTTTGCATGTCTGTGCGTGTACGTGTGACTGGAGTTCAACCATGTGAGACTCACTTAAGCTTCATAACCTTTAAATGAGGACACGTTTTCAGTATTGTTTCTCCTTTAAAGGGCGAGTTCATTTGTAAACTGGGTTCACAGTTAAAGATGTTTTTGGTGCCTGACACAAAGGGTGGAAAAGCCACCAGATTAGATTTACTGCAAAGTGCGATGGCTTGCAAATAAGAATCATTTACAACAAGACAATTAGGTTAAGATATAGATTACTATTCTCATTTCTTTACATAGCACCCGCAGTAGTAAAAACATTGGTAATAGATATGACCGGCTATAGGGCTGCTCTGCTCTGATTGGTTATTGTCATCCAGCCATAGCAATTCTTTTACTCTGAGCCTTTTTTCCATACCTGCACAATTTAATCTGAAAACAACAGACAGTTTATTTATTTTGTTTTATTTTTCTTTCCCTTTTTTACTTTAGTGAAACTAAAAACAGGATTAGTTTTGTTATGTGATTTCCATTTAGATCAGGAGTCTCAAACTTAAATGAGCTGTGGGCCATTGCTGTGGCCATCTCACCGGAGGCCCACTTTAGTTTTCAAGTAGTACAAAACAAACAAAAAAACACCCACAAATATTTACCAAAATGCCGTGTTTTGTTTGTTTGTTTTAGATTTGAACTATTGTATAAGAAGACAAAACTGCGAACGCAGATTTAAACTAACTGAAGCCTTTCATCGAACGACCAAATAAACGCACTGGTCCTCTCCTTCTGTCCTCACACGTGGCGGCGCGTCTGTTATCATTTTGTTCATATTTAACCAAATCAAACTGCAGACATTATTGTTTATTTGTGACTCTGTCAGTGAACTAACACAGCCGATCCCTCAGCATGTTTGTGCTCTCTGCTCATATCGTCTCCATATTCAATCATTTTTGGCTTTTTAAAGAACTTATTTTAACATAACTCTGGACAACAAACAAAAAAAGTCACTTCAAGGGACAAACTGCATTATATTTCTTCACGTCAATGTATGGGCCGCAAGTAGGGGTGACGCGGGCTGCAAGTGGCCCCTGGGCCGCAAGTTTGACACCCCTGATTTAGATAGGTAAAAAAAAAAAAAATCCACATAAAGGGGTAGATGTGAACCTTCCCCTACCCTAAACTGATAACTGGAGACTTGGTGGACATTAAAAGCTTAAAATGAATTTGTTTTTGTTTTGCTGCATCTAATCTCAGTAAACATCCTCAGTTTGACGGTCTACAGTAATATTTTAAAGCACTCATTCTGGCGTATCTCTTTGAGAGGTGACTGTGACGTGCACGCATGCTGTTGCAGCATGATTAAATCTTTAAGTAAAGTAGCACTGACTGGAGGGATAAGTAGGGCCAGTATGTGAGGGCTAACAGCTGGGTGGAGAGTGGCTTTTAATCCTGCTGGGTTTAACATCATGAGTGAACAACAACAATCTTCCTCCAGCCACTGAATCATCTTTTCATTTCCAAAGATTTACAGGCAGAAATTAAAAAATGGAGGTCAGAGGTCAATAAAAACATGCTGATGCTTGTGCTGCTTATAAAAACACAGTGAAAAGATAAAGTTGTATTAATTAAATTTGCATTTAAAATAAAGACGGTATGCACAGTATTACTTCATTAAAACAACAAAGTTAGAACTCTGCCAGTGTTTGCACAGATCAGGATGAAAGTGCGCGAAAGTATAGACAGTTTTGCTTTTTTAGCACAAATTAGTCAATAAGTATCATTTAGGGGTGAAAGTTAAGAAATTCTTCATTGTCAACGAGAAACATGAGAGCTAGTTAGGTAACGTGAGCTAATGTTGAGCCATTGCTTGTTTTCTTTAGTGTCAGTGACCTTAGTGACCTTAGTGATCTAGAGCAGTAGTGATAAACACACACTTTATGGAATGATTTAATCATAACTTATTTCCAACGTGAGTTCAGATCACCTAATGTGGACAGCCGAAGCCGAAAACTAAAGGAGAGAATAACTATAATATAAATGGTTTAAGATTTTCTTTCAAAAAAATGACCAGTTGCATTCCCATGTGTGCATTTAAAAAGTTTTTGAGTACAGTGATGTGGTCAGTGTGATGATGGACAAAATCCACAGTCCGTTTTGTGGAAACAATGCATTCTTAGGCTCACGTGAGGCTTTAACACGTGCATTTAGTGAAGGGAAAGGGGTCATTTTCAGAGTTACAGTCTTTTTAGCAGAAAATACAGTCTACTTTTTAGTTGACAGGGAAACAGGAAATGTTGCACTGAAATAACTGTATATTATGACGGGACAAATTTGTCTTAGCAGTAAAGCCTCATATTAGCTATAATTGAATGTTACATTTTTACACAAAGAGAGGATGAGGGAACTTTATCATTCGTAAGAAGCAGACGCAAATAGTTTTCTCCCAAAAAAGAAAAACAGGTCTGCTGATACTGTTGAAGAGATTTATACCTTCTGAGCTTCTCTGCCATCTATCATTGGTCGTTTCAGCCTAAAGCTATTGGCCTTCAAATACCGATATTGGTCAAAGCCTGCCCTGATAAACCTAAAGCTCCTCCTAACCTTCTGCCATGCTCTTATCATCCAGAAAAGCCACACCAGTCAAAACCTTTGATCTGCCTGGCTCACTTGCTATCAGGAAGCAGACGGCTATGTACTCCTGTATTGCTCCCTTCCTGATTTCTTAGTTTTTTGCGTGTTTGTCACACTTCATATAAAAAATAAAATACAACATATTTTGGTAATCTGAAAACATTTAAGTGTGACAAATTTGCAAGAACCCTAAAGTACACTGCATGTTTGTTGTGTGCGTCTGTGTGCATGTGTGGTTGAGTGTGCATGTGCATCCTGAGGCCTGGCAGATCTCAGCTCCGCTGTAGGCCAGTGACAGGTGCTAATGCTGAGGCGAGAGGTTACACGAGCCTCCGTTCTCCCTGCTCTGATAACACTGAGCAAAAGCATACAATCAGACACACACACACGGCGGCTTAGCTTCCTGATAACTTCACTTCAGCAGCGGCTTGTGTGTTTATGCGTGTTGCACCGATGGATCGTTTTGCACAGATTCTCCTGAAGCTCCCCCGAGCCTTACTTTCAAACCTTTGTAAAAGCCTGTGTTTTGCAATAGAGGTGAGATGTTATTATGCTTTGCACATTGCTGGATTTGATGCTGGATAACTGGGTTGTGAGTGTGTCTTTGTAAAGGCTGAATTGAATTTTGTAGTTGTAAAGAGCTTAGTGTTGCAGAGCAAAGTGTGCCTCATTGCTTATAAAGATACAACTCACTAAAATCACCAGCTGACCATGGGATTGCCAAACGGTTACGCTTTCATTAGATCATTTTTTCCTAAGATGTTCACACAAGTCTAGTGGCTTTATGGGGTCAATGATGATAACGTGATATGAATTTTAATCTTTGGATGCACTTCTTTCAATTGAGTGTAACAAAGTGTGGCATTAGCAGGTAAACAAACAATTGATTGAATTTATTTACCCTCTCCAGAAGCTGCTTGTGTTAACATATCGGTCCTCGTTTTCATATTTACCAGTGATCTATCTATATCCATCTGTTTCTTCTGTACTTGAAGCCTGGACACACGGATTGGATGTTAATCTTTCCAAGAAAACAAAGATCTCTTCTGTCCTGGTCTTCACTTTTTCCTTTGATCCCATCCTGTCTGTGTCTCATTGGGGTTTTCCTGATACCCACAAGACCACTAAGAAACCTCCCTGTATGTGTCCACTTGTCTAAATCAGAGTGTGTAGAAGAAGTGTGAAGCAGCATTCATCTTTTTAGATTTGTTCAGCAAATTTATTAACCCAAAGGATTTCTTTGTGTTAACTTTGAACAGACAAAGGTCAGGGGTATTTCAAGTCATGAAGCCTTTAGTGTCATGAGTTCTCTAAATTTCACGCAGATTTCTCCAAGGAGCTCATTAAAGTTTCACTTAATTTACTGAACTTATTTTATTAATCCTCTGAGGCGAATGTAATTATCTAGTGCTGAACTAGAAGAAGAATTTACAGCATGATTGTACAAAGTTCCCTGTGTTTCTTGTGTGGGGTGTTTTGAATTTTTTTTAACTCAGTAACATTTTAGATGTTTTTTTTGTCAAAAACAAAAAGATGTGCAATAACTCCTTTAAAAAATGAGATACCAATATTTATTTATACTGTAACAGTTGCTGGAATCAGGGATTGTGTAAAATGGCAGGATCTGTGTAAGCACTGATCATATGGTGTGTGTGTGTGTTACCAGTTCAACATTTGGACAGACGTTGGGTGGATGAACTGTTTTGCACTAAAGTTTGTAGAAGCTGTGATGAAGCTTGACAAAGCGATTTGTTGGAGTCTCCAAATGGCCTTAACAGATACTAAGCTCAGACCAAAATCTAACCTGCCACTACCAACACATTTCTTATGTATGTGACTGATTCAAAGCTCAAAGTTCACTTTCTACCTGTTAAAATAAATATCAGTCTCGTTCAGTTTTTTTAGGTAATTTTGGTCCTCTGTAGCTCGAAAGGACAGTTGAAAAACTGCAAAACTGAATAGATCTTCATGTCTTTTAAATCCTGTTTGAGGGGCAGTACAGCTGGAGTTCATGTTGTCATTTATAGCCATCTCTACTCATTTCTGTAGTGCTCTTTGTAGGGTAGTCTTAAATTATTTTCCCACCTCATTGTGGCTTTACAAAATCCTTAGTTCAGCTTTTAAAAAAAAAACCAAATACAGGATTTATCCATAGAGAACATTTTCTGTTCTGAGGTGCGAACATGCTTTTTGATTCTGTAAATCTCTGAGATTGCCTCACTTTTGGAGGGAGCCCCAAGTGGCCATTAGAGGAACTGCAGTGACACTTTTACGTGAACTTGATTTTTCAGCCCTTGAAGTTGCTGCGTTTCTGGTCTTTATGCTGAGTATCCAAGTTCATCCTCTAGATGCACTTTTTGTTTAATCCCTGAATGTTTCACTACTCGAATGTTCATTTCACCACTCGCACACGATTTTGAACCAGCAAACAGTCACAATGATAATATGAAGCTAGTTAGACTCAGTGATTTTTTCGCACTCCTGTCTGTAACATATTTCTGGGCATCAAGAACGAGAGAGATGCGGATATGCAGCACTGATGATGATGATAAGCTGACTTTGAAGCCAGGAGGTCATGTGTTTGTTTTGTTCGTTAGCGTGATGAGTCGCCGGAGCACCTTACCAACACCACTGCTAAATCTTCCCTTATCACCTCTGCTTGCAGGCATAATGACCCAGTCAAATGAACACACTAATAGAATAAAACAGTTGTTTGACTGCCTGCATGCCTGCTTGCTTGGCTGCCTGCGTTGTCACACACACACACACACACACACACACACACACACACACACACACACACACACACACAGAGCAAGTTGCAGACTCTCTGGCTCCAAACTGCAAGATCTCTCTGATTGCAGAAAATACAACAGACAGAAAGGAGAAAGATTAAGATGCAGCACCGGCCTGTGTGGATTTGGTTTGACAGGCATGAAGATTGTGTTGTACTTACAAGTTTCTGTGTGTGTGACTCAAAAGCAGCTGATCTACAGGGTTAACACAGATTCATTTACGTTGGCTGTAGGACGGACATGTGAGTGATATATCTGAAAATGGCAACATGTTTTAATATTTTCATTTGCAGTAGAGCTGCAGTATTTTCACGATTAGATTTTGTTTTTAAAATGTATATATTAAAGGAGAAAAGATAATATAATACACAGATTTGACACAACGAAGCATTCGTACATAATTATACTGAAAGAACAAAGGTAGATTGTGCTTTAAATTGGCTTGTATGTTTCCCTAATCCCAAATATTGTGCATCTGCTGATGCAAGTCTGATTAAATGTTTCTTTTTATGACATCTTATTACATTACAGAAATAAATACAGCTTTAAAATGTCACGATGGGGCCGGATCCCCATTGTGCTTATCAGCTCAGGACATCTCCAAATTACATTACACAACTGGCACAGCTGTTATTGTTCTATCTTCGAATCTATTTGGTAATCAAGCGAATCTTAACTCCGCGTTTGTCTGCGCGTTTGTTTGCAGGGCCATTTGATGGACGTGGCGTAACCCTGCTGGAGGTATGCGGGAGCTGGCCAGAGAGCTTTGGCGTGCCACGGCACAATGTTGGCTCAGCAGATGCGAGCGACGAAGGCCTGCGAGAGAGACTGGCTGACGCCATGTCCGAGTCCCCCTCTAGGGATATCGTAGGCTCTGCCACAGGTAAGCGAAGGATGAACAACACACGAAAACACAGCTGCACACACAGGATCGTGTATCAGCATTAATTCGTTTTCTGTTTTCTGTTTAATTGTCACCTTAGGTTAAATGTTGCCACAAGAACAATGTGTTACTGCGGTCCATTTAACATAAACGGGAATTATTTATATTGTTTGAAAATAAAAAGGTAAAAATCAGAATAAAAGCAGGATTATGACATTTAGTGTGCCTACCAGTCAGAACAGCTGAGGAAGTGATGCTTGAATAGCTGGAAGCAGTTATCCTCATCATGTCTGACTAACACTAAGAAAAGTTCAGTGTTTTAAGTGTGTCCTAAAACACTAAGATCCCATCTCAAATAGTCATTTTCCTGTTTCTGTAGGTTTTTTAGTGTTATTTTGTATCTTGTTAGCAGAATGTAAAATAGACTTTCTTAGAATTTTTCTAAAAATCAGCAGTCTGAGTTTAAAACAGTCAAAATCCAGTAAACACACTGTGATGAGCAGGCAGAAATTGACATATTTCTTATCACTGAAACACATCGTTGTGAGTTACTGAGATTCTTTATGATTCTGAGCATTGCAATTTTACGTGATTTTGTAGAAATCCATATTTGCATGCACCAAAAATGATCATCTGGGTGTTTTCCTTTCTTTTGTTTTGCTCATAGGTATTTACCTCATTAGAGATGTTTTCAGTGCAGCTAAGTGTTTGTTATGTAGCCTGACTTCCAGCATACAGTGCTTCTCAGGTCAAGGTCCAGAAATTGATTACCTCAAAGCTTGTAGGATGTTCTGCTCGTCTGAATGTGTGTACGAGGTTAGGGCATATCAGCACACGACCAGCCTTAGTTTGTGGCTTCCTGTGTGTGTGTGTGTGTGTGTGTGTGTGTGTGTGTGTGTGTGTGTGTGTGTGTGTGTGTGTGTGTGTGTGTGTGTGTGTGCAGCAGACATGCTGTTGGCCCTGACAGTCCAAATGGTTAACTCATTTAGGAAGCGACAGCGTGCTCAACCCCCCCCCCCCCCCCCCCCCAACCCCACACACACACACCCAACCCCCCCCCCTTTAAGTGAACAAGAGCTCCTTTGACTTAAATGTGTGTGGGGGGGAGGGGGTGCAGAGGGTTTTGGGGTAAGGGAGTGCGATGGTCACAAGGCCCTAATGGATTTAGCATCGACTATCAACCCCCAGCCCACCCCACCCCTCCCAAACATCCCTGGCCATATCCAACCAAGTCCACCCCCGTCCTCCCACTCCGTTCAGACTTAACCTCATTTGTAGCATCTCTCTCTCTCTCTCTTCTCATCACTCTTTTTTACTGACCCCACCTCCACTACCACCACTCTCCCCCATCTCCCTCTCTGAGTCTCTTCATTAGATTAGATGCCGGAGACTCGTGGACACTACTAGTCAGTCGCTTCGTGTTCCCCCTGGTATTCTCTCCCGACCACCTCTGTTCCCCTCCACTCCCCCTAATGCAACACAAAATTCATTACTGATCACATTACATCAAAATACGCCCGCGACGTATACACACACTCTCCCTTTCCTGCGCCTTCGGCCACGATGAAGACATCATCCACAGGGAATGCGATGGACTTGCTGGTTCCTCCATCCATCCATTCATAGAGACGGAGAGGCTTCAGACTCTGTAGGCTAATCTAATAGCGCAGCACTTCGACATTGTAACATATGGGAAATGTTCTTGTTTGTACTATACGGAGGAGAGAGCCCGGGATGGCCACAAGTTGTGGTTTCCCAGGGAAGAAAAAGGAACCTGGCTCTGACGATGCCATCCATCTTGGTTAGTGTGCAGTGTGTTTGATAACCTGTTTATTGAACAAGTGGTCGGTATTGACACAAGCTATACATGAAAAGCTTAAAGGAACAGTTCACCATTTTTTAATGAGCACTTTTTATTGAAACTCTTGTACTGAAAAAGATATATTTGTTCCTTTGAAATCTGCCCTGTCACTGACTCTGAAAGCTCATTATGACCTTTTCTATGCCACGCCCACACTGTCGTTACAGGCATTTATATACCAATGTGAAAAGCAACCAGAATTGTAACTAAAATGTAATTTTAGAATGTAAATTCTTTTAATTGTTTCCATTGTTTAAAGTAACTCATGAATATTGTCTAATGTTCTTTTGTTGGGAAAGTTCACAATAATCAGACAAGAAGGTGAATTTAGTTTTATTTTGCCTGTACAGACTGTAGAAGTCAGATTCCATATCAGCTGCATGAATATTATTCCCGAGTATAATTTAAAACAAAACAAACAGCAGGTATACTCACCTATATGTGTGCCTGACACCAGAACTTCTCAATGATCATATATTAATTCGAGACGAGCTCACTATAGTGAGACCGCCAGGTCTGCCTTTCTTCATTCTTTGTGATATTGTTTCAAGAAATGTTAAAAAGCGCTCTTAGCCCTGATTTAGAAGATCTGAGTCCTGTGCCTGTCCATGTCTATTGTGTGTCTATAGTGTGTGTGGGGGGGTGCACGTGCATGTGTGTCAGTCTGAGGGTTAGATGAGCAGCAGCAGATGGTATCTTGCACAGAGAATCCATTTACTTGGGACCTGTGGCCCCAGTGCTTAGACACCGAGTGGCTAACATAGACCTTGAACATGAGTGCAAACACACTCTCACCTCACCTGCACGTGTGGCACATG
Organism: Rhamphochromis longiceps; assembly: GCF_057381845.1. NCBI lineage: Eukaryota > Metazoa > Chordata > Actinopteri > Cichliformes > Cichlidae > Rhamphochromis > Rhamphochromis longiceps. The sequence goes on along the minus strand of NC_140570.1, from coordinate 3,085,171 downwards.
TTTCTGCACAATTGGTGAGTGAAATTTTTACAAACTTTTCTATCCTGTATGCACAACCAGTCAACACATTATGTGTTATTATTTATGCTTCCCACTGATATTTATTACAGTTTTGTTCCCGTCTTTGAAAACTGTTTGCTCCCTGATAATCTACTGAAGCATATTTGGATTGGTGTACGGCCACAAACGATGGTGTTTCCTTTCTGCATGTCTCCTCACACACACACACACACACACACACACACACACACACACACACACACACACACACACACACACACACACACACATACACACACACACACTCAGAGGGTCTCAGGGCTGGAATGCTTGCTGATGTAACAAATCACCATCTCTCTGACATTCTTCTCGAGAACACACACACACAAACACACACATACACTTTCGCAGATTCACAGGGAAAACAAAGCCTCCAGTCAGTGTAATAGGGCTCTCACGCTAATGCCGAGACCCAGCGTCGCCAGCTCAGAGGGCAGGTGACACTCACACAGAGAGATGGACGGATGGACAGAGGGAGAGAGAGAAGAGAAGATGAAGAAGAGGAGGGGAGAGAGTCACTGACGACTAAAACACACTGGGACTGAAATTAGATTTGGCTCCAATGATATAATGTTGCTAATTAGATTTGTCTTATTGGTGCCTGCCCAACATAAATTCCATTGAAGCCATATGGACAGTGGACTACTGCTAAACACAACCTGGTGTATCTCAGCTGAGAGCAGGAACAATGGCACATGTTGTGTTCATTTGCTCACATCATGTTATTATGCGGTACACAATATTTTTAAGTGGTGGAGTATTTTCATCTCGTCTCCATCGTTGGTGTCCAGTGCTCGTAGCTGTTGTGTCACTTGCTGTGCATCAGAGTTTTCCAAGGAAAGAGATCCCAGTTCCATGTTTACAGCAGGAGATCAAAACAGTCCCATAATGAGTTGAATCAGTGAGGTGTCATGGTAAACAGCCTTTTCTTACAACATTTTGTAAGAAAACTTTGATAATGACTTCAGATGACTCAGGCTGATCATATTTTGTCTTCTCTACTCGAGGTCACGGTTCCCAAAAATAAAACTTGTGGCTGAAAAAAAAAAAAAAAAAAAAGTAAACAGCCTTTGACTAGAGCTAAATAAAGGTTAGCATTTCAAATTTGGAGCTGTGACTTGCTTCTGGGCCATTGTTTTATTACTTCGTTTAATATGGGGCCGTAAAACGTACATAAAACAACATGAACTGCTGTGATTACATTTTTGCTTTCATCGTGTCTGTGGTGGATGGGTATTTCAGGCTCAGTACTAGCAGTTTTGATAAGAACAAAATAGTTCAAATACAGAATGCTGTATGTAGAAATAAAAGCCACGTGTACATATAGTGCTCTGTCTCTGCTCTGTTTGGGCAAATCGACAGAATGTTGCCAATACATGCAACATATTTTGAATCAATGCAGGTTAATAGTTTTATTATATTGATTCCCAATCCAGGGGCAGCAATGATTACTTGACCAAACACTTGCAATAACTGCTAACAGGCTTTAAAGAAAGTATATTATTCTGAAGAATGCTCTGATTCTGAAACTCAGCCTGAACTGATGCTCTTTACAATTCAATTGAATTGAAACATTGTACTTCAACAAACCACATCAATTTTCAAACTTTATCACCATCTACATACTTACAAGGCTTCATGACAGCCTGTTTACAGTCACTTCATAAAAGTACATTCAGTTTTAGCATCATTTTCTGTCAATTAAAATTCATATAATGCTTGATGTCCAGCTTTGTTTATCTGATACCTGATCTGATGTCAAGACGTTCTCTGAGTGATGAGCACAAGATAGAGCACTAAGTCTTTATGACTCACATAATCATCATAGCACAGAGTGGTGTAACCAATAGCCAAATATCATTGAACATTATTTGTTTTTCATGTTACTTTGCTACAGACTGTGTGTTGAGTTCACCCTGTTTGATTGATGAGGGAAGGGTCCAGGGGACCACCCACACCCTGCAGGTCAAATGTAACCCTGTTTGTTGGAGCCCAGCTCAAAGAAACTGGGAGTAACAATAATAACAACAATAATAATAATAATGATAATAATAATGATAATAATAGCAAAAGTGTCTGAACAGCCCAGAACCCAGCTGGCTCTTTCAAAGCCCGACTCAACACAAATATTTAGGGGAGCCTTATCAACACAAAAAGGCTGAGTGCACTTCCTTATGTGTGTGTGTGTGTGTGTGTGTTTCTGTGTAAATGGTTGGGTGTTAGTGTATGCATGAATTTTAACTACCCTTTCCACATGTTCATTTTTAAGCGGTATGTGCGAATGTACTCTTGTGTGTGCGTATGTGTATACTAAATGTATATACAATAGGTTAGTGTGTGCTTTTACTTTTTTTATAGTTATATACTCTTCACATACATGCATTAGCAGGAAAACAGTCTATAATTTTCTCTGTAGTGTATGCACATGTTTGCAATTACTTGAATTTGCATGTACACATGTGTGCATTCTATATGTTTTTGCACGTGTGTGTGTGTGTCCCATGTGACTCTGTCCAGGTGACTGGCCTGCTGTACCTCTAAAAATGTTATTATTTATGAACTTGCAGGCAGTGATCCAAACAGTCACCCTGACTTAATAATTGGCAATTTGCTGGTTGGAGCGTCGACTGTAGGCCTCTGGCTGGGTGACACACTGTATGTAGGCTTTGGGAGAGTTCCACTGAACCTCTGATGTTATCACTTCAGAGAAAACATTGGCTCATGCGCTGCTTTGTATGTGTTTGAAAAAATCTCTAAAAGATAAAGAAAGTTTGAAGTAGGAAATGTCTGTTGATGTATTTACTCGGTGAAGATTGAGGGTTTCCTCTCTAACAAAGGAACTGTGTGTATGTTTGCTGGAACATATGGGAGCATGTTTGTTTTAGCACTTGTAACTATCTTAAAGAGATGGCACCTTGCTGCTTATCTCTCTCACCCCATTTACTAATCAATATTACACTAGACAGCATTGCACTTTAATAGCATGCTCTTTTTCCATTTGGACCATTTGATGAATGTGCACTGTATATTACAATAACCTATCAAATATAATGCTTTCTTGTTCTAATGCCACTGGCAACTGCCAAGAGCCTGTAATCTCCTGTATGCATCTAACTGGTGTTGGGCCCTTGACTGGAAAAATGTAATACATTACTCATTACTCTTACTCATTTCTAAAGCAGCATAATTGCTTTGGTTATTAGTCCCTGTGGGCAATAATTGGTTGATGGGCCCATTATTTTTCTGTTACATTTTCAGATTTGGATCTTGTCTTCAAAACACTGAGAAAAATGTCTCCTGGTTAAAGTGTACCTCTGTGTAACGATGAGAAAACTGCTGCTGTCATCTCTGCAGTTTAAATGATGAGCTGTTCCCCAACAGAAGGTCTGTGCAGGGAAAGAGTCATACAGCTTCCCAGAAGCTACTGACATGAAAGTAGCTTTTTAAAAAATTCTGCGCTCAAACAACGGCACTTTTGACAGCCTGGACTCGAGATGGCAGCTGCAAATCGTTATGCAAGAGTGTTGCTACTCTTCAGATATCTTTTATATGGGTCTCGCCTCTATTGCAGTTGCAGATACTTTTGCACAATCCAAAGTTGGAGCTTCTCATTCAGATGTAGTGTTTTGAATAAAACCAGACTTCTTTCAGAGGGGATTATTGCCTGTTTAGCTTTATATTCACCACGTTATCTCGTTAGCATGCTAGTTTCTCTCATTATTGTCATTGTCATGCCCCAGCAGACTGGAGCTTCCTTTAAATGGGAAATGACTTCGTAGTGATACAGTGAACTGACAGCTGCATAATTATTGGTTTTAAACTAGAATTGCTGTGTGCAATATACCAACATTCAAGTCTATACACAGGGACAATCAAGGCTTTGCCAACCAGGTTCACACATAACCTCACACTCACCATGACACCCACCTTCTTAGGGAAAAAAATAAACTCCCAGTGCACTGTTATTTATACAGTATTTTGCTAGTTGTACTGACCACTCAAAGCACTTACGAGTACATTTATACACTGCTTTATTGTATTATCTGCTTCATATTTGATGCAAACTCCACACAGAAAGGCCCCGGGCAGGCTTTGAACCAAGAGCCGGCTTCCTATGAGGCAACAGCACTAACCGTTGTGCCGTGGCTCTGTGGTGGAGCAGTGGTTAGCGGTGGAGTGGTTCAAAAAAAATATAATGCTTTTACTATTAATTAGGACCTGTTCTGAGGTCAGTGTGACCTCCAAGGGCTTTATATCACATATGATAGCCACTTAGCAGCTAAAATCTAAGTCTGCTGTGATCTTATTTTGGGAATGCATGCCTTTATGTAGACGTGATAGTGTCTTTGAAAGTAAACCTACAAGCACAGGAAAAAAAAGACTGAACTGAATGAAGATGGGCATACAAAAAAAAAAAAAGAAGAAGTGAAATGAACGATGGAAATGTTTGACACCACAGGCATGGTTCCTTTTTTTTCTTTTGTTTTACTTTATCTTATTTTTCTAATTATTATTCTATATGTATTTATATTTTTATACATATATATATTTGTTTGTTCCTTTTTCTTTCTAATTTCACTGTCTTGAGTTTGTGACTCTCTTTATATTCTGTTATTCTGAAGAAACTGTATGCGTAATGGACAGGTGAGTTGTTCAAATAAATAAAATAAAAAGTAAAAAAAAAAGCAAAAAACCTACAAGCACAGCAAAACAAAAACGTTTGCTTATAAGTAAAACCAGTGTTGACAGCACTATATTTAGAGGTTGTGTGAAAAATAATGCAAACACTCCAGCAAATTCAAAATAATTCTGGGACTATAATTCCAACATAGAATAATATTGTCACAGTTAAAAGGAACACGTTTTCAGATTATCAGACACATTCAGGGAAAACTTAGAAGACACTACTGGAAGTGAAAATGGCAGGTTGAGATGACAAAGGAGCGCTTAAGTTGTAAATTTTAGTGTGACATCACCAAAGTTCATACGCACCGAGCAGGTTTGTTCCGACTGTGAATGACATGACTTGGAGACAAAGTATCTGATCTGTGTCTGCTCTTCAAGCTTGAAGTCATGCAAACAAGCTGCACAGGAAAAAAAATAGGTTAATCTTTTGAAATAATTTTTTTGTGTAAAAATGAATAGCCTCTTTTTGCAATTATATATAAATCATTCAATAGAAAACCTCATTAATTGGGCTATTACGGAAACATGGAAACTAAACTGCACGCCTGTTCAGACAGCTGTGTGATTTAATGGTCGCACAATACATCCTGTATTTGAATTGGCTGCGTACTCCTTTCACACAAAGCCATGTTATTATCCTGCCGACTGACTGGTTTCTTTGCTATTCAGCCTTGTTTTAGTACACTGATACCCATCATAAGAACAACAATATACAGGAATGAGTGGAGGATTTGCGGGTTGCTCAGGCTCGGAGGTCCTTCTTTTCCTATCAATCAGTCCAGACGTCTGCTGGCTTCAGTACTAAACATACATAAATAACCATACAGTAACACACACGCCAACGAGAGCAACATGCAAGCAAGCTTTGACCATAATCTGCTTCGGCTTCTAGTACCATCATGCCCGCCTTGTCACAGATATATCAGTTATATTTGGTCTAAATTTGTTTATTGGTAATGTGAAAATTCTCGTCTAAGCATCAGTGGTGCTGAGCAACGTGTCCTTTTTTTGAGAAATGTTTTGTTTTTCCCAAAGAATCTTGTACATGAGCAACTATGTTAGAATGAAATCCAGTCACAGTGGGTAGAAAACAAGGCTTTGATTCTGACTAGATATTTAATGCTAGCTTTTGTTTCAGTCATTACCAAAGATTCCACACAAAAAGTAGTTTCACATAGTGCTTCGTGATGCATCAGTGTTATTCATGGATATACCTTTTTCAGATTTGTTTCATGCAGAGGCATAGTGAAAAAATTATCTGATCATTGTCAGGTCCTAAAATGAGATAACTCACATAACACATGATAGCACGTGACATTATTTATTTAACAAAAACAAAGATACACTGGACTTTGCAACACTTTGATTCTTTTGTTTTCCAGACGTTTTGTTCTAGATTTTGTTCCAAGTGCAGTTGAAATGAGACGTTTGTGCTGTGCAGTGCATTGTGGCCAGGCATCTTCACTTTGGCCTCGTCCGTTCGAAGGACATTGTTAAAGAAATCTTGTGTTTTGGTTGGATCCATCTTTGCAAACCTAAGCTGTGCTGCCTTGTTCTTGTTAGAGAGAAGACGTCCTCTCCTGGTACACTTCAATCTGTCAGAGTTTGCCACTTGTGAATGATTTTTCTCAAGTTAAAATCAAATAGAGCTTTTTGGATAGGGCCTTATAACCTTCATAGGTTAACTGGAAACTACAGATCTCTCTAAGATCATTGGTGATGTCTTCAATGCTCTAGATGTCCAAACTGCAAAAGCCTTTGCTTGCACATTTGTTGATGATCAGTTAATCAACTCTATTTGGAAATCAGTACACCAGAGTCCATTTCTTTTTTTTCACATAAATAACAAATGACAAAGCATAACATGTTGTGTTTTTTTAATTGATCGTCGGTCGTTAGCTCTGATGTCTCAGAGGGTCCAGAGTTCGACTCCACCACCTGGCCGGAGCCTTTCTGGAGTTTGCATGTTCTCCACGTGTTTGTGTTAGTGCAGTTAGGTTAATTGGTCATTTTAAATTGCCCATAGGCGTGAGTGCGAATAGTTGTGCGTCTGTCTGTGTTAGCCCTGCATCAGACCTGTCCAGGATGTACCCCGCCTCCCCCCCTATAGTAGCTGGGATAGACTCCAGCCCCCCACGGCCCTGATAAGGATAAGCTGTAGAGAATGAATTGTGAGACCTAATAAGGAGCAGAAGATTTTTTTAATTATTTCTGACATTTAAAACCTTAAAAATGAATGAGGGTGTACTTTCTCTTTGATATGACTGCGCTATCAAGGCAGGACTACGCAATTTTTGGTCTGGGGGTAAATATAGTAAATAAAGTATTTCTGGCTCCCATCAGCTAAGCATTAAATATATAGCACAACTACACCACATATTAAAATAGCAAAATTGCAAAATGAATATTTTAAAACCAGCCTTTCCGGGTGGATTAAGGTTTTTGTGGCACTTTCTGATAGCAACAAAGCACAAAGAGCCATCAGGTTATCTCACAGTGATCACAAAAGAAGTGCATTTCAGCATCTTTACATTTTTAATGCCTTTTTTATTAAAGACCTATTTGTCAAACTAAGAGAATTAACTGTATCGCCATGAGCCACAGTTTGGAAGCAGCTCCTGCAGGTGAAACCAGAACAACTTGTTCCTCTGGATTTTTGTGCTGTTCGGTCAGTTATTGAAACTTTGCGTGGATCTGTCCTGTCACTCATGGTTTTCACATGGGCTGATCAGAGTCTTGAAGGCAGTCGTGCAGATGTGCTGTTTAGGAAGTGAAGAGATGTCCTTAAACAATCAAACCCAAACTCATTTTTCACCCTCATTAACAGGAAACACCTTTTTATGTTTGTATTACCTCAGGCACGTGTTTGCTGTCCTCTGCTTTTGAGAGTGCAGTGAACAAAGGCTTCTTCCATAATTATTCCAGTAAAAGCCAAATTTATTTGTATCATTTTTAAAGATGAGAGTCGTACTTGTGTTTAAATATTATACTGCCATAAAAAATCCTTTTTAAATTAAATGCTTGTAACTTTAGGAGACAGAGTTTACCTGTATCATCAGTCACAGATGAAGACCCATGAATATGGATGTAAAAATGCCTAAAAACAGCAAATCTAAAGAACACAGCTCTTTCCTGGATTTTCAGTGTATCATATGCATCCGTGGCACCCAGACTCTGGAATAACCTCCCCGTTCATATTCGCACTGCCGAGTCGATCCAGTCTTTTAAATTACGTCTTAAAACTTATTTTTTTACTTTGGCTTTTGATTCTGTCTAGTTGGCTGTTTTAGCTTGTTGCGTTGTTACCTATTGTTTGTTGTCCTCTTCTATTGTTTGTTTTAACTGTCTCGTGTTTTTATTGACTGTGAAGCACTATGGTCAACACTGTTGTTTTTAATATGTGCTATATAAATAAATTTTGATTTGATTTGATATGAAAGTAAATCTTTTCTTCGTTGGTTATTTTGTTGCTGGTGATTGAGAGTGCTGCCTAACACCTCGCCCTGAAATCTCCCATGTTTTTCCTTTAATCAGTTATCCAAAGGTATAGCAGGATGGATCTGGTGCATGTTTGAAGTTTGTTTAATTGTTTTTTAAACATGTTTTTAAACAAGCATGTTTAATTACTGATTTCTTCTGGACCCGCACATACTTGCTCTCACAGAGGGTTTATATGAACTCGGCTTCAGCTCCATCATAAGCTCACTGACTGGCTGTGGTCTGACAACAACCGATAGACATAATTGCATGGGACATCAGTGAGAAGCACTGGTCAGCAGAAGTACAGGAAAAAGCATCGGAGGGCTGAACGTGTCTGCTTTTGGTTTCCTCAAACGAGTCGAACATAATAGTTTAGGTTTTCAACATGCCAGTGTGATTTGTCATGAACTCGAAGTCTTTCTCAATCTGTCCAGAGGGCTGGCTGAATAAATCATGAATCAGACATCCCTACTTAAAATGTTACCCTGACCACCTAGTAAAGTCTGACTGAAACATGGCCAGTCTTTAGTTACTGGCTTTCTGGACGCTTCGATCTAAAGGCAGCTTGCGTCTGTGGTGCATGACAAGCTGTGAATGCAGTCTCAATACGTCACGGACCACACGCACCATTTGGATACTTGACTAACTCAAAACTATTAGTTAATGATTTTGTGACATGCCCAGAGGGCCAAGTTGTCCCCTCGCTTTAACCAAAGAGAGAGAAGAAAGCAGCAGAGAGAGAGAGAGAGCAAATGAGTGCACTCTCTCCCTGAAAGCTACTCAGCCCTGCCGTGACAGACCGAAGGAACAAACGCAGCGAGGAAGAGAGGGGGGAAAAGATGTCAGGGGCCAAGTGGAAGAACAGAAAAGGGAATGTGAGGCTAAGGCCAGAGAGTACGGTGCTGAGAGAAGAGACGGAGAGTGTGAAAGCAGAGTGTGGTCATTATAGCTGCCCCTCAGCGCTTCACCCACCTCTCTCTCTCCCTCCCTCTCCACATTGCCAGGCCAAAGTTTGAGCGTAATGTGTGTCGACACAGTGAGACGCTGAAGAATAATTCCTGTATTCAGAGCTACCACTGCCTGCCCCTCCTCCTCTTCATCCTCCTCATCCTCTCTCTCAACTCTACTGACAAGTCAGGCCTGGATATCATTGTATCATTTATCCCAGCCTCGTTTCTGCCACTCTGCCTTGTTTGCCCAGAGGGAAGTGTGAAAAGTGTGCATGTATGTGTGTCTGCATGTGTGAGATACTCAGTGTGTGAATGTAACTGTGTGTATATATGTGTCTGTGTGTGTCAGTGTCACTCTGCGCTTGTGTATATGTTGTGTGGACTGCAAATGGGCTTTTGTGGAGTTTTTGGGAGACTGCACTTAACAGCTCGCTCTGGGGAGACACGCACACACACACACACACACACACACACACACACACACACACACACACACACACACAGGGCTGTGAGGGCTCACAGAAAAAGAGGGCGAGGGAGAGCATAGTGAGTGAGAGAATTAGGGCGAGAAAGAGGAAGATGGTTAGAGTGGTGGGAAGCGCTTTTTAAAGCCCTGCTCCCGTGTCTGTTTTGGGTTGGTCAGACAACAAGAGGAGCGGGGAAACACTTTGTGCAAAAATGGACTCGTGGCTAAAGGCCATCCACTTCACCCAATCTGCTCCACCACCGTTGGCGGCGGCAGCAGCACGCAGCGAAATACTTGTTGTCGCAGCAGCGTCTGTCGCTCTGCTGACTCGAGCAGTGAACTCGCCGTGATCCGTGACCCGTCACTCAAACTGCACGCAGGCCATTTTCTCCAAACTGTCACTCCAGCTGATACTAGCGACTCTGCTCGCATGATACTGAAGCAGTTTGAAATTTGGGGTAAAGATACCAGACGTGGGCTGAGTTTATCATACTTTGTGTACCGCTGACACATCAGGGGACTACATTATTAACCTGCTGATGATATGTTATATGTTTTAATTATAGCACAAAAACCTGTGGTTCATGTGAATCGGAGCATTAAGTGAACTTGAAATTGTTGTAATCCACGTTCAGTCTATGAATGGTTATGACTTCATGGTTCTTCACTTCAAGACGACCCCATTTCTCACTGTATCCTGATGCATCAGCGCTGAACGAGTGAGAAAACATAAGCTTCCAGCTTTTCACTGTTAAAAGAAGCCTTAGTGCTTCTGTGTATACTGGATTGTCTGACAGCACCTGAGATCTTCTCTCTTCACACTGACACTTAAATCTGTGTTTGAAACCAACTGAGGTGTGAAGAGTTGTAAAAGCAGGATGGATACAAAGATTACGCTCAAGATTTCTTTACTTCTACACATAAATACTTTTGTGCACCATTTATAGGTTTGTGGAATGACTTCATTTATCTGCTTCCTTTGATTAACCATCAAAGACGGAGTCCTTGTGAGCTCAGGAAGGCCACTTCTGAGGGGCGTGTCAGAAGCAGATTTTATTCCATGTGGAAAACACTTTGTTGGACTTCTTAAGATTGTTGGAAGCTACAGGGCTCATTATGTAAACTACTTCAGGATTTTGAGATGTGAAAACATTTTTGAATCTTTAAACGATGTAAGCTTCCTCCCTGGTGTAAAATTAAAAATATTTTTAAACAAAACACACTTTAGAAATTATGTTTTTTTTAAAAAATATTATATTACATGTATGACCCAGCAGATCGCATCATATTCATCCTTATAGCACATCATGAAAAATATCAGATTTTTGCAAATACTTGCAAAGTCTGCTAGTATACAGATCAGGTGATGTTTTTGTAACTCATGCACTCAACACAGACCTATGCATACGTTCTGCAGGGATCCCGTAATCCTCAATTTCATGTCGACACGTGCAACCTCTCCTCACATGAGTCTGCATATAGGTATGTATTTGTGTGTTCATTAATAAAATATGGTGGCATGAATAAGTGATAGGATACATAATGGAGAAGCGGCTAAGCTAAGCCAAACGAGGGCGGCTTCTTCGAACACGGGAATTTCCTGTCAACAAAATGTCCAACTGTGGACACGTCTGTTTGCATAAATGCAGAGAGAACAGAGGGAAATGTTGAAAACTGACAAAATAACTTTACAGAAACAGAAAAGGTTGTTTTCAAAATGTGCTTCTTTTTTAGTGTGTGAATGTAACTGTGTGTGAATGTAACTGTGTACGTGTCTGTGTGTGTCAGTGTCACTCTGCGCTTGTGTATATGTTGTAATCTTGGAAAAATCTTAGAAAAAGAGCAAACAATAAACTGACTTCTACCTAATAAAAATGTCCCTGCAATAAACGAGTAAATGATTGCATTTGTATTTGTACAGTAGTTACATATTATTTAGTGATTGATATATGATAATGAAAACAACCAGTACAGTCTGACTCTTATTCCAGTTACAGCATTTTAAGAGAAAAGAATAACTAGCTGAGCATATGCAGAGGTTGAATACAAACTCTGACTCCCGTTCTACTTCAAGAAACTCTAGAAATCACACGTATCAATGAAGAGAAGTTAATGTAGGAGAAATATGCTCTTTCTTCGTAGCTCCTGTCAGCACTCTCACTGTGGCATTTTAAATCAACGGAAGATTTTCCAGACAGCTGTTGATACAAAGTTACAGTTTGTCAAGCCTAAAAGAAACAAATGCAGGAACTAGTTTTTCAGCATCATATCGAGACAGGATATTTTTGACTTTGTGCTGATAAAAGAAAATGGAATTTACACGAGAGCACAGGTATCCAGACTTTATATCTTTAAAACACGCCTGTAGTTTAACAACCTGATTTGTGTCATCTGGCTTTGTAGATAAATATAACTGAGTATCATCTGCATAGCAGTGGAAATGTATGCAGTGTTTTATAATATTGCACAAGGGAAACTCAAGTAACGTGAAATGATCTGTCCCATCAAAGAGGCTCATGGAAGGCCTTGTGGAGGAAGACTGTATGTTTACATAGATTACATTGTATGAGATAAATATGTTATAAAGCAATGTAGCACATTTCATTTAATCTCAACAGTGTACTCCAGTCTCCGATGTAAAATGTGATAGCAGTAGTAAAGCAAGATAAGTACAGGGATGAGTTCACTATCAGAGGCCATGAGAAGATCGTTAGTAGCCTTCACCGGTGCTGTTTCTGCGCTATGATGAGTCCTAAATCCCGAGTGAAAGTTTGCATATAAGCTGTTTGTTTGGTTGGTGTATACTTACAGCTGAATCAAATTGTGTTATGGTAGCATATAGAAGTTAAGGTCCTAACTAAGGCATTGGATTGCAGAGTTCACACAGGCCCCAGAGGGGAGCTACAGAAATCACTGGATAGTTCAGCTGATACCAACAACTGCACGTCCTATAAACCCTTTTAATAGTTAGAAGACTTGTTGAAGACTAACTGAAGGCATACAAATCTACTGAAACATTCAGTTTTACATTTCTCACTCATGTTCAGGAAATTTAATAACCATTTCTGCTCATATGTGTTCAGTAGACCAGTATTAAGGACATCAGTGCAGCTGTGCAAGCCTGTGCCGTGTGTGTGACGCGGAGAATGAGGTTTGTAGTAAAAAGCCTTTGGAGTGCTCAGAGTAGAAAAGCACTATACAAGTACTAGTATAGCATTTAGTCCTTAAATCACCTAATCACAATTCTTCAAACAGAAGTGGCGTGGTCTGGCATCAGGACGTAGCCTGTTGCCAGCCTATCAGTCCTTGACAGCATCGTTTGCTCGACTGCCATTTCCTCAGATGTTGGATTCTGACGATTTGGATTTCCCTTGAGCCCAAATCCTGGAAACTGCCCACCAGTTCAATAATGGGAGCGTCCACCACTTCTGTTTAGGATCGGGTGGTGATGTTGGAGTACTGGCTTAAACGTGTTAACAAAGAGCCTCTTTTAGCGAGCGAGTTCATCCTCGAGTAAATTCAAGGACCAAAAACTGGACTAAACTTCCCTCTTCAGTCTCCTGCTCCGAGAACTGCTGTAAACCCCGAGTCAGGAATTAAAGGGATGGATTGACATGGACTGTTTCTGTTTTGTGCTGTTGTCCACTGTGAGCGCTTCTTTGAATCTCACCATCTTACACCACTGTTCTTTTGGACATTGTGGGCTTGTTATTATTATTATTGTTGTTAGCAACCACTACAATCTTCCATGAGTGCAGGCTGAAAAGAAAAAGACAAAATCGACCTGGATCCATTCTGCTTACGAGACCTGCCTGTTTCATATCTTTCAAACACTTATTTGCTTTGTATGAAGATTATTTAATAAATATTAATCTGAAATGGCTAACACGTAAAACATTCAGCACTTTATGAAGCACTAACTCCAATGATTCCCAACATTATTCTGTTCTTCTAAGTGCATTAATGGCTTTGTAATGCAAGGAAATAACCTCCTTACTGACACTGACAATGTGAAACAGGATGAGACAGCTTCTACACATTAGCACCTTTTACAGACTTCCACCCCTCATAGGCTTTTGAAAACACCCATTTCTCCATGAGAGGAGGGAAGGACTGACCGACTCGAACGCAGCCAGAGAAAGAAATGATGCACTGATATCATGTTCTGTCTATGCTAATGCAGACGACTGGCTTTCTGTGTGTATTGAGGATCTGTGCAGCCACTTGTCCCAGATGAAAGCCCGTCCATGATTACGCCATATTAAAAAAAATTTGAGCTTAAGTATGAAAAGCATCTGATTCATGCTGATGCTATAGAGATAATGTTATCTCTCTCTTCTACTCGATGTCACTTAAATGCAAACAAAAGCAATACGAGGATGTCTATTTCAGTAATTGGGAAATGAGCCAAAATGATCCCAATGATGAGTGCAATAATCTTCTGTTACGAACTGACAGTAATTTGAGAGGAAGCTTGCACAACATGGTTTGCTCTTCTTTTTCCGAGCCTCTAAATGCCAGTTTTTTCTTTCTATGTTATAACATTTTAAAACCATCCTTGATTTATCCTGATTACAGGGACTACTTTTAGGAAATTATGAATTCCTATTGGACAAGCAGAAATAACTCCAACCCTTTATTGCTTTCAAACACTCTCAAAAACCAGAACTGTGTCCATCGAGTAAATGCACGTCTGACTTTTCATTCTGCCTCTTTGCATTCCTCACACAATGGAAATATGTCTTATGTCAGTTAGTCTGCTTTTGCCTGTCAGTGGCTTAATGACTCAAGAGCTGTCGCTGTTACATTTACCTCATAATACTAAGTTAAGGAAAACAAATTTTCATCTGCGTTTTAAACATCCCAAGTCTCTGTCAGGAGCTTGTTTTTGTTGTTCTTGTCCATAATAAATGTCTTTGTCGCTGGGATGTAGTAAAGGTCGAAATGTTTCAGGGTTTTTGGTCAGACTGTGTTTTGCATTAGTTTGATATTTAAAGTTAATAATCCTTGAAAAGCAGGTTTCTATAAACCTATATGATATTTAAAGAGCAGTAACAACAACTAAACTAGAATGACTAAAAGGTGGTTTTTAAAATTTCCCATATTTACATATTTACTGTTAAAAATAAGACCTTAAAATTTACAGAATTTTAATTGGGCAGGACTTGCTGGTGTAAACAAATGAAGAGAATTAGCATTTTTAAATTAGTTTTTGTGTGTGTGAATACTCTTCCACACACATCACCTGCTCTTTTGTGCAGTTCTTTTTATTTCACTTAAAATCTATTTGTAGAATAGAATACAATAGAACTTTATTACTCCCTTGGGGAGGTCCCCTCAGCAGCTCAACACCACTTCACCTTAAATACAAATAAGAACAAAATATCAGCAGGTATAGAATTTAAAAGGTAATAATTAAAGGAAGTCTGAGGATTAAAGTGTAATACAGTGGAAATGTGTCAGTGTGTTATACACATCAAAAGCAAAATATACCTTTTGTTCTTAAGTCATGGAATTGATACCTGCAAAGCAGAATTAGTATATGACACATATAACTGGTTGTCAAGTATTTGACTGCACCACTCGCAGCACGTCATTTTTCTGCACATTCGTGAGCGTGCATCCTGCTAGGATGCAGACTTTTGCTGTCCTGACCTACGTGCTCTTGTTCAAAGGCAGCCAAAGTGCCTTACATAAAAACAGTTAAAGGAAACCATAATTCTTAGAGGTGAAATCCTCAGTTAAAAGCTGACCCTTTTCTACCCAAAGTTGATCTTTCTGTGTGTTAAAACTCATAAGTGAAAGATTTAAACACATAGAGGGAACAGCACATGCAATGGAAGCCTGTCTTTGTGTCTCAGCTGTCAGTGACCCGTGCACCTTTATACAGACCGGCTGAATTCAGCCTGCTGACCCTGTGCTGACTGTGTGTCTGTGTTTGCACAGTATGTTTGTCTCTCAGTGCCAACCTGTACATAAGTACTGGTACTGCACTGGTGTTATGCCTGATGGAACCTTGTTCCTCTTACTGGCTTTGTAGTTTTACATGAGTTTGCTTTCATTTGCTGCTCTTCTGGTTTCACACTTGTTGAGAAAGCATTGCAGAGACCTGGGTGTTTGTCTGTGTGTGGGTTTGCATAAAGGTGTGTTAAATGTCCGTAATACTGCAGTGGTTCCGTTTAGACAGAAGCAGGATAGCGCTGACATTTTATTAAAACAGAAAGTGATTCTGTTGTGACTGATGCACAATGTTGTTCCGAGAATCTTGAAGAAGACTCCCTGGTAGTTTGAGCATGTGATGAGGAGGAGGAAATACAATTTACAGTTTCTTCATTTACTCACAGCATATTTGACCCAACCGAGGAAGCCATGGGTATGATTCTAATGAACAGCATCCACATATGTAGAACTATATATACAGAACAAGTTAAACATACAGATTTTAGCTAGTTGTGTTTGATACTTAGAGGTAGGATCTACTTTAACAGTTAAAAGCCGGTCAGAGCAGCACGCTCCGTTTTGTGTAACTATTTTTAAATCCCTGTAGAACGGGAACCGTGTAAGCTAGCGCAATAATTTGTTTTGCATATGAAACCGGAGGAGTTGTTACTTACATCTTATGCCATCAGCTTGTCCTCGGTCACAGTTTCCTTCCACATAAAGCTTTGCAAAAATTGCATAAAAAGCTCTTGCAGGAACAAAAACATAATATTCCAGAAACACGCTTTGCCGATCTGATCAGCTGTTCGTAACACTTCCCACAGTGAAACAGACGTCAGCGCGAACGATCGCATGTCCGCCATTACCTGCCCAAAACCGGAAGTGACGTCATTTTCATGGAAAATGTCGTTTTTTACTTGTAGGCCTTAAAAGCCTATATTGGTCATGTTTGACTTTTCTGAATAGTTGCTGGGATGCTTAGAACTCGAATTGCACTGCTTAAAATAGTTTATTTTGATGCACCTGCTGTTTTCTTTGCAAATTTGCATCATAGGATTGTTTTTCGTTTTTCCTGCAGTATATAAAAATTGGTGTATCTCAAAAATAAAACTATGAAGACACTCAAAATAAATTTCCTGTGGTGGGAAACTATTTTTTGCAACTTTTTTGTATTTAAAGATTTGAGGGATAAGCCTCTTAAATTTCTCCAAGTAGAAATATATGTAAAAAACAAAACAAAAACGATTTTCAATTTTTTTGTAGTTTATTGCACTTTTTTGCAATTTATGTAGTTACTATGCACTTAATGCATACATATTATAAAAATTTTGGCTGTAATGGTTGTATTGATGTATAGCAACTTGAAGTGCTCCCAAAAATGGCTCCACAACATGTAAAAATATAAAGTAAGCTCTGGCGGACTTGGTTCTATGGTAGTTTTAAAGGGTTAAGGAATATTTTTAGTTGTGAAGCTGAAAACTGTTTCGGGATGCGTGCTGAATGCTTTGATTTATTTCTTTGTATTACAAAAATGCAATCCTGAATAGTGATGCAGTAAGTATGTCATTAATTCTAAATGGAAACTGGAGCTATAGCAAGAAAAGACACAAATACAGTAAATGTAACAATAATAGGAATAAAGTATAACTATGTATAACTATGGATCTTATAATTGTCTCGCCCTGTGACAGCTGGGATCGACTCCAGCCCCATTACGACTCTGAACTGGTCCCCCACCACACATGCAGACACACACACAGTGTACAGCTTTATCTGTCTCTTATTTTGGCATGCTCACATATTTGATGTGATGATAAGCGACAGCCTCTTGACGATGTGCTGTCTGTCAGTTTTCTCAGTGGGCACCAACACCGGCTACCTCTTTCAGCTGAGACCAGCCCTCCTGTCCAAAACCACTGACAGAGGTCTCCCAACAAGCTTGTCAAACCATATGTGTGCAACTATGTCTGCGTGTTCACGTTGGGATATTTCAGCGGGCTACAGTGGACGATCTGTTCCTTACCATAGGCAGTTTGCTTATGAAGTGCTTACACAAGTAGAACTCTTTGAATGTGCTTGCTGTCGATGTAGCTACTGTTAGATTAAAGTGCCTACGTGAGGCTTGGGTGGTTTTTAAAATGCACAGAAATGACAATTTCCACAAACGTCTTCACGTGCGAGACAGATGACCGAACGCTTCTGGAGGGATGAACAGCTTTTTTCACAAAATACATTTTCTTAGTTGATGTTCTGTTGATGATGATCAAGGATAAGAAAGGAATATAATGCATCATTTTAATACCCAATAGATCTTTCAGTGAGCATCTGATTTGGTTATATTTATCAGCACATTTATTCCAGGTGTTCCCTCTGTGCTTTATATTTGTATTCTGTGATTGTGTGCACCAGCGGGCAGATGAAGCAAATAACAGCCCCTTCTCATACTCATGTTCGCCGTGCGTATGTGTAAACCTAACTGACAATGCCCAGCGTGTCATGGCCAAACAAACAGCGAAGCATGTGAGGAGCTTCAGTATCTGCTCACACTCGCCCAAAAAGTGGCACATCATTAATTTGTAAAACGTTACTGGAGAATGTGCCGAAGCAAATCTGATCCAGGATCGCTCCCACTAACAAGGATGTGAAGCTAACCTGGTGATTTATCTTGGTGCCATATACAACAGGGCACCTTAAAGTCTTGGTGTCTTAATGAGCTGGAGCTGGAGTGGAACAGGTCAGAAACATATTTAGTTATTTATCGCTGAAGGCAACCCTCTGTGTGTGGAATTACCTCAAACACCATGGATCAAATATGTTGCTTCATCAAGAAATGCTGGTACTAAACTCGACCGATTCAAAGAGCTGATTCAGATTCGAAGAACCCGAACTGTGGAGAAAATAAGAAACTTTGTAGCATGTCATAATTTTCCCCAAGCCACATATATGTCATTAAATTCAGAAAATACAAATGTGTTTTAACCTGCAGTTTAGTTCAGCGCAACTAACTGCGTGCTGGGCATACTGCTGTTACATTACTCACTTGAGAGACCAGTCTGGGTCTGTTTGCTGTGTTTTGATCCATATCTAAGTGCAGCAGCCGGCCTATAAAAGCATTTCCATCCAGTGTCCAGTGGCGTGGCGGCTGTCGGTCTGCTCTGGGTAAGTAGCTAGTCAAAGGCTGGGTCACCACTAGGTTTTCATTAGAGCCCTAATTCAAAGCGGCCCACATAGAGTGTCAGGAGTGTCCCTGACTGTTGTTGGCACTCCTTATAACACACCCTAATGAGCAGCTGCTGGGAAACTTGTGGTTAGCTGCATATATGGAGCTGCTGGGTCAGAGAAGACAGAGAGAAAGTCTCTGCTCAAAGGCCTGAATTAGCCCCATGAATCACTTTCCTTTGCATTTGCTTCTTAATCACACTACCTGTTGAGTATCATGATTGATGGGGCTGCGGTTTATCCCGCGGAGTTTGAGCATGTGGCCGTCGTCCGTTCTCAGAGGACAGCTTGGTAACATGCGAGCTGGACACTGTTAGTGTGCTGTTAAATGTATTTTAAGCATCTTTTTGCCTCTGTAATTAGTCAGGAGAGATGTAGGTGTATGAATCCAGGCCTGCAGCATTAACCTGTTTTTACACCAACTGGCCAGTATACATAAAAATAAATTCACTGCGCTTGATCCAGGCAGCACGTGGCTTCAGCTGCACATGCCATCTCTGCTGATATACTGTACGTGGCATGTGTGTCTCCAGCCGCATTAATGTGTGATGTCCTTTACACGGGAGCGTGTGTTAAGCCCGGCTTTTCACAGCGCATCAGGATGATCTCCGGTAGATTTTAATGAGCTTTCCCACTAATGTGGGTTCAGTCTTCCAACTGGACAGCTTTCTAAGGATCGTGCACAGCAAGGATTCATACAGGGATTTTAAATGTTTTTATATGTGCAGCTCATTATTATTAGTCGCATTTTCACATATACTGTCAGTGTGCTATGATATGCCAGTACTATAGATGATGAACGTGGGCGTCTGATTCTGAATATTCTGACCCCTGTAGCCGTTTCCAAAGGCCTGATGGCGTTTGTGTTTATCTTCACATTGTGTTGTTCTGGAGACTGAAAGAATTTGCTTGATAGAACATTTTTTGGTCACTCTAAAAAGTTAAAGCACAGAAGTAGACTGCGCCCAGCGCCAGTGCCTGTTTCAGGGTCGAGCCCCTACGCTCTGCCGATGGGGATAAGGGCAGCTCCATGTAAGGTCACACTCATCGCCACATAATTAAGGTGGTTTTATTTATGGGTAGGATAAATAACAACAAGGTTTGGAACATTCTCGCTTTTCTCTGATGGAAAAATAATTTAAAGGTAGTTGCGTTTGCTATGAAATGCTTGTAGTAAGACCTAGAAGCATTAGATTTTGGAAAATGCGTCTGTCCAGTGTGAATTATTTGTAGCAACAATTCCTAAATTGTTGCTCCTAAAATAAACTAATTGAATCCAAACTTATAAATGTGGTGTTTCCTCGGCATAGGACACAAAACAGGTGCTCTGCATTATTGTGTGGTTAATAAACGTGTATTAGGGACACTCAGTTTAGAAGGATCTCATAAATGATTTGTTTTATAACAGCACTTGTGGCTGAGCCTTCACATGAACATAAAAAGTGTGTGGAGGTGAACGTGCACAGAGAAGGTACAGAGAGTAGAATCACTGCTTCTGTGAGAGAATGCACCGAGGTCAGCGGAGGATGGCCAGCAGGCTGCTTCAAGCTGCCGGGGAGGCAGTAGTAACTGAAGTAACTAATGGTCACAACCAAGATATGTAGAGGAGCATCTCTGAATGCACAACACGTTGAAGACCACATCAGGTACCACTCCTGTCTGCTAAGAACAGGAAATTGACAGCTCACCCAAACTGGAAAAATGTTGCCTTGTCTGGTGAGTCTTAAATGTGTTTGGACATTCAAAAATCATCCTGCCTCATATCTGCAGTGATGATTGTGTGTATATGGGCCGGGATCTGTGAGGAATGTTTCCAGCAGCTTGTTGAATCTATTCCATGATGAATTAAGGCACTTCTGAAGGTAACAGTGAATCCAAGCCAGTTCTGGCAAGATGCACCTAATAAAGAGTCTTTTGTTCACTGACAGTATGAAATCACCATTACAAGCTAGCTAAACCCGACTTTGCTCCATAATGATGACGTGAAGTAATTTTCACATAGGTTTCACACAGTTAGCATATGCACATGTGTATAAGTGTGTGTGTGACACTGTTGGGGGTTGGAATGTGACGTGAGAGCACTAATCAGAGGCAGCTGCAGCTAATGGTGAGATTAAAGTTAAAACACAAAAACAATCAGCTAGGATAAGTATACTATGGCTATGGGTTACTGCCCCCATCCCAGCCTCCCAGGGGGAAAGAGGGATGGATGGATAGAAGGATGGATGAGACTCTACCCAGTCTGGCTGGCACAGAGCCTCTGATTAAAAGCTCCTTTGTATTCTCTTTGATCCCCTCCTCTCAGTGGTGTGTCTCATCTCACCATAACAGGCACATGACACACACTGCCAGTCGGGGCCTCAGGAAGTGCTCTGTACATGCAGTTGTGTTCGTGAGGACATTTCTCCTTCACAGTACATAAGAGCACGGACAAAGGCAGAAAATGACACGCGTGTTAGTCGGTCATGTTGGGAAACTGAAAACTTACAGAGTTCTTGACGTTGGGGTAACTGATTAACGTAAACTCTTCAAAGTCCACAGTCTGGATCTTTTTTGCCAATTTCAGCAGATGGTGTTTAATTTCCATGGAGATAATTGTATCCTGGCAATAACAACATTGTACTCAAATACATCTGACAGGGAAAGTAGCACGAGCGGTCAACTGAAAAGACGGGTTTCAAACCTGCAGATTAGTCAGACTTATACAAAGGTGACCAGCAAAATAAAGGTGTGTGTTGTACTTGATGTAGCTGCTATCCCAAACAGCAGAGGTGATCCGCTAAATTTAACTAATACCAGCTAAATAGTAAAAAACTAGAAAATCCCATTAACTTGTAGAGGAAGTGATGTGCAAGTGTGAAAAGATGTGAGGACTTTTCACAACCGCTAAAATATTTGTGTGCTGAGAGAGCAGATTTAGTCTGTGTGAATAAAAATGAAAGTCTGCATGTGTTTGTGTGAGAGTGTAAGAGGATTAGGCCTGTTCACAGCCGAGGGTTTCGGACCGTTCCCTCTGTACGGCTGATGAGGCATTAACTTGCTGCTGTTTTGTTATGTGTCTGTCGGATTGTGTTGAGGACAAATTTCCAAAAAGTACTACATTTTCCTCCTTTAACACTGCCGAGAACCCCCATCCCCGCACTCATCCAACTCCAGCCTGGAAAACCTCCACGTTATCCCCAACTGTGGCATACGCTTCTGCTTTACTGACTGCTTTTTCATATCCATGTTTTGAGTTAACATTTTCTTTCGAAGACTGGCCCCCGATGTCATCCTGAGCATGGCTTCAGTCCCAGGAGCCTTACAGTCATCATTTGTGCCTACGTGGTTTAGATTCCACATGAGCTGAGTTTTCTTGGTTAAGAAGATTTAGTTTTTCTCACCTCCAGTGGTTAAACTACTATCTCAGAGCTTTCTTCTTCTCAGGATGATCCTGCTGTAACCCAAGAATCCCATCTGCTGCGCGCTTTCAAATATTTTGCATTGAAAGTGACATTTTTATAGATAAGCCGCTATGATCAGCCACTCTTTAAAAGCCTATACCAGTCAAACCTCGTGGTAGTTTCCGTTTCTTCACTGGCCTCACTCCAGAGCAGCTTTATCTACACATCACATCAGACAAAACCACCTTGTAAATAATCATATTACTTTACCTTGTGACATCAGTCCCAGAGGAAAAGATCCCCGACGTTAGAGCGCTCGGGGATTGTGTTGGGGGCGTGAGGGGTTAAGACTTGTTGAATAGCTGGTGGGCGTCACACAATGAGGTGGATTAGGCAGCACTAGAAAAGGCCTTTAGGGCTTTACTGGGGTGTTCAGCAGCTTACATCGCCTTCAATAACACTGCAGCACAGATCCAGCTGGGTAACTGAGGCTAGCCTGTAGGGTAAGAGCCTGGAAGTATTGATCAGCAGTGTGGAAAGAATGGAGGAAAAATAAAATTAGCAGAGCTTTTTGGATTTACAGGAAGAATTAAACTATGGAAATGCTGGTAGGGTGAAAAAATAAAAGTAAACTGTGATGTATGCTGCGATATTGTGCGTTCATGTGTCAGACAGAAAGTGTGTATTAAAAGGAGATTGGCCTTTTAAACCAATATCAATGTAACCATCCCAGCGTCACCAGTTTCTCCTCTTAAAATCTTAAAATCTTAACTTCAGTGTTATTGGCACTGCAGTGCTGATGTCTCAGTGAATGCAGCGCCGTTTTCCCAGATACTAATTAAATCACCAGTACCATGTTATCTGAACCCAGAACAGTGTAAACCAGCAGTTCTCATCTCTGCCTGGAATTACTGCAGCATTTCTGCCCAGCGTTGGGAAATTAAAGAGGAAGGGGTTGGGAGAGGCTGGGATCTCGCCACAGTGTGGCACATTGCATGTTAGCTGGGATAATAACAGTTGCGGTTTGTCTTAGGTTTCCTGAGCTAAAGTAAGAAGCTTCCACTTCCTGCAAAGCCACCATGACAAAGACAGCATCCACATTAGCTCCTGAACATCTGCAGGACACAGGGACACATTAAACTGTGGTTTCATGTCACTGCGCTATGAATTTGAACTCAGTCTTAAGCAAATTAGGATTTTTGTTCATCCCGAGGTCAGTAGCGTTTTCTGCAGTTAGTTTCAAACGGCTGGAGGATTCGGAGCGTTACGTTCTGGCCCAGGAAAAACTCGGAGTGACAACAGTTTCAGATCACAGCAGCGCCTATAAACAGCTGTATTTACCTTTATTTTCACTCTGGTTGAGAACATTGTGTCACTAACACAAGAATGACCGAAACACATCTCGTACCTACCAGCACTCCTTTCTGTTCATACTGAAGGCCATTCTGGAGAGGACTCGGAGTTTGAAAGTGTCAACATGTCTGTTACAGTTAGAATAACAAGTCACTGCACAGGAGTAAAGAAGCAATAATTTACTAAACCAAAAGAATAGTTATTAAATATAACGCTTTGCAGTTTGATCCTCGTTGAGTCGTCGAGTCCTTCTTTCTCTTGCCAATGTGATGTTTCGTGTCGCTGAGTGTCTGTTGGATGAGAACATTTGATCGTCTCTAGTCTACAGCCTGAGCCGTGAGCATGCGCACGTCTCCTGTAAATGCATTATCAAATCCTGCTCTCGGTTTGTCGATGCTCCGTCGCAGATGCGCAGTGCAGTGTGTTTGCAGGGCGGCGACCGGTGTCAGCAGAGCATCCGGGAAGCAACAGCAGATTAAACGCAGCTAGAAGCCTGATGGATGTCACTGCACACTGCATGCATCGCAGTCTTAATACTGCGTTGCCGCTTTTGCGCATGCCATCCCATCCACATATCTATGGATATGTTTTACAGCATTTAATAACAGTAATAAGTTCCTTATGGAGGGATTTTTACCAAAGTAGCTCGGTCATTCCACAGTGAAGGACGCTGAAGGGCTGGGAGGGGGGCAGCCATGCGACATGTCAGAAATATGCCCTGTGTCACCCAGAGAGTTGAGTCCCAGAATAACTGATGTCCACTCATACTGTGGGTTATTCCCACAGATGTGGATTTCATCTGTCTGACACAAAAGCAGGTTCGTAGTGGTCTCATGAGTAATCGCGGTGGAGCAATAAGAAGGGAAACTCCTGGAACCTCTGTGCTGCCTGAAAATCCCTTTTTGACTCTGTAAAGTGAAGCTGTTAAAGTCCAATGTTTCGTGCTGTTACACTCACATCTGCTCTAATGTTTAGACTTGATCGTGTATGTTATTGTGTCTTGCTAAAATACTTTGAAAATAATTAGAAGTAGATTTTGTAATATTATGATACAATCCATAGACCACCAACCAAAGTACCTCCATCTGCTGAGCAGACACGGTACGAACTCACAATGTGTTTGATGTGTGAATTTAGCCCTCAGTCAGCCATCATTTAGCATGTTGGTCATCAACAATGTGAGAATTCCCGATGTAGATTATCAAAACATTTTCTTTTAAGGGAAAACTCTCAGTGCTTGCCCTGAAATGTTGGTAATAATCCCATTAAACATGAAAACTTGATGGAAGCCCAACTACAAGAACTACAGTAGGTTAAAGTTGAACCACGACAGTAGCCTGTGCTCTGTGGCGGGAGCATTCAGAAAGATTGATAAGGGCCGTTTAGCTTGTGCAGTCATAAAAGGGAAAATTAAATATGCAAAGAAGCGATATGTTTGTAATACACCGGTGGAATTAAAAAGGTGTTTTCCTGTTGCTTCATAACTGCAAATGCAATCAACGTTTTGAGTAAACAGCGTCCTATAGCCGGGGTGTGGCGATGCCGTCAGGAGGGTTTTCACTTGGACACAAATGAAGCAGCGTGAACGCTCTTCCTCAGGACCTGAGCAGCATCTCAGCCCAGCTTAGTGAAGTCTTGTCACTTGACATTTTTCAGTAAAAACTTTCTCTGAGATGCTGTCGGTAGATTTTATTTACTCATTCTCAGCTGGTGTATTCCTGAAAGAGGGCTGCACCTCCGGTGGTTCTGAATAAACCACAAGGAGACTGAGGCGGCACACGAAGGTCTAGTTATTGATTAGCCAGTTTGTCTGCTGGCTCTAACTCTACGTTCTCTCGTTCTGTCTCACTGTCCCCGCAGAGCTGCAGAGGGAGGGAAGCATCGAGACCCTCAGCAACAGCTCAGGTTCCACCAGCGGCAGCATCCCACGCAACTTCGAGGGCTACCGCTCGCCGCTGCCCACCAACGAGAGCCAGCCGCTCAGCCTCTTCCCCACCAACTTCCCCTAGGACACCTCGTCGCTGGCATCCGTCCCACCCTGCTCTGCCTGCCCGTCCACCATCGTACACTCACGCACCGATGCGGTGTATTGAGTCCAAATCAAAAGATTTGTGTTTCTATGGTCAGCATGCGTTTTGTTTTTTGTTTCGTTTCTTCTCGTCTCAGACGGCTGCTCGCCAATCAGCTGCGGCCGCCACTGGTCATTCATTTCTGGGGTTGAATTTTCAAGCTGCTGAAAATTGTGCCAATTTCCACTCAATTCAAATCTGATCATTTTAATTCCCAAATCATTCCAAAAACACTGATTTGCTGTTTACCCTCGAATTGTGCTCATGTCTGGGTGGAAACACCTGGACTCGTTTATTGCAGACTTTTGGAAACTTGTTCATTTAAAGGGTAGCAGCTGTTTTGAGCAGCTGCTTAGAAGGAAGCTAAATAAAGAACAGATAAAATACAGTTTAATATTTTGATATGTCTGCTGTCAGGGAGAAACGTCCACTATTTTCAACATTAGAGCGTAACCCTGCTCGTTACCTCGTTGCTTCGTCGCCTGCTGCTCGCTCAGCTGCCGTCGTTCTCAGTGTGTGTTTTTGAAGGTTAGGTGCGCCCATTGTCTGAATGAAGCGTAGGAGACGGGAGTGCTGACAGAGGAAAAAAAGGAAATGTTTATTCCAGGCAGCGACGTGCGGGAGCTCCTTCTCCCCGTGTAAGAGCGTCGCTGCCTCCCGCTCAGTGTTTTAGATTAAATTTGCTCCTTTCATGCCTTTGATTTTCATGTAATCATATTTGACAAAGGGTGCAGTAACAAGATGACACTATTACTGCTTTGCTGGAGTAATTCAGATGTTTACAGTGTAATCGAGATGTTTCTGAAATCATTTGGATATATTCCCCACTCCGCCTTTCCAGATAGTAAATTTTAATTGAGCGCAGTAACGGAGGCTTGTGTAGTCGTCACGCCGAATTTTGTACATTAACAACTTTTGACCAAAATCTTTTTCCTATTCAAGATCTTTCAAATCTATATTTTCCTGTTTTTTTTCTTTGCCTGCAGAAATAAAGAGTTTGTCTGACAGTTTGTTCAAAGTGAAAATAACTGCACTGTTAACGTCTCCCAAGAAAATGCTCGAAATGTTATTTGCAGTGCTACATGTGGACTGCCTGCATGTCCGATGTGCTTTCTCAGACACTGAATGGACAGTAAAAAAAAGAAAAACATCATTATTATTCTTGTTGTTGGATTTGTGAAACATTGACTTCTTTCCCTGCGTTCATGCAAGAAAAAAAAAACAAAGTGAAGAAAATGAAACCGTCTTTTGTCCTCACTCTGATTGCTCCTAATGTTCCCATTTCAACCACAGCGGTGACCATCAGCGCACAGTACCACTGCTAATTAGTGCCATATTTTTTTAACAGGCAGTAAAGGGTGGTTAAAGGACGCTTTATGGGCAACTCGTGCTCTTTGTTCTGAGAGAGAAGTGAGAGTTTGTTTCTCTGTTAATCAGCAAAACTTCTAATTCTAAAAACAAACCTGAGGACAGTTAAACTGAATGACATTAGATTAACAGTGTGTGCTTCATGTGCCACGATTGATCTCATTCCCAACACCGTGAGCTGCAGTGGAAGCTTCCCAGCCTTGAAGAGAAAAGACGCGTAACCATCAACAGCTCGTGCCGTACGCTCGTGTATATTTCAAAAGGAAAATGGCTACAGCACGAGTTCGTGAGCAGACTGAATGGATAAATGTGAACCTTTGTGTGTTTGTTTAGGCTGATGTGCAAGATTCCATTACGAACAAAGCTGGGAGGATGTGCCACTTCACCAGAGGAACTTCAGCATTATGCAACATAAACTGAAAAGACAGCAGTTTGCAAATGAAAGTCATTTTATTTTATCATGTTTTTGCAAACACTTTACATTATGAAATATCTTCAGAGGTGCACATTTTAATACAGAGGAAGTGTCCGTCACCACCACAGACACATGTGAAGTGTAACAAAAGTTCCACACGCACCAAAATCCCTAAAATGTTTTAAATGTAAACAATTATTGATTTCTAACAAGTGGGCAGTGACGTGGGAGTGCAAGGAAAGAAATTCTGAATCACTGAACTTGAGCAGCTCTGTTTACATGAACTCAGAGGAACATGTGTGCTGTTACTGAGCTCCTAAATCTGCTCCCTGATTTCAGTCAGTGAAGATGACACAGTTGGCTCCCTGACATATAAACTGCTCAAACTTTGAAATTTCTTGATTCTGACCAGAGCTCCTGCTTGGAAATGTGTGATTAGAGAAGAAAACTTGTGAATATTCAGCAGGACTGTGACAGTATTAACTAATCGGGTCAGCAGCCGGCAGCAGAATATAAGAAGAGTCCTGCAGGTTTTTGGTGAGATCAGTGTCCAGCTCCACTGAACAGTTTCCCAGAATCATCCCGGCATCGTTATGGTCATCAGAGATGTTGTTAGTTTGTTATTCTTTAGGCCAAGTGCCAACAATTGATGCGGTTGCACAACTGTGCACCACTTTCCATTTAGGGTTATCAATAAACTTGCTTGTTGCCAGCTGCAGTTCAAAATATAATTTTCAGAATAAAGAGCAAGAGGTCTGCTGGCCTTCTCTGAAGTGTGCAATGTTCCTCGCAGCTCACAGTTTCACTCTTGGAGGAAGGCCTGTTACACAGCGAGTGTGCGCAGTAACAAGCTCCCTTCTAGGCAAAGCATTGGGCCGCGAGTTCTGTTGCTACTCAGCAGCTTTTCCCAAGTTTGTGTTGCGCACAAGGCAAATTAGATTTGAACCCATGACCGTCTCCCTGCTTGAGTTTTTACCACCACGAACTCCCAGCTGGCTTCAGCATTTCACTTCAGCTACAAACCAACACAGTGCTGTTCTTTCGTGTATGGCTGTGCAGTTGGAGAGTGTAAATTGGCTCCCGACGGTGACTCTAAATTACAAATCAACTGTTCGGGAATTCAGTATTGGCGTGGATTCTACGTCCTCAATAAAAACGAACTCGACTAGTTTTTTAAACGATACACACTGAATTTTGCGTTAAGACGGGACTTAAAGAGACGTGGATTCAAAACACACATGCATGCAGAGCTGTAGAGAGGGCTGTAAACGCACATTCTGCAGAGTATTATTTTTATTTCTTTTCTAAATATGTTTTTGGAGACATTCAGTAAGCGCTCCATTTAGCTGCACAGGGTTGAAAAAAAGTGCGCGGTGGACTGAGCAGAGGAAGACTCCGCTCACACTGAAACATCCAGGCTGTGCTTTAGGGACGAAAATGAGATGTTTTTATGTTTAAAGTTTCGTTCTTGTTTTTTCTTTTTTTGTTCTTATTTTGACTGAATTCCGTGATGTTAAAAATACACCGGAGCTGTTTCCGAAGTATTGTGGAGAAAACAGGCTGCTGATTTTAACTAGTGTGCAACAAGTGATTAATTCAGGCCCATCAAACCATATGTTAGAACCCTGATGCTGAACAGCGCAGCTGTGTGAAACCTCGTTTTCTGGCTTAGATCTAATAATTTCTGTCAGCTGGATAAATATTAGAAAATTCAAATGAAGCAACGCTGAAATGAAACTGTGTGAAAAGTCTGGACTCGGTGTTCCTGCGGGCTCCTGTCGTGCCACCCTTTGAGACCAGCGTCACGCTGTGACAGCGTCACTGCGGGACCGCAGGAGGGACAGCAGTGCCATCCATTCAGAACTTTTCAGGTTCGTTTCATTCAGACCGAGTCATTCATATGCAGTGCGTGTGATCAGACGTGACGTGTCTCTGTTGCGTAATTCGATCTTTCAAGAGGTTAAAAAAAAAACGATATTTCGGATATCTGTCGTTCAGGCGTGATTTTAATTTACTGCAGCTTCGCTGTTTCTGTCGCGTTTTAAGTGATTTTCAGGCTGTTTTAACGTTTTCATTCTCCAGGTGTTTTCATAAGAATCGAAATAAGAATAAAGCGTATTTGTTTAAACTTCCCTGCCCTGGGTGAGAGGTTTTCTGTGGGCTATTTAGTGGATGTCCTGATGTTTTGCGGTACCGGGTTCCTGAAAGCAGAGGCCTGCAGGTACAGCCTCTCCTCTTCCTCCGTTCCTCTGCTGCTGATCCTTAATATGATTCAATGTTCCCGGCGCTGCAGCTGCTAATTTAATCTCTCCATGCTGTCAACACATCTGCAAAACACACAAAAGATTATTTTGCTGTTTAAAAAATGCTCCTCGATTTAGATGAAATGGTAATAAATGCTGTCAGCTGGATGATGTTAAATACCCGAATGTTTGCTGATTAGGATGAATTTAGACCTGCTGTTCCGAACCACAAGCATGCACATAAACAGAGTGGAATCTCCTTCTTGGATTTATTTGGTAAAACTGCGCGCAAAAAAGAGACTTTATTGTAGTTTTTAAAAACAAAAATACAAATATAAGTTGAGCGATTGTTTGCTCGATGTGCCAAACAAATGTTTGTTTGTTTGTTTGTTTGATTTAAAAAACTACAAATAATACATGGAACTTCCTAAATGTTTAGATTTGAGCGGATGAATCTAATAATAATACAATAAGCTTAAAGAAAAAAACATAAATGTGGATTTTGCAGTCACCTTGTTTGTCGGAAAGATTCGTAAAACATCAAATGCAGGTTTAAGAGGATCGCTGTAAATAAGGATGAACTTGCTTTGACAAACATTTGTGTGCATGCACGAGTACAGTAAAAATAATTTGTGTCGTTCGGGTTCAATCCAGAAGAATCCAGCCAGCAGAGCTAATTATTGGGCCTCGGGGTAACACTGTGTACCTTTCAAGGATAACGTGCAGACATACTGCACCGTATGTGCGCCGTTACTTCTCGATTTTCAGGAGCAATATCAGGAGATTCCAGCGGAATAACAAACACAGTTTAGGTGCAAATATTATTATTACTTTTTTTTTATCTTAAACTTTAATATTTGACTATTTACTTCGGGAAATCTAAATTATTTCTCACATCCGCCCCCCGGATATCCGCGAGAAATTTCCTCTATAAAGTAGTAACCCGACAACAACAGAAGCCCGTTTTAATTCATAGTTTATTTCATATTTATCTATTTTTTCTACCTGAGAATAACAGCAACAGGTGATGTCATCATTTGGATTTCCTGTATTCGCGTCTTTTTTCATTTCTGGACAAAGTCAGACACGTACATGAGCGCAGCGCGCCGTGCACCTGTGGCGCCACCCAAACATCTCCTGTCCGTGACGCAGTGACCAGCAGCATCAGAACTGAGATGGCTGAAAT
The DNA here is from genome assembly GCF_057381845.1 of Rhamphochromis longiceps. Lineage (NCBI taxonomy): Eukaryota > Metazoa > Chordata > Actinopteri > Cichliformes > Cichlidae > Rhamphochromis > Rhamphochromis longiceps. Next base: position 3,054,353 of record NC_140570.1, on the reverse strand, counting down.
GAGCAGGGGGATTAAATGTACTGAAACGGAAAGACTTCAGATTTCTGTGAGGCTGTCTGCTGCGTGACGCCTGTAGCTGTGACAGCTCTGTCACCCTCCTCTGGCTCCCTCGGGTCACCATAGCGCCCTCACCTGGCGTTCCACCTGTCAGTCAGACGCACCTCAACCCCTCTATTCAACATCGTGGACGCAGATGAGATGAGAAGGGAGCAAGGAAAATAAAAGGCTTCAGCCCTGGATGTGAGTGGCTGTAGTTCATGACTGAACATGTATAAGGTGCGACATTTTTATTTCATCATTATTATTATTATTTTAATAGCATATCTGTGATGCATCCGGTAATATTCAGAGCCAAAAACAAACAAGCAAACCTCTTTTTCGATGCATTGTTCCAAATAATATGTGTGCGGGAGTGTTTGAGTTTGGGAGGGCTTAAGGAAACATTTTCCTTTTGCTACAAGTGAGAAGTGGTATGTTTCATTTAGCAAAGGCAGCCGGAGAGGAGCAGGAGGAGGAGGAGGAGGAAAGCTGCTGGTAGTTACAGGAGGAGGAGAGAGAAGGAGGAGCGGGAGAAGAGAAAGGAAGGAGGAGGAGGAGAGGGCCGCTGGTCGCCGGGTTTCCATGTGACAAGGGGAAATATGAGGGACTTTGACAGGTCTTAAACGGTCTGGCGCCAAGGCCTCAGTCTAGCCGCTAAATATAGCCTGAGAGATGATGCAGGGAGATGGGAGGAGAAGATGGAGAGATGAAAGGAGAAAAGGAACAATGCGGAGGAAAGGAAGAAAATAACAATACTCGATTATAGACGAATATGGCGCAAAAACCGTCCCGTTATGTTGTAATTAGAGCGTCTTTGGCCCGGATCGCTGACACAGGGGCCAAATGACCGGGACGGAAGGCGCATTTTACGCACAGTTGTATTGTCTTGTATTGAACGGACGAATAAAGGACACAGAAAAACCTCAGTCAACTTCCTACTGTATGGAAAGCGTCCTGCAAGTAGTTAATTCACGGTAAATACGAGCCTGCAGCTTGAAGTGTGACAAGCAGCTCCAAAGGTCTCTGATTTAAGCCTCCAAACGTCCTCATCTAGGCTCGTTTCTGACAACTATGTGACCTTATTTTTTTTATTATTTTATTTTAAAAACATACATTTTCAGACAACAGAAATTGAAGACAAAACCAGATAATTTGCTCATTTTTGGCGCATTTTTTCTTCGCAGACGCTTCATATCCACATCCCCAGCTGACAAACACATGCCCAAAGAACAAGTCTAAGGAGCATATTTACTGTCTGCTTCCATTAATCCACAACACACAGGACGCGTTAATCTATCGGGCCGATGCCCCTTCCACGTAGAGCTCCCAGCAGCCTGGAGCTCTGCTGCCTTGACTTAATGACTTTTAAATCGCGCTTGATGGAGATTTCTGTACCGTTGAAGGCACAGAACAAATAAATGGTGACTAATTTGTAAAAGCATTGTTGATACAATTATCCCGTTGAGCATTCCAACAGAAAAACCGTTATCCACCTCCATATGTTGCTAATCTGTTTTCATTTGTGTCACAGTAAAGCCCAGTGAGCAGCTCCCAAAGTCTCCTACGTCTTCAAAAAATAAAAAAGCAGCTTTAGGGACGAGTCAGCTGTTAGATACACACCACAACAACACCCATCTTAATTATTTTCAGTCTGAAACAGCTCTTCTTAACCTTGACACTCTCTGTGCTGCTGATGTGTGTGCCGTGCGGGAGCGCATGACGCTTCGGGGATGTGTGTGGGATCCACTGGGCTCGTGGAAACGGCTTCATTCAGGTGTATGAGCCCCGTTCACCGGAGCTACTCTCTCTCTGGCCTGCTGACTCTGTTACGCATGGCTGTATGATGGGAGCCGAGCAACAAGTGTGTAACACAGAGATGTGCAGACATCCCATGCTCTTAAATCACATGACATGCTGTATCTGACACACAAGCCGAATCGTGGTGTCGGTTTGGAGACATCAAATCGTTTTGTTTACACTTTTCTTTTCTGTTTGTCTTTTTTGTTTTGAGGCCGAACGGATTACTTGGTAGTTTAGAAGCATTTCGTCTTTTGATTATTTCATTTTATTTATTCTATTATTTGTTTGTTTGTTTTGATGTTTAGATTTGTTATTGAAGACATTTAGATGGCTACTAAGAATTTTGTGCGGGTGTCAGCGGAAGCCACAGAGGCGGCTAAGTTCCAGGGGTTCATCGGAAATGCGCAGTTGTCGCTGACACACTTATTCAGAGGGATTAACACTTTTTGTTTCAGTTTTTGTCCAAGTGACGCCTGCGGCCCACTCGCGATCGTCCCAGCCCGGAGAGGGCAGCTGTTTATCCAAAACGAGGAGGCGGGGGGGGACTCAGATCCGACACTGAGTCATGACCGAGGCAGGACAGTGGAGCAGAGCCGCAGATGAGGCTTCGCTTCACAGCACTTGAGGGAGATTGTTCTTACTGCGGCGCATCAGCCGACCGGCGCCGAGCGACTCTCTAACAAACCGAGTCCGAGTTCACTGGATCCTGCCGAAGGAGCTCCGCAGAGCAGAGTGCTGGGAGGCTGGTGCCCCACACCACCACCACCCCCTCCTGGCTCCTGGAGTCCCGCACTGCTCTTGGTTTGACAAAATAAAACCTGTCGGAGATTACACGCCACCACGGCCTGCCCCAAACTCAGACTGAGCTCTAAATCATCTCGTCGCTGTTTGATATCGGAGTTAAAAAATATTTTTAAAAAAATAAAAAATAAAGTAATCCCTCCGACAGCCAGCAGCACCGCAACAGCAGGAATAAAGCAGCGACACAATAATAACAAGTTCAAATACATGCAGTAAACTTCATCTGAAGCCAAACAAGGAAGAGTTGGTATCGAAGTGAGCACTCACCGCTTTTTTCTCCCTCATTTTTCTCGCAAAATTCACGCATCATTATTCATCGGGCTTCCTCTGTTTTTGCTCCACGCAGCATCAGAGTTGGTCTTTTCCAGCCCGCTTTACTCTGCCGCCGCCTCCCCGTCAGCCCCACCAGGAACACGCACAGATACGCGGCTCCCGCCCGGGGAAATCGAGCCTGTTTGAGTCTCGATTCAGTATACACACGGTTAACATAGCCTGGACTAGTGTGAGGCAAATCCAGCCTAATCGTCAAAACAGCCGACGCTATAATTACGAAGTCTCTATAGAGACTATAGAGCGACCGAGAGAGCAGCAGCTCTTGAGAAGAAATCTCTCCGGAATGCAGAGCATGAGCTGCGAGATTTACTGCTGTGACATGTTCGAAAACACTGTGGCAAATATGGAGAAGTGAGGCTGTTCCTCTGTATGAAGGTGAGTATTAAGACACCGAGTCTGTGGACAGGTTGGGTTTTTTTCCGCAGGCGACATTATAAAAAAGCTAGCCGAGAGAGGTGATGCCTCCACCGGCCAAGAGCTAAGGGCTGACCCGGTGTTTGGCTTAGAAATGGGGGTGGGATTTCCCGATCTTTCCTGTCATTGGTTAATATTTTATTCTGTTGACATGTTTTCTTACTGCTAATGCTTCCGACACCTTCTTGTCCCCCCTCCTCTCCTAGAGTCTGGCCGGAGCTGTCAGAACCACGCCTATAGGGGCCCACAATTGGTCCAGAAAGCGTAAAATCAGCAATCAAAGGGGCTTGGTTCATTAGTGTTGGGGATGGAGGCAGGAAGGACATGTGAGATAGTCACAGATCTGCAGTGAACGGGGCCACATCTCTCCAGTCAGTGTGGGATGACTGAGAAACTGCTTATTTCTCTGAGAGGCACACAGCGCAGCCGGGCTCTGCCTTCTACTGAAGCGCCACTTCTGCTGACGGACTCGGTGCAGGAACCAAAGGAAACGCACATCAGCAGCAACTCTGGGCTATTTTCTTCACCCCGATAACGCGCTGTGTGTTCACTGTGCCGCTTTACAGACATTACTGAGTGCTGTCGAAGAGCGGACCTTCTGGCTCTGGGCTGGGGGGAGATACCATTAAAATATCTGTTATTTCACTTCGCTTTTTGTGGATGCACCGATGAGAGATCCAGTTTTCACAGGGACTGCAATGGCTTATCACCCTTTCCACGCACACCGGCCGACCGATTTCCCCATGTCCGCCTTTCTAGCGGCCGCTCAGCCTTCCTTCTTCCCGGCGCTCAGCCTCCCTCCCGGTGCTCTCACTAAGCCGATCACGGACCACGGCCTGGCAGGGGCGGCGGAGGCTGGGCTCCACCCGGCTCTCAGTCACCATCAGGCGGCTCATCTCCGCAGCATGAAAAGCCTGGAGCCCGAGGAGGAAGTGGACGACGATCCAAAAGTTACACTGGAAGCCAAGGATCTTTGGGACCAGTTTCACAAACTCGGAACGGAGATGGTTATTACCAAGTCAGGAAGGTAAGAACTCTCGCCCGATGCATATAGATCCGCTCACGGATATCCGGAGAACGAGTTTTTATTTTCATACAGTTTAAAGCCTTTTCGGTTAGTCCAAGTAAGCTCGGAGAATTACTCGAGAATTTTAGAGCAGCTAAAATGCCAGTAAACGGCAGCCTCTTTATCAGGCCTTGCACGGTCGGTACATATTTTTGCAGTGATTGTTGGTTTGCTCATTTATTTAAATAAAATAAAATAAAAACTATATTTAACAAAAACAGCGAGAACACGGCATTTACCAGTAATTATACCCTAAATAGCAGTTTTAAATGTCGTTTTAAATAACTATGCCACATCTACATTTGTGGGAGAGGAGCCAGTTATTGAATAAAGCTCCCGTTTGTCTTGAAATATTTGTCATCTACTTCCACCGTGACCACAGCACATATCTGGGATATTTTGGGGGAAATGTGGTAAGAGCTTTGATCAGGTTTTATCTCCTAAACTGCATTCTGTGGAGGCAGCAGAGCTTCTGGGTTTTATAAACAGGCTGTCACTTCAAAAAGCAGGGACATGAGGTGGTGTGGTCATAAATATATTCCTCAGCTTTGTAGTGGATGGCTTGGACACACACACGCACAGAAACACGCACTGTGTTTTTGTGTTGCTGTCGCCTAACAGTGTGCAGCTTTGGAGAAGAATGTCTGACAATTGCAATATTTCTGCCTGTACGAGCGCCGCGTTTTTCCCTCAACGCCTCTTTTGTCAAATTTGCTCAAATGTTGCAGGATAATGTGCAGTTGTGTTCGGGTTGTATCGCGGCGTGTTGACTCCCGGCGTGTGTTTCTTTCCGCAGGAGGATGTTCCCTCCGTTCAAAGTGCGAATAAACGGCCTCGATAAAAAAGCCAAATACATCCTGCTGATGGACATCGTGGCCGCGGACGACTGCCGCTACAAGTTCCACAATTCCCGCTGGATGGTGGCGGGCAAGGCCGACCCCGAGATGCCCAAGAGGATGTATATCCACCCGGACAGCCCGGCCACCGGCGAGCAGTGGATGGCCAAGCCTGTTGCTTTCCATAAACTCAAGCTGACCAACAACATCTCGGACAAACATGGATTTGTAAGTACAAATAGAGTTTTTTTCCTTTCTTTCTTCTGTGCAGGGAGGATATTTTTCATATTTACACGCTGCACTGAGTGTTGAAATACTGGAGATGACATTTTCAACATTTATGGATTTTTTATTTACTTTATTTATTTATTTTTTTGGAAGACGTGAGGGGAAATGGGTGATAGTGAATGTTTGATCACAGGAAAAAAAATCCGGAAAAAAAAAGAGCACAGAGCGAATTTCTAGTATGAAACTGCCACAGAAAAATGATCAAGTAGCTTCAGTAAAGCTGAGAGACGTGGAGCACTGACATAAATCTGCTCAGAGTATCATCGTCTCCTACAGTATTCTAAAATGAAATTAACGGAGAATATAATATGTAGCGTCTTTACACCCAAAGCTTTGTCACTTTGTCGCTACTTGACTTGGAACTTGTGTCTCTTCGATGTTCTGCAGAATATCGCGGCTCTGCAATTTCTCCACCTTGATATCCAAAGCCAGGCCCAGCTGCCTGAGCTGCAGCACCTACAGGCCTCCTTACCCCCTGACCGTAGTTTGCACTGCACCTCCCTACTGTACACCTTTGTTTTAGGCCCGATTGTATTGGGAACTTAAAAGAAAAGAAAAACCCAGCATGTCTAAGCCGGCTGTTTGCGAGGCTGAGGATTAAGTGGTGTATTACCAAATCGGGTCAGAAAGAAATAACATGAAGTGAGTGCGAAACGCTCCCTCCAGCTAGTAACCTCATATGGCTGTTGCATATATTGTGTATTTTATTTTTTCATTTCTATATTTGTGGAGTGTGTTTTATCCAAAATAACTGGCTTTACTTTGTCTTTTTACAAAGCATTTAAAATCAAATAAATAAATAAAATAAATAATAACGCTACCAGTTTGCAAAGGGGCATATTATCACATTTTGCAGTGTGTATCTGAATGGCAGCCTTGTGTGCTTTCTACTGCAAATAAATGGAACATGACGCGTCAGTCTAAATAATTTGCAATAGCTAAGAAGCAGAATTTCTTGGTGTGTGCAGCGCTGATTCGGGCTTGCATTGCCTCGTACAGTCACCTAAAGTTTTTGGTTTTCTGTATCTTTACTGTCACTTTGTGTCCGGTCCATTTTGGGGGAATTTTAAGTTTTGCGTGTGATGTCTTTGATGCGTCAAAACAGACCACCGGGCAGTAACTCCACGCCGCTCTGTGCGTGTGTACTTGTGAAATTTGTAGCTCTTTGTGCTATTAGGAATTGGATCAAATCGTTTTTTCTGTGGTTCTGATTCCTCATGGCAGCATGTGTGGCCTGGTAAGGTTTTTCCCTTTGCCCCGCACTAATTACAGACCAGGCTGCTTACACAGTAATTATAACAGCATCAATAACAATGCGCTGGATGATCCGCCTGCAACAGATTCTGCCTGGTGTCGAGGTTGAGCATCTGAGAGAGCGAGAGACATAAACATGCCGTGATATTCACTCGAAAGCTTCGCTTTCTGTGTGTGTTGGTCCAGACGATCCTGAACTCCATGCACAAGTACCAGCCCAGGTTCCACATAGTGCGGGCCAACGACATCCTGAAGCTTCCCTACAGCACCTTCAGGACGTACGTGTTCCCCGAGACCGAGTTCGTGGCTGTGACAGCATATCAGAACGACAAGGTGAGTCAGCGTTCACACTCCACCGACGGCCTCTAATATGGCTGCTATACTTTGCATAATAAACATCCTAAATAAACGTCCTACATCAGCGTCCTCTCCCCCCGCCACCAACCCCCGAAGACTTAATCTGATTTTGTAGGTCGCCTAATTTCCCTGCAGAGGACTCCCATGTCCCTCTGGATTTTTTTTTTTGTGTGTGTGTGTGTGTGTGTGTGTGTGTGTGTGTGTGTGTGTGTGTGTGTGTGTGTGTGTGTGTGTGTGTGTGTGTGTGTGTGTTATCGGCTATTCACGGGCTATAAATGGGCTATTACCTTGTCCAGAAGTGAATAAATTAGGCGTATAAATGCTGGAGAAAGGAGGTTATGAATGTTGTGACGCTGCGTTAAAAATGACTGGCGTCATATTTGAAAGTTTTGTCTTGTCAAAGTGACACTAGAGTCATTTATTTATGTATTTATTTATTTTCATATCAAAGCTAATCGTTCCACCTGAATTTATAAAAAAAAAAATTGATGGCATTATTTTGAAGCCCTTGGCTGTTCGTTCGCCTCCTTCTTGAAGCTAATTGGGACTCGTGTCCAGGGGCGGGGGTCATGTTCTAAACGTTTATGGCAAAAAGACACAATTGAGGAGGCATTTAAAGGGTTGGTCACACTGCAGCTAGACTGGGCAGATGCTCAGACTCGCTACTCAAACTGGAAGCGCCTGAAGCGTTGAATTCTGGGGCCACGGAGGGCCTCCAGGAGCACGGAAGCTCCCCCGAGGCCTGTGTGGCTCCTTCAAATACACGGAGCCACACAGGCCTCCTCCACATATTGTGAGGCAGCAGTGTTCCAAACCGCCGTATTAATTATTGATATGAGCGTTATCTGTTCAAGTATAGCATCCTCCGCCATTTTTCTGGGGGTCGAAGGCCTCTGTGGCCCCACAGAGGAATGTTTCGTGGCAGAATTTCTCTCTGGGGGCCTATGTGAATAACGCACCATCATTACGTTTTAATTAATAATGCAAATCCGAGGTCTACGCTGTATGTGTGTTAATCCAAAGGCATTGTTTTAATACATGTGGACCAGGTGGAGACACTGGGGCCTAACAATGTGTGTGTGTGTGTGTGTGTGTTTTCCTGTGGTTCTCTGTGTATAAAACGGCTCCTGTCCTTCTATTTTGGATAGATAACACAGCTGAAGATCGACAACAACCCGTTCGCCAAAGGTTTCAGAGACACGGGAAACGGAAGGAGAGAGAAAAGGTACAAACTGCTGTATAACACCTGCTGTGTGTGTGTGTGTGTGTGTGTGTGTGTGTGTGTGTGTGTGTGTGTGTGTGTGTGTGTGCCTGCGCGCTTTGAGTATCGGCCTTTTTTTAAAATTCAGCAAGGACAACTCATTTGTTGTTATTATTATTATTATTATTATTATTATTATTATTATTATTATTATTATTATTATTATTATTATTGCAGGAAGCAGCTGTCCATGCCTTCGCTGCGGATGTACGAGGACCAGTGCAAGGCGGACAGGGAGGGCGCGGACTCGGACGCCTCGTCCAGTGAAGCTCCAGTGAGGGACACGGTCCACTCCCCGCTGGGAGCGGGTACCAGCCCGCTGAGGTTCAGCAGGCCAAGTCGAGGTTAGTGATACTACCGCTTATTTTTTCTTTGGTGCAGGGGCTTTGTTGGATTTCATGACAGCGGGGTGCGTTAATAATCACGAGCTGCTGCAATGATCGTTTAGGTTATGAAATAATTTCATATTTTAAAGTGATAAAGTATTAAATGAGTGCAAAGTAAACAGTGACACAAAGTAGATGCATTATTGTCATACATGCATTATTTATTTTATTATTATTACACTATTAGTTCTAGATTTTTATTGTGGCATTTGATTTTTGCGATTCAGTTTTTGTTTGGTTTTTGGACTGTGGTGCGTTCAGATAAAACAGCGACATGTCTTTAAACGGTGCCACAGGACTCTGACCTCCAAACTGTTTGGTTGTTACTCATATTACTGTTGGATTTGCGTTGGTTTTTGGTTTGCATTCCTCACCTGTTAACCAAAGGTTGCCTCGGATAACGCACTGACCCGCCTTTATTTAATTTGTTAATTTTGTTGGTAAGAACTGTGTATAAAGACAGTAAAATCAGCCTAATTTTGGACTGCCGTGGGATTTGAAATTCAAATTTTCATCTGAATGTTATAACTCGATTATAAAAGTTCAGAAATAGTCCATTATATATGAGTCTCATTAGGTCTCAGCATTTAGTTTTAAAGGGCTCTGATAAAAATTTAAACATGTTCATTTTTCCAATCTTTGCTCACTAAAACATTACACACAGGCTGACAAGGAATATTTTTCAAAATTAATACAATATTTAAAATGCTGGTTAAATGTTATTTTCTCAAAGACTGGAACATACAAGGTGGATTTGGAGAGAGCGTCCCAACCAGCCTCGTGACCACATGATTTGCTGTGTGTGGGTTAGAGTGTAGGACTGGTGCTTATGTGTCCTGCTTTCTGATTTCTGCATCTTAGATGATAAAACATGCACTGACAGCGAGCAAGAGCTGGAGCATCAAGATGAGCGCTGCACCGGGTCCAACAGCCCGGGACCCGAACCTGTGTCCCCCTACAGCTCCAGGTGTGAGGAGCGCATGAGGGAAAGAGCCGTTGCTGAGAAGAAGGATGACTCTTTATTCAGTATAAGGAGCCTCGAGAAGGACAAAGTGGAAAGCAGGCACAGGAAGGACACCACAGACGTGTTAACAAAGGACTCGGAGGCTGGAGGCATCAGTGCCACTAAGGATGCCTTCTCCCCTCTTGTAGTCCAGACCGAGAGCCCCTCACACTTCAGCCCAGGCCATTTACAAAGCTTGGCTCTGTCTGGCCTGCACAGTCAGCAGTTCTTTAACCCTCTGAACACCGGATCGCCACTGTTGTTTCACCCTGGGCAGTTTGCCATGGCCCCTGGAGCCTTTTCCGCTATGGGCATGGGGCATCTATTGGCCTCTGTATCTGGAACAAGTGGTTTGGAAAATGGCAGCCTCTCCACCCAGGGCACAGGAGGAACCCCAAACCCCTTCCCCTTCCATCTGTCCCAGCACATGCTTGCCTCTCAGGTAAGGAAAGCCGCCCACTTAAATGATTTAGTCCCTCTCCACACCTGTAGCAGTCATGTGACGTCAGCAGGACAGGGACATAGACATGATTTACTTTGCCTTCTTCACACTGTGATTGTTGAAATAAACTCTACACTCAGCAAGCTCGGAATTTAGGTTTGTTGATGATTAAAACAACAGTACACTCATCAAATTCACCTTTTGAAATGTAGAATCATCTATTTGTAAAAATACATAAATAAACAAAACCCAGGAATAATATATTACTGCTTCAGTGCTTTTTAAATCAGTTTTAAACAGTCTGAGAAAACGGAAGAATCTGATGTTTTTGTGAGTAGGTGAATGGAAGAGATTCTTTGATGATCGTCCCACATCAGTGATCTTTGCACTGACTATGTGTCTTTCCTTGTTCGACTTTCAGGGCATCCCCATGCCTCCATTTGGGGGTCTCTTCCCGTATCCTTACACCTACATGGCAGCAGCTGCAGCAGCAGCTTCAGCCTCAGCCCTCCCAGCCACCAGCACATCCAGTCCGCTCTCCAGGAACCCCTTCCTCGGCTCATCCAGGCCACGGCTCCGCTTCAACCCCTACCAGCTCCCGGTGTCTCTGCCTCAAAGCTCGAGCCTGCTCACCACCGGCCTGCAGGGAAGCATCAACCCAGGCTCAGAGTCCTCCAAACCGGGCAGTAGGGAAACCAGCCCAGCACCGGAGCACCACAGCAATCACAAGACAGGAGGCTCAAGTGGGAGGGTCGCGTCTCCCAAAACCTCCGTGAAGGACTCAGTGAACGAGCTGCAGAGCATCCAGAGACTGGTTAGCGGCCTGGAGGGCCAAAGGGAACCCTCCCCAAATACAGACTGTCCCAAGTGATTAAGACTCTCTGTCTGGGATGAAGACTTGGCTTGAATACTAGAGGACTATAAGTGCATATGTCCTGTACAGCACATTACAGAGACTGGGATGAAGGCATGACTGATGGGCGTTGATGAAGGCCAATTATGACTATTTTTTGGAACAAAGCTGCAGGTAGACAGAAATATAGTCTATGTAATTATATTTAATCTTTTTCAATTCACAAGTATTGAAAGTTTCCTTCAGAGCTGACCTGTTGGAAAGCGTGAAAAGCTTCAGCACCATCAGACACCAAAGTCCTCCCTGAAATCCCAGTGTTTTTAGGGTTAGCTTTTGAAGACGGCCAGACCCACCAGAACAAAGAAAAACACAAAACAGGAAAAAAAATCCCTGCTGCAATTCTACACTCATTAAATAAAAACGATTTAGAAAAGAATTATAAGGAAATAACTCAAATGTGAGGAAAATAAAGAATTAAATAATCACAAAAAAACCCTTTAACCTAAGGCCAAGGACGTCTATCAGAGAGTCACAGTGACAACAAGCAAACAAGTAGTGAATTAAACGTCATCATGTCATATCACAGGTGGACCACGCAAGGCCACCATCGGCCTCTTATAGCGGTCTAACCTGCCCGAGAGCCTGCAGCTCCGCACTGTGCGTGGGGCACTGTGGAAAGTGTGTGCTGTAAAGTTTGGGTAACCTGAAGCACTTGAGCATCCGAGCCTGGTTTCTAAACTCCACGCCTGAACACGAGGCTTACGACGCCGACAGGCAAGTCTGATTATTTCAAAAGGGATGGAAGGTGAACGTCCCGCCTGCGAGAGGAAGAAAGAACCGTTTATCATTTAATGCCAGAAAAAAAAATCTTTCTGAACTATTTATGTAATAAAAAAAATCTGTAAATAAAGCTAAGATCCAAGAATATGCAATTGGTATTAATTTATTCAAGGTTGTATATTAGCGTGTATATATTTCGAATGGAACCCCCTCTTACTTATCCTGCCCCCTCCTCTTCCTCCTTCCGCCCCGTTTTACATATACTGTACATGAAAGCTATTTAGCGCTTGTTGGTTTGAAAAAAGAAAAAGAAAAAAAAACTGTGTATGAAGCATCGATGACTTTTTTTAGGAGACGTGTGCCATGTTTTAGTCTGCATCCACCGACAAACACAGAGGAACAGAGATAGAGAGAGCTCCACATGGATTCTAAAACACCTCAGGTTATTTCACTTCAGCCAGGAGACATTCAAAGTAATTCCTCCTATGGGCGCATCGTTCATATCTATTCATAAATATATTTAAAGTTGGAAATATCTTGTTTATGCTGGTTGTCCGGGTATTTTTTTCTTTTTGTTTTTTTCTTTCTTTCTTTCTTTTTTCTTTTTTTTTTGTTTGTCTCACAATTTCAATAAAAAAATGTTGTGCGAAAGGTTGTATTATTATTATTGTTATTAGTATTAGTATTATTATCACCTCACTCTACCAACTGTCACCACTTTTGGAGCCTTTTTAATGAAGTCATCTAAGCTAAGGTTTCACACAAATAAGGGCCTGCTTGTAGACACACACGCGTACGCGCGGGGCAGGAGCGCCCCCTGTCGGCCACATATCGAACAGGAGGAAAAAGTGTGGTTTACTAAATTTGATAAGAAAATGTGTCTGGGTCGAGTTTGCATGTCATTAAAAGCAGATTTAAATTGCATGGTGAAATTTGTGGGTCAAAATTGCTGGCAGAATTTTTGCATTGAGACTACAGCTATGACTATTACAGCGTGCTTTATTGTTTCAGACTTTACATGAGCAAACGAATTAAAGAGCAGGCTTTGCCCCTCTATATTTGCATTTTTATGTTCTATTTTCTCGTGTTTTGTTGCAGCAGTCTGTCACATCGTTTTAGTTCCTGGACCTGTCTTCTGTACACACAGCTCTATTTCGAGCAGGTCCTCGGTCGCCGTCAATCAGCATTTCCTTTAGCATTGTGTGTATTTTTAGAAACACTGAAGTGATGGAAGTATTTATAGGAAGAGCTTTCTCTGCTGCGCTCGCACACATCCGCTGCAGCCGGAGAGCAGCTTTAACTGTTTAAAGCAAAGAGCAGCTCAGAGTCCGACCGACGAGTGTGAAACAGAACATGTTTTTACCTGCGGAAATAAATGTTGTATTATGAAACCAAACATGAATGGTGTTTGGAGTTTGAGCCTAAAGTATTTAGAATGAATGCAATATTTCGTTAGTGCTGCGTATTTGTGTGTGTGTGTTCCTGTACATTCATGAACTCATCCTCAGTAGAAATGTGACTTGCGCCGAGGCCTCAGCAGTGTGTGTGTTTATGTGTGTCACTGCATGTGTGTGTCTCGGTTTAAAGGGTTAAGCAGGGGGAGTTTAGGGCAGCAGACAGCCTTTTGTCCGGGACCCGGCGTCTGTCGCCTGCCTGCCGGCCACAGCCTCCACACCGCCCCGCTTCCTAATTAGAGAGTCTCCCCTCTTCCTCCTCTTCGTCCTCCTCCCCTTCTTCTTCATTTTTCTTTTCTTTCTGCAGCGACAATCACAGGACTCTCATTCTGTTACGGGGGCCATTGTTGCCACTCTGTTATCTTCAATTAACAGGGAGAGCGAGTCGACCTCGCACACTGGGAGAAAAAAGTATTTGTCTAAATCAATCAGTCAGCGAGTGATCAATAGGCTCCTGTGGAGGCCCCGTGGATCATAACTAATGACTGGTGACGGCGTGGGGTAAAAAGGCCAAGATTATTCACAACTTTGTTAAATGATCAGTGCTGCTCTATGATGTTATTTATGCTTTTGGAGGAAAACAGGAGAAAATGCGCAGTTCGTTTGAGACAAACTGCAACTTATCCTGTTTGGACTGTGTGAAAGCTAAACAGCAGCGCAGAGGCTCTGCTTATCTGCAGGCCTGTAGGAGAGATTTCAGAGCCTGCTGGGATCTAGTCTCACATCAGTCAGCATGCCCCAGATTACACAAATATTCTACTGCCTCCGGGTGTAAGGTTACTTATGTAACTGCATGGAGAAACTGGTAGTTTATTAACAGTTTTACATTTGCTTTTCTTACAGCTACACTCGCAGTCAAGCCCTGCAATCGAAAAGCAGCTAAATACCCTCGTTCAGCAAATGTTTAGACCAAACTTATGATTATTGGATTTTTCAGTTTCGTGAAACATTACAGACTGCTTCTGCTCGTGTCAGAGGCGACTGGCACACTTTGTTATTCACTTACATTTTATCCGACAGTAATGGTGACACTGAAAAGGAAAAAATGCTTTTCATTAGATTTGATTGAAATAAACAAAAAAGTGTATTTTTTTAAAGTAGCACCGACCCGACACGAAACAAAATAAAAACAAACTGTAAAAATGATCATGTTACATGCAGCTGAATGACGGCACAGAGGTTAAGCTTGTTTACGAAACATATATGTGGGCACTTATTCATATCTGATACTTAATCGCTTTTGACGTGGTTCAATCCGGAATGTGATACTTTTAATTGTAGTATTATCACCATGAATAGTTCTTCTGATTTATAACACGTGAAAATTCATATTATCATCTTTCCTCGTGTTCTTTGTCTGTCGCTAAATTAGAATTAATTTAAGTGTATAAAGAACTGCAGCACTGGAAATCAAACTCTGACATCAATTTTCCACTTTTTAAGGGTACTACTCAAATAAGTCTGCTGATCTTATGCTTGCTTCATGAGATTAAAATATGACATTAATATAATGGGGAAGAAATGAACTCATGACCTCAAGAAACCTTCTCATCTCTGAAGAAGCTGACTTGGATAACAATGTGCTGATCTATTTTACAAGTGAAACCGCTAGAAACCAATTAGATCCGATACTAAGCACATGAAATTGCATTTTATATTACAAAGTGAAAATTTTAGGCCTGTGCATAAACATTTAAACAGCAAAAAAGTGAAAAAAGGTTTGCATTATGTTCTGTAGCTAAGTTTTGACAAGCTGGCTAAATGTTTTGTATGTGTGAAAAAGAGGGAGGTATTGGTACAGTATGCTGGGTGTCTACAGAGTGTGTATTGTCATCCTGTGGCTCTGCAGGCTGCTACTGAGAGAGCAGGCGGCCTATTGGTTGCTTAGCTCAGGTGCAGCCTTTGCACTGGTTCACAGTGGAGCAGGAAGAGTCCAATCACAGACCTCTGTTCTCCTTCAGGACAATGCAGGGAGAGGGAAAAATGCACAGCCCACAACCTCAGTGAATGGCTTCAGGGAGCCAACTCCTCACACAAAAATAGAGACCTGCACAAAAGCAGAACATACAAATGAAAAGGTTCTCATTTTGTTTAAATCCAGTGGCATGTGCTGAAGGGAGAAAGTGCAGAATGCTTTGAGTTAACTTCATGAGAGCAAAAGATCCATTAAAAACACCTAATAAACACACCTATAAAATGCAGCTCTAATAGAGTACAGGCAGATCAGATGGGCCACCAAAGCTGGAAACTAAACGAGCATAGATCTATAGAATGAAAGAGGAACAGCAAACTAATAAAAGTCATCAATATTCAGGTTACATGAGTGCTTTCAAATAAGGAAAGGAGTACATGCAGCAAGTCATCAAGTGTGTGTGTGTGTGTGTGTGTGTGTGTGTGTGTGTGTGTGTGTGTGTGTGTGTGTGTGTGTGTGTGTGTGTGTGTGAGTGAGAGAGAGAGAGAGAATCCTACTTTTTGGGGAGTTTGGAGCTGAAGTGTGTTAGCCCATCGCCCCCTCCTGGACACTGAGGAAGGGGAAGGACGTCTATTTGGACTTTATTTAGACTGTGACAGTATTAGTACAATAATAAATAATACAAATAATGATAATACAAATTTACAGTGAAGCAAAGTATTTAAAACAGAGTAACATGCATGGAATCTATAAAACAGACAAGTTTGGATTTTATCACAATCACTTTCCTCTACAAATGATCTAAATGCTTCTTTTTGTTTGTTTTTTGCTGCTTTATTTAAAAATGATGTATTTAATCAGTGTATTTGCTCTGGGCCTACATTGATTAGACTCACACGTTACACTATCTTTACCTTACACTAGTGTTTTGAGGCAACTGCTGTGGTGATTTGATATGAATAAAACTGAGCTGAAACTGAATTAGATTGAATTCTTTCATATTATCCACCGTAATAACTCTCCTAGTTAAGTTTACAGTCATTCTATTATAGTTCATACTTTTCTCTTAATGTCATTTTCAGCCATTCTACATCAGTCTTAGCATTTTTTAACGTGCTACTAAAAGTCAGTACAAATATATTTATGAAGTCATATGATTTTGCATTGAAAACCAGCAGGAGACTGCCACTCCTCTAAAAGCGCTGCTTCCAAACGCAACAACCACTAGGTGGCACACTTACTTACTTTAGAAGTATCACTGCTTTATTAAAAGAAATCGGGAAGGACATTTCAAAAACTAATAATACATCAGAGGATTTGGGTTATAAATGTCTTCTACAAAGGAGCAATATTAAATAAGGACATGCAGTTTTTAAAAAGAGAAATAGTATCATTTGGCCAAATGTCTGTGAATACTATGTGTGTGTGTGTGTGTGTGTGTGTGTGTGTGTGTGTGTGTGTGTGTGTTGTGAGCATTGACCAATACTCAGAATAATAATACCTGGGACTGTGTCCCGTTTTTAAACAACTGCAGATTCCAAGATAATCAGTTCAAAAAACTGTACGTAAGTTATTTGTATGTGTCATTTTCACAGAACAAATAAGAGCCTAAATAAAGAGCATGGCGGGCCTGTTCAGCAGTGAAGTGCAGCACCGCTCACACAGTTAAGGGTTGTGTGAAAGCAGATTTGTTTGATCTTAGGCGTAGTGTACATCAAAGCTCTGCCAGGTCTGTCGAATTCCAGGAAAGACTTTTTAGTACTGAGCAGCAAAATGTTTACAAAAGGTTGAAAAGGGAAACAATTTCTCAGATTTCTTTAAAAGAAATCTGAGAAATTGATGCTAAGCAGAGGCAAATGGACAGATTTATATATTTAAATTTAACCGCAAATGTGTTTGCTTTTACTACATGGCACCTACAAGAGAGCTGCATAATTTACACATCCTTGGTGGTTTCCAAGTATACATCACAGCCTGATTTAGGAAAATTATAAGATGCACAAAGTCTGCGCACACACTATGCATCGTAGTTCATGCTCTTACGACCTGCTGCTCTGGAGACAAATTACAGACTGTAAGATGTCAGATGGAAAAGAGATAAATCAGAGCAAGCCAAATACTGTGGTGTAGCTAATGAAGTGGCTGGAAAGGCCAGACCGGGCAACCCCCATCTTTGTCACTCATTACAGCTGAGGGAAACAGTGGAGGTTTGCAATGAAACAGGCACCTTTTACTGTCCTAGATCAAACAGCAGCCAAAATCTGCACCGTCTGCACTTCAAGCCTCAATTACGAACACGGTATGAGCGTGTCGGACAACCAGGTCGTTGCAAAAACAGGCTTTTGATCATGGCCAAGTTCTCGAGGATATGTTTAAAGAGGACAGCAAGAGGAACTGTGCAGAATCTGTACATCTGACCCAGGAGAAATCATTTGCTCTGATGGCACTAAAAGGCCTGGCCTCCACACACTGGGCTGACACAGAGATGAACGCAAGAGATTAGCAAAGACTAACCGTCTATGTCATGATGAACGGACGCCTGGGCCAAGTCACAATGCTGAGACTAAACCCGCCAGTTCTTCTAAAAACATACAATCCCCTCAGCGCTTGTCCAAGCACAGACATATGTAAAATACACCCACGCCAGACTGGATAAACTTTGAGTTGCTCCACAGACACACAGTGTACTCAAACTGGAGTTTGACTGATGCAGCTTCTTCTTTAGAAACAAGGACCGTGTACATTACTTCTAAGTGTTGTTTATTACTAACTGCTACCCAGCTATAAACAGGCTGATTTAGGAATTAAGAGATTTTAGTGAATTATGTTACTTTTACCAGTCTAGTTAAAGACTGACCAGGTTTAAATCAGTATGTTGGAAGAAAATTGCTTAGTTAAGAATGTCAACTTATAATAGCTCTTATAGGTAAAACACTGGCCTCATTCTGGGTTATTTTAGTGTTAACTAAGGCAGAGAATCGTTTTCTGGTACAGAAGAAAAAACCTGTTATTTCAGTGTAAAACTCTTGTTCAATTAAAGCTGCATTAATGGAGTTAGACTCATGAAGAATGCAGTTGGTTTAATGTTACTGAACGCTTTCAATAGAGTCACCAGCTTGAGCTCCTAATCTGGCTTACTTGCTTAAACTTAAAGCTGCGCTGGTTATCTGCTGAATACTACAATACAAAGCTTGTTTTACACCTTTGCTAGCTGGTAAATGCATACCAATGGATCAGCCTGTGTGGGTGCAATGCTTCTTTAATGCAGCCCGAAGTTCCTCACGTTGGGAGGGTGGTAGGTCTTGACAGCGGTGTACATTTTCACAAAGGACACAGATGGTCCTGCCATGGGCAGTAATAGTTAAAATTTTATCAGGTCATCCTTCCTGGAGGTATTAGCAAGACAAATTTCTGGACAAGAACTGATTTATATTATCACTCCAGAACAGTAACTATGTACTCTAAAGTAGTGAAGCATAACTTGTGCATTTAAATTTGGAATCTTCTTCACGTGTTTCACAGGGTTCAGTTAGTTCAACAATTCGTTAAACTACAGGCATGTTAAAGACCTGAGGTTGTTGTATTTTGGCAATAAAAATCACATTTCATGAGTGGTGTCCAATCTCATACTTTTGGCCTCCAGCAGAACTGTGATGTCATTTTTGACCAGGATATGTCCTTCAACATGTGCATAAACAAATATGTAAGCTGCTTTCTTTCATCTGTACAGTATGCTAGAATTAGAAACATCTTAACTCAGAGTAATGCTGAAGAATTAGCTCATGCATTTATTACTTCTAGGGTGGACTATGGTAAGTTATTAATTTAAGGTTGCTCTAAAGGTTCCCTGAAAGATTAATTGCAGGGCAGACAGACAGCCACTCACAGTCATGCCTATGGACAATAGGTATCAGGGGTGTAATTTTCAGGGGGGTTAGGGGGGTTATGACCCCCCACAGACCCAACCAATATAACACCCCCCTCCCCCCAATAATATTATATCTTGCATAAATAGGCTGTTGATTTTCTTTACTCATTTCAGGTATTACCTGCAAAATAGTTGCATGTTTAATCATCTGGGAATTTACCCAGATTTATTTAGTTATACATTTTTTACAGAAACATTTGTTGTTCTACATAAGACTTGTATGTATAAATGGGATTAAAGAGGGTAATCCCCCCCAATGTTGAGCACAAAGTTGCACCGATGATAGGTATGGACTTTGTGCTGCGGGAGGAAGCTGGAGTACCCACAGTGAACCCATGCAAACTCCACACAGAAAGGCACTGGCCACACGGTGGAGTCAAACTCAAGACCTTCTTGCTGTGAGGCAGCAGTGCTAACCACTGTGCCACCTTGCTGCTCTTTCAAACTTTTCCCTTTTAAAAAAAACCTATAGCTGGGACTGGATCAGGAGCCCTTGATATATCCTCCATTTATTCTATTATAGGCTCTGGCTGCTGAGCGACTTCCCATGATGCACTGAACATTTCTCCACTTCCCGGTGTTTTATTTTACTATTTTTCCAAAAGCGTTCACTCGCCTATCCAAATCATTGATTTCAGGAGTCTCAGTCACTTCTATGTACATGTAGGCACGCAGACTGCTTTCACAAACATTTGTGAAAGAATGGGTCACTCACAGAAACTTGGTGAATTCCAGCATTGCACCGTGACAGGATACCACCTTTTTCAGGGGTTGGGTCTGTGACCCAGCGTTTTGAGTTTATTTTGTGTTTTTGATTTCCTTATGTTAGATGGTGATAATATTAAGTTCTTGTGTCATTATTTAGTTAGGCAGTAGTTGAGTTTTATTCTAGTTTTATTCTAGTTTTTTTTTCATTATGAGTCTTGAATTCAATTCAAAAAATTTTTATATAGCACCAAATCACAGCAACAGTCACCTCGAGGTGCTTTATATTGTAAGGTAGACCCTACAATAGTACATACAGAGAAAAACCCAACAATCATAAGACCCCCTATGAGCAAGCACTTTGGTGACAGTGGGAAGGAAAAACTCCCTTTTAACAGAAAGAAACCTCCGGCAGAACCAGGCTCAGGGAGGGGCGGGGCCATCTGCTGTGATTGGTTGGGGTGAGAGAAAGAAGACAGGATAAAGACATGCTGTGGAAGAGAGACGGAGATTCAGAGTCTGTCTTGTCTTCAGTGTTTTTACTTTCACTTATGCCAGTGCGATAGTCTCTCCCTGTGTTCTGTTGTAACTGTCAAGTTTGTGTTGTCATGTCTACGTTCCACTATGCTTCCTGTTTTATTTTGTAAGTCTTGTTTCCATGTTCAGTGTGTTTAGTTTTGCATCCCCTGTTGTGTCATGTTCATTTGTGTCAGCTGTGTTTCCCCAGGTGTTTCCACTTCCCTCATTACCCTTGTGTATTTAAGTCCTCTGTCATCCTCTGTTCAGTGTTGGGTTGTCTGGTTGTTTCCAAGTCAGGTCAGGTCAGGTCAGGTCAGGTCAGGTCAGGTCAGGTCAGGTCAGGTCAGAGAGTGTAACCTGATGTGGTAGCATATACACGCTGCATATGCTGCTGCCTACTTGGAAAATATGGAGGTACAGCACCTGGGGGCGCAGGTGAAGAGGGCTCTCTGTGGGGAACACCTCCTCCATACCCCTAAGTGAGAGTAGACTAGGCCAGTCTAAGTTGGGTGATGGGGATATGTGGCAGGGAGGGGTCTGTGTTCTCTATTTACCTGCATTTGTGATTCAACACTTGTTTTGAATGATTTCTTTTGTAGCTCAGTATGTAGGTCATTTACTCACTGGAAGTCTTGTGGTTTGATTCCTGGGTGCTCCAGTCTGCATGCCAAAAGGGTAAGATACAGGATGTGTTCATCAGAGCGTAAATGTTGGATAAAAAGGCACTAAGGCATAAAAAAGTGCATGTGTGAATGGTTAAATGGACTGGTTCTTATATAGCGCTTTTCTACTCCCCCAGTGTACTCAAAGCACTCTATACAACACATTCACCCAATCTCACAAGAACTTTCTCTAAACTGAGTGCTTTTCTAATGACATTCACACTCCGATGGATGCATCGGAGAGTAACTTGGGGTAGTAGTTTGCCCAAGGATACTTGACATGCATGACTGGAGGAGCCAGGGATCGAACCACCAACCTTCCGATCAGTAGTTGACCTGCTCTACCTCCTGAGCTACAGCCACCCCAGTTAAATGAGGCTATATTGTATAAAGTGCTCTGACAAAGTAACAAAGTACTATATAGAACCAGTTTACCATGACACTTGCTACACACCTTTAACAATAGATGAAATGATTATGTGCAACATAAAAGGCTTCAGCCAAAGTGATGGTAAATGGACTGAATCTTACACCCAGAGCACTTTACGTAACGTGCCTCATTCACCCAAGCACTTTTTTATGCATATGCTTAACTATTTTCTATCTGCCATTCACACACATTCATACTCCAGTGCATTTGGAGAGCAACGTGGGGTTAGTGTCTTACTCAAAGATATTTGACATACAGACGGGAGAAGCCAGGGATCGAACCACCAACCTTTCAATCAACTGACCAGTGAGCAACTGTCCTACCGTCCCCATTTTAGAAGAAGTTTCTGAGTTTGTGGACAAGGCACAGGTGACACAATACGAAGATAGCCAGGATAAGCGGGTGAAAAACTTATTACAAAGGAGCCTCACCGAACCAGAAAAGAATGTGCTCGCCAAAGGACTTGATTTTGTGATTTATCCACAATAGCTGACTATAGTGGATCTTATCACAACCACAGAAACAGGGATAAGGAACACAACCTGAAGCATAGCAAATCAGGATGAAGGTCTCAGCTACCCTCTCCAGTGCAAAATTCCTCTGTCTAACTGCACAGTACAAGAAAAAAAGAACACTGTCACATCCCTAAGCAAAGACCAAAACATCACCATATTACCAGGCAATAAGGGAAGGTGCACTGTTGTTCTATACTCAACTGATTACCACACCAAGATTACTACACTCCTCAGTGACAACAATACCTACAAAGCCTTAAGATGAGACCCCACAAGCAACTACAAAAAGAAAGTCATCACTTCCCTACAACAACATGAAAAAGCCATTGACATGTGTACAGAGGGGATGTTATACCCTGTATATATGGATCTATTCCACTCAGACCCATTATTAGCAGTATAAACTCATCTCTCCACCTACAACACTTCGAGGCACCTCACCACCAGCCTAGCTCCCCTTGTGAGGAACACACCCCATTACACCTTGGTCAAAAGAATTATGAGACTTCACTGTTCACATCAACCCAGTGGACCAAAACATAAAGGTACAATTTGCCAATGCCACTTCTGCATTGTGCTGTACACACAGAGGAGAATGGAAACTTCAAAACTAAAGTTTACCGGACGTCCACAACAGACCAGTACCGACTCCCACCGCCCTCTGGAAGTAATCAAGACCCCGCAACACCCAGTAAAAATGGTTTCTTCTAAGCAAGAGGGGAAACAAAAGGATCACACACATGTAAACAAAGCTCTTAAAACATGTGGTTATCCCAAATGGGCCTTCATCAAATCAGCAAAGATGCACAGGAAAGAAGGTCAAACACCAACTAGGGAGGAGCAGAGTGACAAACGGAACAACACCGTCAATCCCTATGTAGCAGCTTTATCAGAGAAACATCCCAGTGCACTTCAAACCCAACAAGTTGAACAACATGGTGGCTTACAACACTGACTTTCTGCCACCTACAATTCAATTTTGAGATCCCTTCCAGGAACCTCAAAACCCGCTAACATCTTGTGTCAGGAGATCTCAATAGGTCACATGACTGGGTGACAATGGTAAATGGCCTGTATTTGTATAGCGCTTTACTAGTCCCTAAGGACCCCAAAGCGCTTTACACATTCAGTCATCCACACACACATTCACACACTGGTGATGGCAGCTACAATGTAGCCACAGCCACCCTGGGGCGCACTGACAGAGGCGAGGCTGCCGGACACTGGCGCCACCGGGCCCTCTGACCACCACCAGTAGGCAACGGGTGAAGTGTCTTGCCCAAGGACACAACGACCGAGACTGTCCAAGCCGGGGCTCGAACCTGCAACCTTCCGATTACAAGACGAACTCCCAACTCTTGAGCCACGATCGCCCCAACCAAAATTTCTGCTGATATTGACCCATGCACACTTTGGCTCATGTGATGAGGCACATGACCAATAGTGGGTCAACAACCTTCTTAACCCTCCTGCCATCCTTTAAAAAACTCACACCCATCACCCTAGGGACCATTCTCAGCCACGCCATAAAAAGACCATATATCCATATTTTATTCCACTTTAAATTAGCCAACCTTGTAAAACTACTTCTCCCTGAAATATTCATGTAAAGTTTTAATTATATTTTCGTTGTTTTAACCCTTCAAATCCCAGTGTTATTACATGAGCGCCCTGTGTTATAAGCCCCAAAAACCAAAAAACGAAACTAAATATTTCCACAAAAAACCAGTTGAAGTAATATGTGATTGTCATTATAAGTAGGCCTTTAGATGGACCAAAGATTGGCACCAACATACATTTTGACCTGCCATTATTTTTTTTGCATTTTTTTTGCAATTTAAAAATTAAAACTTCAAGGCCCTGAGTCTTCATTGACATCCAAGAAAAGAAGAAAAAATAAAATCATATGATGATAATTTGGGGTTGAAAAATAGCGTTTATAATGGAAGTCAATGGGCAGAAAATGGTCCCCAGGGTGATGGGTGTGGGGATTTCTGCTGCTCAGCCATTTTAGGCTGATTTAAGGAATTCACACTGGAATATTAACATTGACAGGTAAAAACTATCCTGTGGCAAGTTTGGTTATATTCCACTGAACACAGTGGAAATGGCAGCCATTTAACACATAGCAGTGGCACAAAAAGGTCCCAAGAAGGCAGGAAGGTTAAGGAACAACTCCCTCTAGGGTTTGAATACCTGGGACTCTCCAACATTTGGTTTTAGAACTAGTAGTGAAAGAAGTCCATTCGCTTTCTTTCCAAGCCCCTTATGACTGACAACCTACACAGGCATTCATACAAGTGCTTCTTTAACGCCTAAACAACCATAGGCTTAGACGCCGATGGATAAATCTGGGACAACACAGGGTTGAGTATCTTGTCCTTCAACGTGCAGATTGAAAGACCCAGAGATCGAACCACCAGAAGAGCGGGTCATCTAATAATCAGTTCAGTTGGTACAGCCTAATGTTAAAATGTAATAATGACCAGATATTTAATCAAAATGATTATAACTCTTATTTTAGTAATCAGTCTATGGTTCACCAATGAAAATCATTCACTTTGGTCCTAGAATGCTTAAGGGTGATAGAAGTTAATTGTGACTGAAGGTTTTTAGGACAAGAAAACTATGACATGGCATTAGTTAATGTGATGGCTGACCTGCACTCAATCTACAGCAGGCGGTGCTGGACCAAGGCCAGGAAGATCGTGAAGGACCTCAGCCATCCCAACAACAGACTGTTCTCTCTGCTGAGGTCAGGAAAGCGATTCCGCTCCCTGAAGACCAACACAGAGAGACTGAGGAGGAGCTTCTTCCCGCAGGCGATACGGTCTCTCAATCACACCACCACACAGTACTGACCCACACATATGGTTCTTACACACACACTGGACTTTCTGGACTTTGGTTTTGCACAACACTGGTCACTATATTCTTCATTTCCGGTTAATACTTGTACAGCTGCTGTTATTGTGTATATATTTATTTAGATTTAGATTTCTTCATACATTCTTATATATTTCTATACTGTGTATTGTGTATTTTGTTGTACAGTTATTTTATTTTCAACTTTAATTTATATATTTTATCTTATTCTTCCCAGTTAAATTTACCCTTCATTCTAATTTGTGTTGTACAGTTATTTCATTTTTAACCTTAATTTATATTTTATTCCTTCCTAGTTAAATTTACCCTTTTTAATTTTTCATATTTATTTCCTATCTTATTCATAGCCTTTTCCTTTTTTGTTTTCTTTAGGTCACGAGCAGTTGTCCAAGCATTTCACTACATATCGTACTGTGTATGACTGTGTACGTGACAAATAAAATTTGAATTTGAATTTGAATTTGGCTATAAATAGAGAAAACTCTTTGGATTAGTAAAGAACCAGTCACTGTTTACTGTCTTGAAAGAGTTCATGTTTGCTATATTTGTGAATGAAAGGCTCCAGTGAGTGCTTATAACACATTGCATGAATGTATCTGATATGAACCAGTCTTACTATTCTTTACTGAATTACTTATTCACATCTGTGAATATTCCCATTCCCCGAGTGGCTGTCTCAAGTGCAAAAGCTCCATTCAGTGTTGAATCTAAGGCGGACCTGAAAATGCAGGGCGCCTATCTTGACTTTTTAGAATATAGTACAGTAATATTGCACAGGGCTCCAAACTGTAGTGCTTTACACATTTGGCTGATCTCAAGATGAGAAACAAAACCTTTGGAGGAAGCATCATTTGTAAAGATCTGCCAGCTCAAACACATGGAGTGACCGTCATGTTAATAGAAGAGAGCTGCCTGAACTGTTTTAAAAAGTCCTGCGTCCATATTAATGGCCTCTATGATCTCCGTACTGATAAATAAATGTGAGGTGTTGTAATCGTATTTTGGACTGAGTCGCATCGGTGAATGCACATAACAATCTTAGATATGATCACGCGCAGTCATGTAAACACATGACATCAGTGCTTCTGTTTCAAATCCAATACTCACACAGTTTTCTCTTTTTTATTAGAAAATGAACTAAGCACAAGTCTTTTGAAACCCTTTGAGATGACTGCTAACAAGTCAGTCACACCCAATAAAAACAGAGATATAGTGAAATGCAGCGTCACAAATTGGCTGCCCAGTTATTACCGCCTGTAACAAAGTAAAGCTGGCAGACTGCAGCAGTGAGGATGGGGACAAAAAGTAGTCCTTAAATCCTTCAGTCCCACTTAACTTTAATCACCCTTTAAGCAAACAATGTAAAAGAATGTCCTTGTCACAGATGTCTGCATGTTATTAGTTTGTCACAGGCAAACACTGCTGTTCTGCTTTTAGCTCCAACTGTTACAGTGACAACTGTGCAGCAACAGGGGGAGTTTGAGGAACATCAGAACTTGAGTATCTCAAAGAGAAAAAAACAAACAAATGAAAGAAAAAACTTGTAGAAAAAGACATAAAAGCATGAGTTGTGTTGGATAAAGATTACTGTACTCTTGCATTTTTGGCTCTTCTCCCAACACCTGTTGGTCAGAAGTTGCAGCCCTTTAAAGTCCCAGGTTTATGAATTCATTCACTTGAAGTTCCATTTCCTCCTGAACAAAATCATTGGTTTAATAAGCAAGAGTCAAATAAGAGCCAGCCATCTCTGACCCACATCTGCTTTTCGCGAGCCACATAAAAGGCAGAAGGGAAAGTCCAAATGTATCACTTCCACGTTCTGTGCACATGGCAAAGCCATTTCACCGAGGCACAACTAGAACACGGACTCTGGGGCCTGGTGCGTTGATGAATCGATGAGGAGGAAAAAGTCGGCGAAGGATTTCGGAGGTTCCGTCATGGGAGGTCTGACCGACTGCTTCCACTGTGCTGGGTTTAGGTCTGTGAAGTCAGCAGGATAACCAGGTCCCATGTCTGGCCTGTCACATGTTCGGGGATCAGAGAAGCTGAAGGAGCTGCAGTGTGTACGTGAATGTTACTAAGACTATGGCTTTGACCAGATCTTGAACTGAGCAGCACATGATGCCTACATACCGCCAGCCAGGCAGTCTCTAAAGTCCAACTGAAATCAGCAATTGACCCTGACACTAATATCATCAAGCTGGGCTCCAAATTAAACGCACTCAGTGCAAACATGGCGCACACTTCAAAGAGTCCAGGGGCTTACTTCAGAAAAACAAAAGGCATGACACTGTTTAAATACAAGCACTGGGGAACTAGTGAGACGCCAGAGCTTGTGAGATGGAGCAGAAAGAAAGAGGCCAAATAAACAGGAACAGTTTTAAAGAACCTGTAACCCTGCTAGACAGGGCACCAGTTTGTATTATTCAAGTGCTGTGTTGTGACCTGTGTTGCACCTCCATCAGTTCACACTTGCTAATGATAGCAAGCAGGAGGATACGGGTTTAGGTTGTTACTTAGTTTTCCCTTATGTGTGATGGAGCTAGGTGGCTCCACGCCTTACTGTTTGCTCTGAGTTGTAGTTGTGGAGTAACTGCTCTGAGGCCGCAGTCTGTGGATGGATAGCTTCAAACATTCTTTGAGTCTGTGTCAGTGGATTTAGTGCTCGGGAATTTGGGCACTGTGGGGGTCTAAATAAAAGAAAACACCATCTTTAAGTCTCTGTCAACTGTCAAAAAATTAAAGAGACTTCAGGGAAATCAGTTATTCTCTGCACTATAAGGGAACAGTCACATTTCTGCCACTTGAGGCATAGATGCCCACATGTAGAAAATTTGCCACAGGAAACACCCGGCTAACTTCCCAAAGTGTCAAACCAGAGTTAGAGACTACATTTAAATGCCTTTGCAGAAACCCAAACCACTGCACTTCTATTAATTGGCCACAGAGGATTTAGAGTTTGATGTTATCCAACCACAGAGCTTAATCCCTGCGTATAATGAAGATGTACTCCGTGACATTCAAAACAACACTACAGTATATCGTGTGAAGCTAAGATTTTAAAAAGCAAACATATCTTTATAGAAGGAAATGTTTCCTAGAACTTGAAGCTTTTTCCTGCTGAATCATGTTTTAGACTCAGAATAGGACTGCAGGAAAGCTTTGCCAGTATTTCAGGTATTTTTCAACATACATTATACATATGAGAGTTATTTGGTGTCTGGACTAAAGTCCATAAGATGAGGGAAAAAATTCTAAGTAGAGTTTAATTTTGGAGGTTTTCTAGAATGTATTCTAACTGATAGTACAGTCACTGATCTACCCAAGCCAAAAAGTCTAATAAACATGTTGGTGGAAAAAACTGCTTTATTATTAGTGCGACTAACCATAATCTCACTGATTCATATAAAAAGTGCTAGAAATAGTGAGATCTGTGCTGCTATAAAAGAACTATAGTGCAACAGGAACACGGAGATGTGTCTCTGCTGTTTTCCACTGAAACCAACCAACCAGGTGTAGCTTCAGGCATAAACTTTTGAAACTATTTTATTTACAATGAAACTGTTGCCTGCTGCTCGGGCAGTCCTCATCTAACATACAGCGCTCATAAATATCTGCAGTAAATACAGTATATATGCTTTATATTGTTTCACTATCACATAAGAGAAAATGTACATTTTCATTGCAATAATTTGACAGCAGGAAGTTTGTTCCTGCCAAAGTTTGTTAAGTGTCCAAAATGAAAAGGCTTCAGGCTGACTTAGAAATGTTGATTAAACATTACAGAGTGTGTAAATTTAGATTGCTATGAAACCACTTAAACATCATGTTACAGAATTTTTAAATAAAATAATTTGGAATAAACACGCCTGTTTTTTACATGACCGAGTATTCTGTAGCATATCTGGCATTTGTACTAACCAACTGGAAAGTTGAAAATTGAGTGCTGACAATGATCCCGTCCTCCTGAGTAATCACTGTAAAGCAGCCAAACTGTTTAGCTGCTACAAAGTGAAATCAAAAACTCAATCTTTAAAAAACAAAGTTCAAATCAGTGCAAAGCTTTACTTTTCTTTTTTCTTTTTTTGATGCAGTGCTTAGATCTAAACTAGACTTCAGTAAAACACTCGTATTGAACCCAAATATCCTGGGTTACCTGGTCTAACTTTTTCCATCAGCACCACATCTTCTGAGTGGTGACACTAAACACTGCCAATTATTTTTGTTTGCAGCTTGACCACTAAGTGAGGCTACAACAGCCTACTGGGCTTTAATCTCTGCCAAATCTTGACAACAAGTATATTACTCTTCGGTGGGTCAGTGCTCCATTATCTTGTGCCTATCCCTAACTTTGTCGTCTGGTGTTATTTTCCAGAGCAAAGCAGCTGAAAGCATCAGCAGACTGGGAATGATGCTAATGAGATTGTAAGACTGAAGATTCAAGCTCTGGGATAAAAAAAAGGGCCAGTAATTATCTATCAGTAACTTATTCTAAATAATCATTGTTCATGGTTTCTTACAGACAAAACACAGAGGACAGTAGAATTCATTATTGTGTATCACATTAGAGCAACACCACCTTTAACATCCTTAGGCAGTGAAAATATTCCATCGGAATACTCAACAAGATAATGTTCACAATACCTCCATCCAAATATGTGCTAAAGTTTTCT
The DNA here is from genome assembly GCF_057381845.1 of Rhamphochromis longiceps. Classification (NCBI taxonomy): domain Eukaryota; kingdom Metazoa; phylum Chordata; class Actinopteri; order Cichliformes; family Cichlidae; genus Rhamphochromis; species Rhamphochromis longiceps. The sequence goes on along the minus strand of NC_140570.1, from coordinate 3,024,756 downwards.
TGTGCAACATACTGGAGGTCAGCCACGAACAATAATACAGCGGAGGCCTGAGGAGGGGAACTGAAACAGAAATCTCCACCTCGTCTGTGACGCACTGCAGCCACTTAAGCCTCAACATTGGCCGGGAGAAGTAAAAGTGACCAATGAGTGATTAGAAATGAAGCTATGGCAGAGAATGGGGAGGGGGCTGACACACTGTATCCATCTACAGCAGACTCGGCTTCCGCCATTTTGACTAGAAAAAAAAGAAGGAAACAGAATTTGGTGATGTGCACTAACTACACAACCCACACACACACACACACACACACACACACACACACACACACACACACACACACACACACACACACACACACTTCATCAGTAGCTATGCCTCAGATTAACTGAAGCACTGCATCATTTTGAGAATGAACATTATCAAGTAGACAAGGTAAACAGCTTAACTGATATTTTTGGAGTTTCTGTATGATGTGGTGGACTTGGTCTGAAAATAGTCTCATCCCAGATCCCCAAAGCAGCAGCATGACTGGTTTTTAACTATGGATGACATAAGACTGAATGGAGACATGAAATATTTAACACAGAATTATAAGAAGGGCCGCAGACAGTTCAGAAGATTTTGTGTTGAAAAAAACATTTCATTTGTGTCTAACAGTTCAGATCTGATAATAAGCTTAATAATATTATACTGATACACTCTCACACCTTGTTCCAAAAATTACAAATTTCACATATTTATGCATACACATTATTATTATTATTATTATTATTATTATTATTATTATTATTGTTATTATTATTATTATTATTATTATGTTAAATTTTTTTTAGCTCTACATCAAGAACATTTCCTTTGCTTTTAGTGATGTGACGCTTTCAAGAAAATGTAGCGTTATTAAATCGGTTTTTAAACTTCAGCAAATGTATTTGAATTTTTGTTATCAACAAAGGAAATAAATTTGACACATTCACAGTCACCTGATTTAAAGATTAATGGTTTGTGGACGATAATTAGCACATAAATATACCTGCATGCAGTTCGTTTGGCTGGGGGTCTGTAGAATGGATGTTAGTTGTGTTGCTTAGTAACAAGGAGCGCAAAAGGAGCGAAATAATGTTGTAAAATAATTCACAGAACATGAATCGAATGGTGGCGTTTGCCTCCCATCACTGATCACCAATTGGAAGTCATATTTCCCAGTCCAACGCTGGTGTCAGACTGGCTACAGCCGAAACCTCCTTCTGCTCCAATCACGTGACAGTGGGAGTCCGTGGAGGTTTAATTCCCTTCCAAGAAGGCCAGCTCTAATCTGCCGCTATATACATCTATTAAAGAAGAAAAAACTGAAGTTCTTTGATTGCAGCAGATGCAGAGGTGCTGCACGTGTGGCACAGGGAGGACTGAAGACTGGAGAGCAGGCTGAAGGAGTACAAAGGTCAGGCAGCGCAGAGAGGAGGACGGGAGGTAAGAAGCTCGCCAAATAACAAAATAAGCAGTTTTTTTGTGTATTATGATCTGTTATTGGAATTACTTTTTACAGTTCAGTGTGCTGCGTCTGTGTCAAACTAAAGCCCGTCAAAAAGTACAAATGCAGTTATTTTAGTATTCGAACACATTTTTTAAGTTACTTGTGAAAACACTTAAACACTTTCACGCAAGTTTTTCACGCACTTAAATATTTAAAGTCTTGTGAATTTCCAAACTCTCTGATATTGATCGAGCCGCGCTACACGAGGTTCACACTTCTCCTGAGAGTACAACACGCACATTTATGTGGTTTGAAAGGGTTCAGGCTTTAGTCTAATTGCTTTCTGGTTAATTGAACTGATTGGCTAATTGGCTGTGACACAATAAGGGCGTATGCGGAGATAAACGCGGCTACATCGTAATGAAGGCTTTTGCAGTTTCTGTGGTGGAGACAGACAAACACTTCTTGCGCGTTTCTTTTACTTCTGATAGTTTAATGAGCCAGCAAACTCAAGGTACAAGGTAAAAAATAAAAGACAGAGAAATGTATTTATTTGGGTTAAATTGAGCATAAACGGTGGTGTTTATAGTGAGTGAGGCAAGGCGAGAATGTGTGTCGAGTTAATAGTTTGAGGTTGGAGAATAAAGCAGCTCACTCTCCGCTCTTCAGGAGTTGGAGAAAGTCTGTCAGCAGCGCTATCAGCCTGCTTGGAAAGGCAGCGGAGCAGAGCTGCAAACACACACACAGCTGAGTGACAACCGGGGCCGTTCATGCGCTCGTGTCACCAAGCAGACATATAAGTCACGCTGGCATCTGATTTATAGACGCGCTGCAGATTCACGCTTCATTTAACGCGAAGCCACAGCGTATATTTCACCTGCAGACCCAGCGCGGCCTCCGCGTCAGCCCTGCTGCATGTGGCAGTGTGCAGAAGGATGCCTGCTGCTGCTGCTGCTGCTGCTGGGTTATTACCGCACACACACACACACTGACAAAACGGCTTTCAACACTACCTCATTTTCCTAAACATTATTCTCAAGTGGTTTTACATTCGGGTCTTTATGGAGATGGAAGAGTCATTTAAACCCATTTAATGCGTAAAGTTTTTATTTTTTTAATTTAATTTAATCCATGTATTTAACCTTGTTAAACGTAGAATTTACGAGGGTTTTATTTTCTTTCAAAATGTCTTCTCAGTTATTTGAGTAGGCATGATCTGCTTGTGGTCTCGATTCATTCAGCGTTTATTATATACATGCTGATCAAAATAAATAATGAAATGTTATGAATAATCCAGGATTCCTAATAGGTAATCGCTGGTTTGGGCCAGTGCATATTTGCAAGTGACATATTAATCACAATGTCTGCAGTGGCACAAGTAATGCGAGCGCTCTATTAAACCGCTGTGAGGCTGTTAATAGAAATCCACCGCGGCCTATGTGCTACTGTAGCACACAGCTCGCTGTTTTCAGTGTGAGATTCCATTGTATGTTACAAAGCTCTATACTGGTGGTTACACGCACAAGTTGTTAGGATGTATTTTGAATAATTTCGTGGCTACCCTGGTTCATGAGGTGGGTTATCGTGGACGGGGAGTCAGGGTCACCACCAAGCCCCGTGGAGGCGAGTGAAGGCTGGGGTTATCTTCTACAATATTTTATGAATATTGTCTTGTTCACTGGTTGTACTTGGTTTTACATTAAAGCCTCACTTTAGTCAGCATAGGTTCAGTCCGGCCTGGTGACCCGAGGCAATGACGAGGGTTGATACAGCAATTACCAGATAATTACCAGACATGCATTCAAATGAAAACGCAATAATAATAATAATGCACATTATAGTCTGGTGGTGTTGGGAATGCTACCAAGATACCAAGGCTCAGAGGAGGGCACCGTTTCTACACCACAGCTGTAAGGCTGAGAGGAGCAGTGGGCAACGAATCACTTTCTCCCTGCTGCTTTCACACACCGAGGGGGACTGAGCTACTGCGTGTAGCAATGTAGGAAAGCTCTTGTTGCAGTGTGTGTGTGTGTGTGTGTGTGTGTGTGTGTGTGTGTGTGTGTGTGTGTGTGTGTGTGTGTGTGTGTGTGTTTGTGATTCCAAGAAAATAACCCACTGAGATCCCCCCTCAGAGCTCCAAGTGCGCACTGCACAGGCGCAGAACGCGGCTTGTCGATAGAGAAGCTGAAAGGCACTAAGGCAGCCGAACCGACCGGCACTTCCCAGCGGACAGCCGCCGCTGCTGCAGCCGTCAGCACAGCGCTCGAGACGAGCAGTTATCTTCTAAAAGCACGTGCAGCCGCGGTGGGAAGGGGAGGAACCCTGCTGTTTGCAGGCCGAGGACCGAGCTGCTGTGCGCGGAGATGGATTTAAGCAGATGATAGCTGACTGCGTGAGGTACAGTAGAGAAGCGTCCGCGCTGCCGACCGACTTGTAAATAGTGCTGTTTGTTTCAAGAGGGGAGAGCAATGCTGTGTCATCCAGAGTGTGATACTCTGTGGGGGAATCAACCCACTGTAATTAACCCACTGTACTCAGTCCACAGAGAAATCTGACAAGGAAGCGCTGAAACTGACAGTCAGAGAGAGAGAGACAGAGAGACAGCCAGACTGAATGAGAGCTGGGATGAGCAAGTCTAGCTTTTTATTTCTATCTTTATTTACTTGTTTTTATTGATATTTATTTATTTCAGAACATGTGCATGCTGACTTTTTTGACTGGCTGTTATTATTATTATTATTATTATTATTACTTTAACATTATTAAGAAAGCTGACTTTCACATTTTCTTTACAAACACTGGCCTGTGCTTGGAAGTTTTCACACACCAGCTTAAAAGTAATTAGTTAATGATACTGCTATTTAAAATATTTCAAAATGCATGGTTCACTTCATATATTTTATAATATTTGTGTTGAATGGAGGATGGTTTGAAAGCTTTTCGTGTTCAGTTTTTTGATTGTTTTAAAATATTATTGGGAACAGGGCTGGAAGCCCAGCTTTATGTATGTATGTAAATATGCAAGCTGCTGTGATCATTGCATTTTACACTAAAAAATGACGTAGATTAAAAGCCAGACAATTGCTTTATTGTTTCCATGCATCAGTATTTGCTCATTTTATTTTGAGGAGTTTTTGTTTGTTTGCATTGAGGTTTAAATGCTGTCAGCGGATTAGAAGCAGTGGAAGGTGTTTTCTTTATGTCCTCATCAGCTAACGTTGTTTGTTGTTGAGAAGGACGTGTTGAGCACTGATGCCGGGCCTTCATGGTTCAGAGCTGTTGACTCAAAATGGCGGCAGATTGAAATGTGTTACATCTGCCTCACACAGTTAGCACATCTCCACACACACGCACTGTTTTTAGCGTCTTAGGCTTTTGGTATTTGCTACTTCAAACTCTGCAGTCTTTCTGCAGACCTCTGGAAAATATGTGAACAACAGGCCCACGGATGCTGGCTGTAGCGTGGCATCATAAACAGGAGACATCTAAGTTAAATGTGTCAGAGAACGCCACACCAGCATAGACGGTTGTTGCAGTGTTTCCCACAGGGGAACATTGAAAACCTTATTTTGTGGCAGAACCTTTAATTGTTTTATTAAAAATGAGATTTGACCTGTGATTTTCTGCATGATATTTTCATTTCAAAATGCAAAGGTTCAAAATGATTGGTGCTTTAAGATGGCTGCCAAGTTTCACGACTTTCTTCTGTGAGGCCTTCGGCCGAACAGTTTTCCTGCTTGCAAGACAAGTAAAAGTGAAGCTTTGCAGTTAAATGAGCAGCTCATCTGTATTCGTGTGCAGTTTGTTTCCCCTGTTTCTTGCTTGCTTTGCTGCATAGCCATTACTTCTTTGTCTTTCAGTGCACTATAATATTTTCCAAGCAGATTCATTTAGATGATCATTTCTCCCTGTAAGCAGCAGGAACAAACCAGACTCCCTTCAGGATTTACATGTTTAAATAAAACCTTTAGATGCTGAAAACATATTTGGTGCCATGGATTTATTTTCATGTATTTATTTACAGTCTATCGAAATGTTATAACGGACAGAAATATGTCCGGAATAGTCCTCAGATTGGATGTCGTGTGTGAGGCAGAAACAGGCTCATGCATGCGCTGTTGGCTTGTGCTCATCAGTTAAACAGAACTAGTGAAAGGCCTAGATTCACACTGTACAAAAAAGAGAAAAGAAAAAAAGCTTGTAGCTGTTTCTTCGTCAGATCTTATCTTTATTAGCTTTCACAAAGGTCTCCGTCCGTTTACACTGGATGCCACCTCTCCAGTTTCATGGCTAAGAGAGTGGTTTCTCTATGTTTACAGGCTCACGTCCACAGCGTGCAGCCCTGAGGCTAGGAGACCGCAGCAACAGGTTTCACACTAGCATACTCCGAGCAGCTTTTGCCTTACAGAAGTACAGAAGCATTTCCAACCATTAGAAATGACCTGAAAACTAAACTGTAGTTAGACTTTGTCTAACTTTGTGGAGTTAAACAAAAGCATTTGGAGCAGAAGTAATAGTTGTAAACTTGCAGTACGAAGCACACAGAGAGCTGCATCGAGGTTTGAGGCAGGAACAGAAGCAGAAACAGCCGCAGTGACTCTGTACATGTGAGGACAAAATAATAATGACAAGGATGAGTCTCCCATGTTAACGATGTATTACTTTGACTTGATTTTTTTTCTGTTAACAGTTCTGTGTTTCAAATCGAAATGAAGATTTCAGCCTTTCAGAGCTGCACTCTCAGCTGCAGCGATGTTCACTGTACAGTGTGTCAGCCTAATTTACTGCTGAGACTTTGACCCTTTTGTGGAGTCTCGTGCACAAATCTTTAATAAAGTCTGAGCTTGGCTGTCACGGAGCTAAACATGTTTAAGTCTCTACGGGCCGAGGTTCACATGAGATGGTCCTCAGGTGCTGGCATTCTCTAGATTAATGGATGAAATGGAGCAGTACAGAGTAGCTCAGTAGCACAGAGAGTTTTGTGACCCTCAGTTAACAGAAAAATGTTTGCCTCATTACTGGCGTGAACTTCAAACGGAAAATTGTGCTGATGCATTGTTGATATCGACTTAAAAGCAAACAGCGTGTGAGGAGAGAAGAGAAATATTGAAACCTCATTCCTCTGTTGTGCCACTTGAATATTATCACTGTATTTTCAACATTTTTGTCTCTCTGTTTGTATGCCCAGTATTAAACCAGTACTTGGCTCAGGTTTCCTCCATAGAATTTATCAACAACAGCAGCCAGTGGTACCTGCACACCCAGCCCAAACCAAAGATTTCAACTACAAAAATAAAGGCTGCATATATATAGCATTCACTTTTTCAAAAATGCTTCAATTGGGTCTAAAAATGTCATTCAAATAGAAAATCTTTCATTGGCAAAAAGTGTGCGGTCTGTAATGGAAACCTGACTTCATACTACAAAAGCTTAGCTGGACGTTTTTATTTTGGAGAAGGGGGAAGTTTTACACACTCCAATTAAATCTTAGAAATTCATATTTAAATTCAAAAACCTAAATATGTAAGATGATGGCCCGCAGCTGTGCAGGCTCACAGTCGCACAACATGTGATCTGCACTCACACTGACGTGCAATCTGTTACATTTGTGTAAAAAACACACAAAGGTGTGGCAAAAAGATAGAATTGTTGTTGAATAAAAGGGAGAGTTGTTTTATTTCAGATCATTTTTTAAGTTAATAAAAACTAGTGTTTAAAACATTTAATGAAAAACAAAAACTTTGAAATAAAGTTTTGCTTCCACATTAATCATTACATAGCAAAAAATGACCATAGCTTAATAAAGTTCTTGGCACCACTGATTTAAGGCCAATGCTGTCTCACAGTAATAGAATATATATAGGAGTATACTTTATAACTGTATATGACATGAGGCTACATTACATCTGGAAAATGTCCTGTGCCAGGTCTGACCCACAGTGGCAGTTCCCCTCTGCTTTCACTGCTGCTCACTGATAAATCTGACAGCTGGGTATTCTTCTAATCCTGCAGCGATGCTTCAGGAGAAAGCTTCAACTGTGACGGACGAACATGTGAGCCGGCTCCAGACCGGCGGGGAGACGGATCTGCTTCCAGACCAGTCGCGACTGGGCCTGTCCACAGCTCCCACCGTTCCCAGCTCCACCGAGCCCGACCAGGTACGCACGGAGGGCAATCTTGCATCTTCTGGATGGACTGTGAAATAGTACGCTTTAGGCTGATTTATAAATTGCTCCCTTTGGTGTTTATATGCAACTATTTTGCATTTTCTTGGATGGTCTGAGTAGTTTTGATTGTAACTGTGACTCTTCCTTCAGAACATTGAGAACATTAAGGTCGTCCTTCACGAGAGGGAGCTGTGGAAGAAGTTCCACGAGGCCGGTACAGAGATGATCATTACTAAAGCGGGGAGGTGAGTGAGGCATGTTTCTGATGAACCATAAAAAAATTAAAAGAAATGTTTGAGTTCATGTTTGCAGTATTTTTTCCATTTTACAGAAGAGTAAATACTCTAGTGTAAAAATACTTCAAAAGAGCTACATTCAAAATGTAATCTAAGAAAATGTACAATTTCTCATGGTTTTTTCAGTCCCTTGTATTACTGCATTTTTGTTTGGATATTGGAACACGTGAACCAGCCAGTGTCTGCTGTCAGGTATAAGCACTGGAATAAACAGTTTGTTCAGACGTGGAGTCAAAGAAGACATATTAAACATCTGCCTAAATCTCTACAGTAAATGTATTTTCTGCTGTTGTTACATTAACGTACTGCATTACTGCATTGCAGGATTTGTGGTGGAGTTTATGAAACACAAAGATTACCTGAAAAAGTTTTTTCACCTGATTTGAATCTCCCCGTCAACAGTAACCTGGAAACGGTCGAGCTCCTTGTTATTCATAGAACATTGAAACGTAGCGATAGTCTTCAGAGTGAAAACATGCATAGCTTTCTGGAAAATTGCAGGCAAAGTGATTTTCTAGTGATGGATTCATTATGCAAGATGAGTATCATATCTTTCTGGGATCATCTGTTTAGACAGCTCGTAGTAACGTACGGCAGTTATGATTTTGTCTTTCAGGAAGAGACAGAAAGTTCCTGCCGCGGCGACTGCATAATTGAAAACACAAATGACTGCTCGGCTGGTTGGATTTAATGCGACCTGAGGATTAGATAGTGAGGCTGTTGGACATTAACCAGAGAATGAATACACTCTCAAACTGACCTCCGCCTCTCATTCCTCACGGGATGTTTTTTTCCTCAGCGAAAAATGTAAAAGGTCACCACATTTTTTCCTTAATGCTGTATAACCGTAGGAGATGGGCTTTTCCTTGTCCAGCTGATAAAGTAGGCTCTGAATCCTTAAAGCCCTTTGAAGAGTTGTACAGTCGTGTAGCTGTGCAGCTGTGCTGGAAGACCTATCGGAGTTTACCTGCAGTCAGTCTGCAGCGGGCGCGCTGAAAATTGGCTTCATCGCTGACAAGCAACAGATCTGAAAATGAAAATGATATCGACACCAGACTGAATTATTTAAGCACGTCATGAGCAGTGCATGTAGTGCTCACTGTCTCATCACGGTAGAAGGTATTTTAATCATACTGCAGCAAAAAGCATTTGGCAGTAGAACATTGTATTTAATGTGTCGTTTGAACAGACAATAAAAAGCACCCAAGAGTGGGAACCAGGCATTACTGCAGACACAATCCCTGCTTTATCTTTCTAATTTTTTATTATCTCAAAGTGTATCACAGAGAGTCACAGCAGTGAGCATTTGCCCACTAATTTGGAGAAATTTCTCAACAGACGTATTTATTACATTCATTGAGGTCATAAATACATGTAGATAAATAAAAAGAAAAGAAATGAAAGACGAAAAGAGGCAGGTTACAGGTCAATGGTAACTTTATTGTCCCCAACACAACACACAACAAATATACAGAGATTAATTCTTGGAATTATGTTGTAAGGAAAGAATGCATCATCGTGAATGCGTCTGAGGTTCACACACCAGTCTGTCTTATTCTTCAGGGTGAGTGCAGCTTCAAAAAGAAGCTAGCATGGCTGTAAGCTCCTAATGATGACGCTAAAAAAATGATTCATAGCAAGTAAAGTCAACCATCTTAGAAAGCAATGTTACAATTCTAATATTCATTTGCACTAAATAAATAGTTCATCCAAGTCTGAAAGAGCTATGGAGGCAATTAGTCGCAAACCAAACTACTGGATAAACTAAGGTCATTAAAGTCTGAGTGATGTGATGGCTGCCACACGGGGACGTGCATTTCTGTAGAGCTAAACTGAACGGAAATCCATCCAAAAGCTGTGCAGATTGATTGGTTGGACAGCAGTTATATACCAACTGCAGGTTTGTTCTTGTGTATTTTGTTCATATTTAGTGCACTGATCGGGGACCATTCTTAATTTCGTTGTTCTCATGACAATGACAATAAAGTTTCTGATTCTGATTCTGATTCACTGCACAAAAAATGACCTGAAATACTGTCTCACTGGTTAATCACATGACTCTTAGACTGCAGTTGCAAATTTTGGTATTTGAAAATAAACGACATATAAAAAAACATGATTACAAAATAATGAATCTAAGCGGAAGAAACATTTTTCCAAATCATTATTAAACTAATATTTAGAGAAGGTAATATAAATATATGTCAGAATAGGGCAAAGTACTTGCAGTGTCTGTCTCATGGATTTTTTGAATGAAACGTGTTTATTACTCATTCACTGAAGTTACTCACACTGAGTACTGTAGCCAGAATTTTTTCTCGAGTAGAGATACTTACATACATACATAATATTATTCAAGTAAATGTAACTGAGTAAATGTAATTATCAGTGATGGGAATAACGGTGCTACAAGTAACGGCGTTACTAACGGCATTACTTTTTTCAGTAACGAGTAATCTAACTAATTACTATTTCTATCGTTACAACGCCGTTACAGTTACTAACAAGAAAATACGATGTGGTCGCGTTACTATTTTTCAACAAACAGACGGTTGAAGCCGTGGTCAGCTTAACGCATCTTATATCAGTTGCAGGAAGTAGCTGTAAGTAATCTGGACTACAGCTTTAAGCAGCTGCGCGCTCCCGCGGACGGTAATCACTTTCTAGCACAACACCTGGAGCTCAGGGGCAAAACAATGGCATGAGTGCTGCTGTTCGACTGAGGAAGAGTAAAGTAGTCGTGGTAAGCCAATCACATGACCACTTAAAGACAAAGCAACAAGGTGCCAGTTTTTAAATTGTGTTGATAGGCCACGTAAAACCAGAGTCATGATAAACAATATATACTCGGCGTTTTTACTGTCTAAGGACAGCTCTAGCAAGCACTCTCTGCTTATGACCAGTGGCGGTCCTAGCCTGTTTGGCGCCCCGGGCGAACACTATACTGAATTTCACCAGAGAAACACACACACACATGAAGAGAGAGAGAGTGTGCACTGTATGTAAACAGCTACCAAACAGCCATCATTATTCCTCATACAATGAGAACAGGACAAATCAACAACTGACAATGACTAATTAATATTAAAATCTGTAACATAATGTATTGTTTGGAGTTTAGTCTGTTACTGTTGCTATTTTTACCATTTCTTCTTGGAGCAACTGTAACGCACATAATTTCCTTAGAGATTAATAAAGTTTTCTGATTCTGATAGTTTCAGGATGAGCTGCCATTATCCAATCACACATCTGCTTACCTGCATCTTTTGCTCGTTTCTGCTTGTTTTTTCTCTTTTTTTCTAAACTGAGCACCTGATGGCTTTGAACTTTTCTTGTCCATCTTCCACTGGTTTGAATTTTGCACTCCAGTATGAACAATCATCCCCCAACCCGAGGATCACCACAACATGATCTAACACACCTACACCTTAGTTCAAGATTCACTTTGTCTAAGGTGTATTTCTGGGATTTCACACAACCCAGGATTCAAATCATGAATCCATAATGGGCTTGGATTTACAACATTATGAATGAAATGTGCTCGATCTGGAAGCAGCTGGCCCCTCCCCTTTCGACGGGTTGTGTGTGAGACTTTAAATCATCAAATTATAAATTTTAAATTGTTATTGATCCTTTACCCCTGGTCCTAAAGTGTATATTTATTTTCTTACTCTTCTTATATTTGTTTTTTGTTTACTTGCACTGCTGTAGCTGGAGCCTCGTCGTCTCGTCTCTCTATATGCTGGGCTGTAAGTAGCGGAGATGACAATAAAGTTTACTTTGACTTCAGCAGCGCGCAGGCGCACCGAGGGCTCTCGCGCTCACTTTTCACGTACAGAATTTCGAAAAAACATCGGTGCAAATTATAAGTCTGTATCATGATGTCTGGTGTTTTTGTGTTTGTTGGTTTTTTTTAAAATTGTTTTATTTTGCAAGTTGGTTATTAGACGCTGCTCCAGCCAGCCAGAGAATCCCCCGCCGCCCCGCCCTCTCCTCCCTGTGCCGCAAGCAGCAGGCGCACCTCGCGAACGGAGGGCGCCCTTACTCCCAGCAAATGGGCGATAGAAAACCGATCGGTGCCTATGCGCTCCCAATATGCGCTGGCTGGCAGCATGAGTACGAGCAATTTATTTATTTATTTATTTTTGCCGATGCCCGTGAATCCGCCCCCCACCACGATGCCGCCCCGGGCAACCGCCCGTGTCGCCCGTATCAAAAACTGGTACTGCTTATAACCCCCAAAACAAACAAAAAACAGCCCTTTCGTGTTGGTGGAAAAATGCACCATGTCGACCAATCAAAAAATGATATGACAACATGACATTTGGTTGTTTAGGAAGAGGGGGAAGTTTTAGGGGTGACGGAGAGAGAGAGAGAGCAGAAAGAGAGAGAGAGACAGAGACAGAGAGAGAGAGAGAGCGAGTTTTGAGATGTGAGAAATTTGTAACATTTAGCATGTTTGGAGTGTGTAATTAATGTGTTGTCTTGTGTAGTTAGTGTGTAGTGTTGTGGATAGTTTTGTGTTGTGTGTCAGAACAATGAGGCGACTGCTGTCTCCAGGTAGAAACAGGAGTGATACACCTGCTGCTGTCAGACCTGCAGGTATCAGGCTGTGATGTTTCCTTTATAGTGGACAGAAATTATTTTTTGGAGTGGCACAAATAATTTGTGACATCTTATTGAAGAACAGCTGATTGTTCCGCAAACAGTTTGAAATGGTTATTTTAAAAAAAAAACGGTCAAAGGTAAATGGCTGCAAATAACTTTGTTTGCAAAACTTGTCCATATGATTTTCAAATTGACAATTTATATTTGCTTTTAAAGTTATGAAATATGGTTCAATAAACATGTCTGTGGTTGTTACAGTAAAAATATAACTTTTTCTACTCGGATTTTATGTTTTTTGTCTGATTTTAGATCAGTTGTGTTAATACAGTTTGTCAAAATGAAAACATAACTGTAGATTCAGACACGTGAGGCTGTGCTGAAAATAATGATACCAAACAAGACAAAGTAAATAGTTTGTAAAGGTGAAATGTGGAGGAAACATCAGAAGTAGTTAAAAATGGCCAATTATGACCTGGACCCCAGAGGGTTAAACACTTTTTTTAAAGTAACGCAATAGTTACTTTTCAAGTAATTAATTACTTTTAGTATCTTGTAACTCAGTTACTAACTCAGTTACTTTTCTGAAGAAGTAATTAGTAACTATAATTAATTACTTTTCAAAATGAAACTTGCCCAACTCTGCTAATTAGTTACTACCCACTTCTGACAGTTGCACACACCAACACAAGTCCCTGTCCTAATGAAGGCAACGTCCAATCTTTCTTTTAGTTGATCCGTATGAAGAGACGACACACAGCTAAAATGAAAAGCAGCCCACAGAGAATTCAAAGTGATCGCCACTGTTATTACTTCAGACACATGAACCAGTACAAAGGGAGGCTTTAAGCTGAACTACTCATTACCACTTTTGTTACTGGTTGAAGTTCAGGCTCTGGCTGCTGAGCCGTGGTCTGCATACACTCAGCTCTGGGTTCTCGGCTAGCTTAGTGTTAGCATGCTACCTGTGCTATCTGTGCAGGTGCTAGCAAAGAGCAGAACTTCTGTTAGCAGCATAATGTGATTTTTGCCCTGGATGCAGTTTGAACTCTTGTTCTTTTGTAGAATAAAAATAAAAGTAATATCCATATATCTGTTGGAGGTGTTGTAGTCGCCAAATAACATAACGTTGGCATTCCTCAGTATAAATTGGCGTTACTCAACTTCTAGTTGTCGTTGGCTAATATCCTAACCCAACTAAATGTCAAGTTTAAGGAAAGCCAATCGTGAATCAAGTTGAATGAATGTAAACATATGCACAGGTTTTTCAGGCATAAAACTTTATTAACGACCACAGTCATATAGTACTGTTTTTAACATGTTTAAAAATGTGGTCAAAGAGACATTTGGACCAGCACAGAGGTGATTTCAAGTATTCTGGCAGGTCTGTTTTCTGGTATTCTGCTATCATTTGTCATGCATAAAATGAAATAGTTCTCCTTTTTTATGTTTGAATGGTCACTTCAAAAGAACTGCCAGTAAATACAGTTAAGGGTGCACTTTATACAGGCTATGGCATCATTCAGATTACATCATCGGTTCAGTTGTGATTGAGTTGGAACAACAGAGCAAAAGACAGACTTTGGAACCTTTTAGCTTCTACCTGTGTACTCCCTCTAACCAGGAGAGTCTGCTTGTGACTTCAAATTAGACGTTTTTGTTGTTGTTATTGTATTTGTTTGTTTTCTTAAGATCATTTTTAGACTTTACTAAGAACTGGTGAAAATCAGGAATCAATAACAACTGACAGTTTTAATTAAACTGACCTAAATCACAAATAAAGCCTTTAAAATGGGAATAGAACCAATAAAGATCATATGGCTCCATAAATATGCAGAATTATGAAGAAAAAAACATTCATAATAAAATGTGAGTGTTATGTGTATTTAAACTATGGACACTTTTAATTTCTCCAGTTTTGTCATATATATATATATATATATATATATATATATATATATATATATATATATATATATATATATATATATATATATATTGCAGTGCAGAGATGAGAGGGGAGTCAGGACAGATGCAGATGAACCATAAGGATCCCATATTTCCCAAACACTCCGAGATGAAACTAGCTCAGTCCTAGCTGAATCTAGAAGACTTGTTATGATGAGTGTCATTGTCCAGGTGTAATCCTCCTTCTTCAAAGCACCCACCGCAGCTCTTGCCTCACTCTGCCTCTTTGTACACAGCCCGTCAAGTGAGTAGGAGCAGTTTGATAAGAGGAACCCGGCGCCCACAACAGGCCTTAGTCTACTAGGCTGTAGCGCTTCATCATCCTCATCCCACCCCCCCTTACCCTCAACACTTCTTTTGATCTCGCTGTAGTACTGCAGATTCCCAGAGAAGGAATGGATCATTGGAGGGCCTAAACATGTGGGATTGTTAAGAGAAACAGCTGGCTGGACATAGAAACACACACACCCTGACACTGATATCATACACACACTCACTGACTTCCATTTCTCATGCCCCCCCTTAAGTTCACTCACTTAGTCACGCTGCTGAATGTATACGTATCCCTTCATGTTGTCTTTGAAAAGCAGTTATCCTGGGTCGATTTAATTCAGCGTTTTAATACATTAGACTTAAAATAGGGGCGGGACAAAATACTGATACTGCAGTAAGTACGGTATAATGAATCACCTCATCTTGCCATACGTTACTTGTACACCAGCAGCAAACACAGATATTTTGGTCGCACTTTATAATAAGTCAATAACCTATATCACAATATGTACTGTCCACACTTTAATGAAAATAGGACTTAATTATCTAAAGTAGTTCCCTAATGGTACTTAATGATGTTGCTACAGTAGAACAAGGGAGTAAACAATTTTAAAGGAAAGGACAAACAACTTGTACTATTTAGGAGGTAAAGATATTTTATAATACAGACTGCTCCCTTAATAATATCAAATAATTACAACATCCCCTAAAATACTTTGAAGTGACTTGTTAAAAAAATATTATCTACTTTCTTTCCACCAAAACAGGCATTTATTAATTAAAAATATTTACAGTGTCATTTGTGTCTCCTTTCCATGAAAACAGCCGTTGGGTAACCACCTATTTCTGTTTAATATTTATATTAGTGCGATTAGCATTAGTGTTGCTGTTGGGTTCCCACCCTAGCTAGTAAATTGAATTTGCGATCTTTCACTCGTTGATTGTGATTTTGCTGATTTCACATATATACAAACTTCCCAGTTCATTTAAGTCTGCCACTTTTTACTGCTATATGTTTTTAACCACATACTGCTGTTAATTTATTCTGTAATTATTCACATTTTTAATTCTTATTAAAAATGTATTTTTTTTAAATTTCTCAACTACAAATCCATATGTCCTTTAAGTGAAGTAGGTTATTAAATATTCAAGTCCCAGTGCCCCCAGGTAATATATTTATGTATATATACAACCCTAAAGCTCAACTCTGAACAATCTGAACAATGAGGAAACTCATTAAAGAGGTGAACATATACATACCTTGCCAAACAATGGTTTTATATTCATTGTTCTCTCTTTTCCTTCCAGTGAATCTGGTTCTCCCACTAGATGTCATGTCAGCTCCCTGGGGGAAAGCTACCGGTAGCTCGCTTCTTATGTGGGGGATTATTATTTGGTTATTCAGTTGAGCCTAATTTTCCTGGATAATTTAGTACCTGCTCACAGGACACAATTGCATAGTGAAAGCGATGCTTGTAGGGAACCAATGTAAACACAGAGTGTGATGTCACTCAGCTATTCATTACATTTACTTGCTCAAGATTGGATAAAGATCCCCCAGCAGAGTGAGCCGTGAGATAGTTATGGTCATATTATACAAATCCGAGGGCCACATGTGTTGACACAGGCCTCCAACTGCTCCGACTGTGTGTTGCGAGCGGAGTCAGAGATGAGCAGAGGTCTGTTTTGAATGTTCTTCTAAGATTAACCCGTCTTTCAGTGAAGATGATAGCAGGACTGATCCCTCCTACTGATTGGATTTGAAGCCTGGGAAAGAGATTTAAATTACCTGCGCTCAATCCCCCGCCGCCCCCTTCATCTTACTTGATGGAGTATTTACAGTAACACGATCAGCACTATGAACTTTTGAAGATGGGCATTTGCACCATTTGGAGCAGCCAGTACGCAGACAGGGGTTTTGATGCCTTGCAGTCCTCCCAGAACAACACGTGAGGTTGTCCATTACAGTGTTTGACTATGTCACCATGGGCAACACCAGCAGATAAACTCCAGGCCTTTTTGACCATTGCCAGTGACAAGCCAGCTGTCTAATCTTCTGTCCAATCCGGGGTGCCATTAAAAACCACTTAAGGCTTTATAAGAGACTGCAGAGGCTTTTGCAAAATTTCCTTTGGCACAGATGGGATGAAAAAGTTTTTGGTTTCCCAGAAGAGGTCACAAAAGGTAGCTCCCCTCATGTGCTTTATAGCCTTGGCTGCTATATTAACATATTTGAGACATTTAAAAGATCAAGCATGTTCGCATGCTTTCAGTGACATCTCACAAATTGTTACCAGGCCAAGAAATGGGAGATTTTTCTTTTTCTTTCACAGACAGGACTATCTTAAGCAGAGGTTTGTTAAATAAATGCTGGATTTGTAATGCGTTTGATGTAGTTTTCTGCTGACAGGAAGGTTTCATTAACGTAACATTCAGGTAGGGTTTATTTCAAATGTCCAAGATGGCAACTTTCTGTCTGTCTGTCGAATCCTGTGATCTCTGTGGGTCCTGGCTCTGCCAGCTCCTGCTGCCATGGAGCAAATCAGATCTTCAACTGCACCAGCGCCAATACTGGTCTCTTCCTACCAGCTGAAATTTTTTTTAATGGCCTACAAGATCCTTTCTTATGAAGAAAACCAGTGCAGAGCGCTACCACTGAAATTTGTTGCCTTCTCTGGAGTGTGACATCATGTACAGATAACATAATCGTCCAAACTTGTGTCCTTTGAAAGAACTCCTAATCACAGACGTGATATGTTTACCGCACTGTGCAGACAGGGCTTAAGCTCATTCATTTTAAAGCTGAGGGTGGACATCTCTGTCCATATTGAGGCCAATTAAGAACTAATTTGTGTGGCAGTAGCTGAGATCAGCTTTTCTGGGAATATTTCATGTTGTTGCAGAAACATAGAGTGTGTGTCCAACAGTTTTGCTTTGTGTTTTTCAACAGGAGGATGTTTCCTAGCTACAAGGTCAAAATGACTGGGATGAATCCCAAAACCAAATACATCCTACTTATTGACGTTGTCCCAGCTGACGACCACCGCTACAAATTCTGTGACAACAAGTGGTGAGTTTCAAAGGACACAAGAAGAGGTGTGTGTGTGAGTGTGTATATGCATGTGTGTGTTAAGTAATCACATTACAGTTACTTAGCAAACAACCATGTCGCTTCACGAGCAGCGTTTGATCGGCCTCAGTTCATCTCACTGTGTGTGTGTGTGTGTGTGTGTGTGTGTGTGTGTGTGTGTGTGTGTGTGTGTGTGTGTGTGTGTGTGTGTGTGTGTGTGTGCGTGCGTGTATGTGTGTGTGTGTGTGTGTGTGTGTGTTTGGGATTAATATCCCTACTTTGTTACTGTCATCATTATACTACTACATTTCCTTTTAAAAAATTACAAATAATGTGGAATACATTCTATTATCTGAGCTTGGCTTTCTTCATTAAACAGAGGAGTACCAGAGTAATAATCTGTATATAAATAATAATAATAATGGATTGGATTTATATAGCGCTTTTCAAGGCACCCAAAGCGCTTTACAATGCCACTATTCATTCACTCTCACATTCATACACTGGTGGAAGCAGCTACAGTTGTAGCCACAGCTGCCCTGGGGCAGACTGACAGAAGCGAGGCTGCCATATCGCGCCATCGGCCCCTCTGGCCAACACCAGTAGGCAAGTAGGGTAAAGTGTCTTGTCCAGGGACACAACGACCAGGACAGAGAGCCCAGGGATCGAACCGGCGACCTTCCGGTTACAGATGCGATTCCCAACCCCCTGAGCCACGGTCGCCCCCGTAAATAGTACCCCTCCAGAAGAAGCACTCCTCAGGAGTCTGTCCATTCACAAAAATGCATCCACTACAATTCTTCTAATTCCTTATTTAACCCAGAAAAGAAGAAACCTAAAGAGGAACTGCTGCTGGTTTGTTTCAAATATTCTAAAAGAGCAGAACCTTTAGAGTGACCTAAGCAGGTAACTGTTACTGTGGCTCCTCGCCAGCAGCACCTCCTTACTGCGGGGCAATTACAAAACATTTAAAAAGAAAGAGAAAAACTACCCAAGTTTGACTGTTGCTCCAGCTGATTTTGTATCTGGAGTTGATGACATTATAGTCCTCCATGCGTTAGCACAACAAAATAGCTGCCCTGCCTTCATACTGAGGACAGACAAAATAGTTTTGCCAGGAAAAGCTTAAAAAAAGAATTCAAGCAGACCTTCAAGCAGAGTTGTTTTACAGCCATTTGTTTCTGATCTTGTGGCATGGCATGCAGTTGGTGGGTTCTGGTGTTTCTCAGTAACACCTTGCAGCAGTATAATTAGGAATGAAGTTTTAGCAGGGATCACTGCTTTTCAGTATAAAGGACGTAATGCTGTGAGGGTGGAGAGCCTTGTATGTCCAATGTTAAACTTAAAGAAGCTGGCATAGTCCCTGAAAAACAGCCCTGGCTCTTGAAAGCAACTATGCACTTTGTTCCATTTGTAATCTGTTTTTAGGATGGTGGCTGGGAAGGCTGAGCCGGCGATGCCAGGCAGGCTCTATGTGCACCCTGATTCCCCTGCCACTGGAGCTCACTGGATGCGGCAGCTGGTGTCATTTCAGAAGCTGAAGCTAACAAACAACCACCTGGACCCTTTTGGGCATGTGAGTAGCTATGGAGGATGTTAGTTATTTAAATAAGCATTTAGTGATTTTAGAGGCTGTAGCGCTTTGTGATGCTTGCTGTCTAACACTGCGATGTGAATTAAATGTTAATCTCATGTTTGGAATGAGATGCTGTGTCCATCCATCTTTAGAAAACACTTGGTGACTAATATTCACAATAGGTTAAAAATGGATAAAAGAATAAGATAACATTGATGGATGGCTCAATACTTCCAATATAAGTTACAAAAAATAAAAAACAGGCTTGCTAACATAGCAACCCTAGAACCGACTATAAGCTAAGCTAAAAGCTAAGATATACTTATTTATCCAAAGTTGAGAAACTCCTTCATTACAGCATTTATAAAATAGGTCAAATAAGTAGAAAGGCATATATCTTCATATCTTTAAAAATGATCAAATAAATACAATACATTAAAACACGTATGAATTTGAACGTATGAATTTGAACGGTGCAGAGTTGAACTAAACTGTTAACAAAAGAGATGATTCTCTCCTAGACAGATGTGTTCGACTGCTGAGCGTTACTGCATGTGGTACGAAAGATCATCATCCTGTAAAAGCAGGTGCTCCATTACCTGTTTGTTCAATGGCCTCGTCTCTGCCACAGCTTCAGATGTGTCAATTTCACAGCCAGTCACAGAGCCAGCTCAGTAATCCAAAGTGTCGGTGCCAACAGGGTGAAACACACTACACGAGAGAAAGATTCATACTTTAAAATGACCACTGTGCTTAAATCACTGACTGTCAGTTACAATTTAGTCAACAGTGCTTTACTGTTAACTAAACATGAAGTTATAATGAAACATGCTAATGATAAAAGATAATAAACAATTGTTTCCAAACAAATTTATGAACTTTATTGTAAAGTTGTAACTGATTATACTAAAAAATTATTAATGAGTACTATTTAATTTAATCACTACAGCCTGTACATACTTATAGTTATAGAATATTCACAACATACTTCATACCGTGTACATTATAACATACCATAATAGACCCATTTCTGTAATATACTCACATATCTATATTATTGCTAATATATATTGTAATATATCTATATCACTAAAGCACTTCTGGATGGATGCAAACTGCATTTCGTTGCCCTGTACCTGTGCATGTGCAATGACAATAAAGTTGAATTCTATTCTATTCTATTCTATTAATTAAATTCAGCTATATTTATATAGTGCTAAATAGGGATGCACCGATACCCGATACCAGTATCAGTATCGGTGCATCCCTAGTGCTAAACCACAACAACAGCTGCCTCAAGAGGCTTTATAATTCAAAGTAAATCCCCAACAGTCAAACAACCCCCGATGGGCAAGCACTTTGGTGAAAGTGGGAAGGAAAAACTCCCTTTTAACAGGAAGAAACCTCCGGCAGAACCAGGCTCAGGGAGGGGCGGGGCGGGGCCATCTGCCGCGACAAAAGACACACTGTGGAAGTACTCGTGTATAAATATATGGTGAGTGAAAAGAGGTGCGAGAAGGACAAACGCGCAGTGCGCCATGTGAAGCCTCCGGCAGCCTACACCTATTGCAGCATAACTAAGGGAGGATTCAGGGTCACCTGGTCCAGCCCTAACTATATGCTTCAGCAAAAAGGAAAGTTTGAAGCCTAATCTTAAAAGTAGAGATAGTGTCTGTTTCCCGAATCCAAGCTGGAAGCTGGTTCCACAGAAGAGGGGCCTGAAAACTGAAGGCTCTGCCTCTCATTATTCATTCTACCTCTATTTAATGTATCTGTAAACATTATTTGGATAGCTATTATAAACTATAGGTGCAACTATGGCGTGTCAGTTTAAGTGGTCTCAGAATCCCCTCTCTGTATTTTGCTGATGATGTGGTTCTGTTGCTAATATTCCTCCATGTCAAACGGGGTCAACATCCTGTATGGCTCCTGGGTGTTTCAGGATTGTTGATATGGGAGGAAGTCCAGGGTTAGGCCCAGGGCACTCTGGAGAGATAATATCACTGAGCCAATGAGCACCTTGGTGCCCTGCCAGAAGAGCTGTTGGGGAGGTGTAGGGGAGAGGGAGGCCTGAGCATCATTGCTTAAATTCCAACAATGGCAACCTGGACCTGGATAAGCAGCTGAAAGCTGGATTTTAACGAACGTGGGCTGATGTCAAGCCCAGATCTCGGTGAGATTTATGCACCAAAACCTGGTTATGTTTAGAAAATGTTTGTGTTTATGCTGAGGTTTCTTCCTGTTAAAAGGGAGTTCTTCCTTCCCACTGTCGCCAAAGTCCTTGCTCATAGGGGCCATATAATTGTTGGGGTTTTCTCTGTATGTATTATTGTAGGGTCTGCCTTACAGTATAAAGCACCTTGAGGCGACTGTTGTTGTGATTTGGCGCTGTGTAAATAAAGCTGAATTGAACTGAATATCGGACTGATAGATATGTGAGCAGCAATATCATCGTGCTGTTTTTCACAGGCTGATTCATGATGGAAAGATGGAATGAAGAGATGAAGTGTGTAAGAGAGAGAACTGCAGAGGGAGGTGAAGAGTGCGACTGTGGCAGCACTCCCCAGGGGGATCCTGGGATAGCTTGTCTGAAGCCATCCCATCAATGGGCGGGCTCATTAGGTTCATAACCTCTCAGATCAGTGGCGGGGCCTGCTGTCAGATTGAGTTGAGTGCCTTGCTAGTGATAAGGGCGAGTAATGAGGACAGAGCAAGTTAGAGGCCAGGCAGGGCCCAAATGACGCGCAGACCAGGAGGTGTGCAGTGAAACAGTGCCTCTTGAAGTAGAGCGACAGAACTCCTGATTATGCTCTTTGTATAATGTGAAAATAATACTTTTGACCATAGCTCTCACTGTTCATAGGCTGTTTAGTGTGGCATCAATAAGTTTAGTAGTAGTAAATGAATTGTGATAGAAAAATTCTCACATTGGAAATTCATGAGATAATATAATAATGTAATTAGAGTCTATTTAGTGGTCAAAAACAGCATCTAAATGTTTGATATTCTCAATATTTTATGTTGTGTTTTATCCAGGGCTGGAACCAGAGTTTAGAAATAAGGTATCACACTGAAGATGTAGCACCTGTGCTCCAGTGACCTGTGGAAAAGGCTAAAGAGGTCCTAGAATGTTTTTAAAACAGGGATGGGCTTGATTTTGTACATCTTCCACCTTTTGCAGGAGCATGTGTGCACAGAGAAGCATTTAAGGTAAAACGGAAATATTCCTTAACTTAAAATAAAAATAGCACAAAGGAAAAAGCTGCTAACTCAGTGGCTCTGGCCCCACTTTGCTTCTGATTCAGTCAAAGTGCTTTAACCAGTTATAATTCATCACGAGTCAGGTGTCAACACAGGTCACAGCTTCTCTTTTTGTAATTCATGCCTAAAAAACTAAATACTTGGTGACATCACAGTCAGTTACAGACGTTAATTCAACTGCTATTCGCTTTTGGCAATGCAACCTGTTCTACATCACCAGAAGAAACTATCTGCTCGTTCTTGCCAGCAAACAGACGCTAGCTACTCAGGATTAGCTGCTGTTAGCCAAAAGATGCTTTTAAGAAATGAATAAGTTGCTCTTCAGTGTATCCATCAGAGTATGAACGTGTGTAAATGTTGGATAGAAAACACTCATGAAGAAAAATATGTATATGTGTAGGAAAGTATTATAAAAGGACAAGTCCGTTTATCATTGTGTTATGTGTACAGACATTAATCTGTCACTTATGCACCTTTAAAACCTCAACAACAACAAAACTGTGGTGCATCTATAACTAGCCCAAGTGCTTTTCAACAGTTCATTTAAAAATATATAGATGTGTTAACAATAATAGTAAATGATATATTTAAGGGTTAACTCTGAGTTTCGTAGGAATCCAGATCTCACCAAACACCATCCGACCCATTGTTGTAATAATGGAAAGAAACATTTTAAAATGATTTCACTGGCTGTAATATGGCCAATGAAATCATTTACTTTACTACAGAAAATAACTCACTGCCTTTTCAGGACTCATCTCAATCAAAGTCAGTAATCCCCATTTTTAATCAGCTGAGATGAAAGCAATTTCTTTAACTCTTCACTGATCTAAGAGGGCTTCCCTGATCGGTGCTTTCAGTCATCCAAGAGTCTCCAGTATCACCCCCAAACAGCAGCCAGACAGCAGAGCAGACAAAGGTCAACAGAGAGCCTCCATTGAACCAGCCAATAGCTTTATCTCTGTCTCCACCCTGCCTCAGCAACAGAAGCAAGTGAGCGAGGGGCTGGTCACTGTTGAACCTGTGCCTAGCTCCCCATGCCCTCTTCAACCTTTGATTCTCTTTGGGAGTTCCCTGGAGGTGAAGACTCCTCAGGAGAGTGTCTGGCAAAAGAAGGAGGGAGTCGAGGTGCATAGCTTGACGATTATCAGCCCTGACAGAGCTGGACTAGCGCTGACCCTGCCCTACTGTTGCTAACGCTTCACTGGGCACAGCACTGGGAGAAGAGTGATGCTATTGAGCTGACCTGCAGATACCTAACAATGTAAACACTACACACATGCCACCTGCTATATACTGGCACATAGCAACACTCACCTGTGATGGAAATGAAACATCAAGATCTCACTCAACGCGTTAATCATGTTACAACTAAAGGGTTCAGTTTAAGATGAGATTCAGAGGGAAATGTTTGGTACTTTAACGAGTGTGCACATGGGAGACGTTGGCCTGCAGGGCATTCAGCCAGAAAGGTTGTTAACATTTTAAAAAGGTCTGTTTTAAAACTGCTACACACTGACATCACACAGTCTGGAATTCATTGTTTCATATTTACAGGAAGACATAAGTGAGAGTTGCATTGATTTGCACAAAAACATAATAAATGTCCAAAATGAAAAAAATTACCATTTTAAGAAAGAAATAAGGTCATTTTAATGCAAGTAACAGGGCAATATTTACAACTGTGTAGCATAACCTCTGAACAAGAGTCCAAAAAATCATCTGGGAAAAGAGGAGAGAGGATTGTGACTGCTCAACAGTCTCTGATTTCCTCTGTGATATTTTTCATTTTGGGTTGATCCAATTGTTTTCATCTATTTCTGTTGTAATAGATGGAGTATGCAGTTTAGAATTGTCTTGCTGAAATATGCAAAGCCTCTTCTGAAAAGGACAGTGTCTGAATGGAACTATATCTTACGCTAAAAACAGAAATTGTTACAAAATTGTTCCACAATTTGACGTTTTTTGGAGATGGCGACGAACTGCTTCCCATTTTTATAGCCAGTCGTGTCACAGGTAAACTGTTTATTTGCAAAATGTCCCTACAGCACTTACTTTTCCAGCCGTCTAATTCAAAATGATTTCATATTTTTTAGTGAACACAGCACGCCCCCACACACACACAGACACACAGTGTCAGTGGCACGGAGACCATCTGCAGCAAAAACAGTAATTATGATTATTTGGTGTCAGTGTTCATGCTGTGAGATAAGTTCTACCTGTTGTTAAAACTAGATTAACTTGATTAGAAAGGCGCTGCATACATTCCAGTTCATTTACCATAACACTAAGATTATTGGTAATCTTCCAGTGCAGTGATAAAGTATTTTCCCCTGCTCGATTTCTTACTTTTTTGCATATTTGTCACATTTAAATGTTTCAAATCATCAAACGTTTTTTAATAGGGGGAGCTGAGCAAATACAAAATGCAGTTGTGATGATTTAATGTATAAAGGGAAACGAGTTAGTCAAACCTTCCTGGCCCATTTTGAAAAACCTAATAACTGGTTGTGCCACCCTTGGCAGCAAGAACTGCAATGAGTCTTTCAGATGAATGTGTGGTTCTGCTTTGCAGAATTGTTTTAATTCAACTACACTTGTAGCGTTTCAAGCATGAACAGTATGTTTAAGATTATACCAAAGTATCTCAAATGGATTTAAGTCCACAGAATATTTTCGGGGATCATCAAGATGTTTTTTGGCAGATGTGAGATGAGCTTTGATGTTCTTTTTGGTCAGCAGTGGTTTTCTCCTTTGAACTCTACCATGGACACCCTTTCTGTCCAGTCTCTTTCTTACTGTTGAATCATAAACTCTGACCATAACTGAGGCGAGTGAGGCTTGCAGTTCTTTAGATGTGCCCATGGCAGGCCAGCCACTCATGGGAAGGTTCACCAGCACTTCCAGTTTTCTCCATGTGTGGAGAAATGATTCTCACTGTGATTTGCTGGAATCCCAAAGCCTTGGAAATGACTCTGTGACTCTGTTCAGGCTGACAGATGTCAGTGACCTTGTCTTCTCAGCTGTTCCCTTAGATTGAGGCACAAGCCTCCTTCGCTTTGTCAGACTCGTCTATCTACTGGTTTAACAGGTCTGGCAGTAATCGAGCCTGATTGTGGCCAGTGAAACTAAACTTCACTGAACTTAAAAAATGTGGTTAATCATAAATGATATCTATTATCAATTTTATTATTTTCCATTGCTCAAAAACAAGTCACATAATAACTTTTTCTGAGCTCCAAAATCAGTTGACATGTGCTGCTGCTCTGGATTACCTCAGATTTTCAACCTCTGACACTATGAAGCTAATATAAAAGGAAGAATTCAGAATCTAATCATCGACCATGAATACCACAACCTGCTCTGTATCACTTCAACATACTGCATTACTGCAGATTTTCCCCACAGTACTGCAAACCCACCGTTTTAGCCTCCACTAAACTTTAACTAAACCCCGGGTACAGTGTTATGTTTTCTTATTTTCAGCAACACAAATCAGTGTGTTTGTTTTTCATTTTGTTTCACCAAAACATAATTAAGCAAAACATCTGATTTATAAACTCTAAAATTAATAAGGAAATTATATTTAAGATTTAAACGTTACTCTCTAAGCTTCCTCCTGTCCTCTCTTTGGTATTTCTTTCTCCATCTCTTATTATGACAGTAACATTTTTTATCTTTCTGGGAAATATAGCAACCACACATTAGCTAACAGCCATATTTGTGACAAACTGCAGAGGAACGCTTTGTATATTTGCTGATAATTATTTGAAATTACTGCCCTCTTTTATAAGTTTCTGCTTTTAAAATGAAATAACTTCTGCTTCTTTCTCTTATGCAGCGCTAGCAAGATGATGAAATACAGCAAACACCACTTTATTTTACGCACACAGGGATAAGGACAAGTTGATGTGTTGAGGGTGGGCAGTGGAAGCTGTCATGCTGTCACTGGAAATTATTAATTGTTCAAGAGTAATATGCATTAATTTGCATTTATCACCTTTAATTGCTCATTAACTGAAGATTCTACATGGCCGATTTTAAAGCCTGGTTATCACAGACTAAAAACATTTTTATGTTGATTCATTCTTTAAGTTCAGCCTTTCCAAACAAGCTGAGTTGATCTACATGGATTCATCCTTTAGCCCTCCAAAAGCACTGTGCACAGGGATATTGCATCGTTTTGTCTTTTGAGTTGCAGAGTGGGATCTCCATGAATCCAGTTTGTTGTCCATACTTCACAAATGCTCGACTGGATCATCTAGGAAGTTTGAAAGCTGGGTCACTGGCTTAGTTGTGTTGAACTGTTTTGAGACGTTTCTGTGGTATGATGTGGAGTCTGTGGTTTTAATGCTGTACTGTAGCTGATTGATGTGTGTGTCCTCTAGTCACCATTCACATCAGGTATGCTCAGTAATTTTGAAAATAAATGCCTTCTTTTTCTTGCTAGATCATCTTGAACTCCATGCACAAGTACCAGCCCAGGCTACACATAGTCAAAGCTGATGAGAACAATGCCTTTGGATCAAAGAACACTGCTTACTGCACCCATGTCTTTCACGAGACAGCCTTCATCTCCGTAACCTCTTATCAAAACCACAAGGTATGTCTCGGATGTATGCTATAATAATTAGCATTTGGTTTAGAATAGTCTTAAGTGCTCAAAGGGTATTAAGTGTTTTATCTAAATGTGAAGAAAAGCACCATAACCCTGACCACATAAAGCAAAAATCAAACAAAAAACAACCATAACCACGCAACTTCATGTTTTTAGTTTCTATGTCTATCTCAGTGGGACTTCCTGGTTAAATAAAGGTAATACCAATAATAAATAATTAAAGATGTTTTCATGCTTCCTCCTATTTTTGATCACTCCCCAAATCTTGTTCAGGCAACTTCCAGTTTCTCTGTGGAGATTCAATTCAATTCAATTCAATTTTATTTATATAGCGCCAAATCACAACAAAAGTCGCCTCAAGGCGCTTCATAGATACAGAGAAAAACCCAACAATCATATGACCCCCTATGAGCAAGCACTTTGGCGACAGTGGGAAGGAAAAACTCCCTTTTAACAGGAAGAAACCTCCGGCAGAACCAGGCTCAGGGAGGGGCGGGGCCATCTGCTGTGATTGGTTGGGGTGAGAGAAGGAAGACAGGATAAAAGACATGCTGTGGAAGAGAGACAGAGGTTAATAACAGATATGATTCAAGTTACGACTTTTACTTCCTCTAGATAGTCAAGTTTGATCGTCTTCTCGGCGCTCCGCCAGGGCCGTGACCGACCCCGGCGGGGCCGATCCGAGGACCTCACTAAACCATCCAATCGGTAGTAGCGACGGGCGGTGTGTACAAAGGGCAGGGACTAAAGAGATAAAATTGGTTAACACACCAAACGACTTCTGTGACAAACTGAGCTGACTTTCATGTCGAAGGTCTTCACTGCTGTTCTCTTTCTAAAACCCTAAGAGCAAACATCAAGAGTCTCAATGCAGTACATCAGCAGGACCACCAGCCTTAACTGTAGCACATGTTCACTGTACATTGGTGCAAGTGGTCAGAACAGGATTCCCGGGAAGTGATTTTCAAGAGGAAGGAAGTATGGAAGTACTGCAGAAGCACTAGGAATAACCTTGACAGGAATAGTGACTGAATTTTCCATTTATCAGCTGTATTTAGATAACACCAAATCACCACAGACATTGCCTCAAGGCACTTTATGTTGGAAGGCAAAGAACAACAACACTACAGAGATAACCCCGACAATTATCAACCTCCTTTAAGCACTTTGGTCATTTTTGGTCATTTTTAGTTCAGACATGTAAACAATATACATTTAGAAAGGAAATAAGAGAGAAATAAAATACTATACAAAAAAATCAATACATTTCAATGTAGCTGCCGTTCTGTACACACTTATTTAATCCCACCCCTTTGCCACAAATTATCAGTTAATATTTAGTCAGCTTCCTTACTGATATAATTTGTAATAAAAATAGTGAACAAATTTCTTGTATACTATATACTATAATATCACATCATGATTTTTTTTTAAATAGAGACACTTAATTTAAATATTTTCCTTTTCTTTATAGTTTGAGAAGATCATATTTTTAAAACTCTTTTGGTGACAGTGAGTCGTCTGTAAAATCAGACTGGGGGGGGGGGGGGGGACTCCCAACGGCCTAGACCTATCTGTGGGGACACACCCACCTGGAGGGCAAAACAGCACTGCCATCCAGCTTTCCCCTGAACTTCTTTGAGTTTAATTTAGCCAAAATGCCAGATAGTTGCTGTGCTAAGCAATGTTTGTTTACAGCTACAGTACCAGAGGGGTGTAGAGTATGGAGCAAGGTGTGAACACACCTACCTGCCTCCTATTCTACATTCTAAATGCACCAGCAACCACGAGTAAATCAGCAGTCTGAGAGTGCTCTGACTATTATAGTTATAAGATACTATGAGGTTTTTAGATAAGATGAGACCTGATCATTCAAGACCTTATACGTGATGAGAAGAATTTAGCCAGTGAAGAGAAGCCAATATGGGAGAAATATGTTATCTCTGTCTAGTCCCTGTCACCTGGGACAAAAAATCAGCCCGGGCATTTTGACTAGTGACCGGCCCACCAGGTATTATAGGAAAAGCCATAAAGCCTTTATAATAAACTTAAACCTACACCATCCTCCCTATTCTGGTATTCTAAACAGTACTTAGCAAAAATAAAAAACAACCTAATTTATAATTACATATACCTCACTAATACTCCCAGCAAAAAAAGAAAAGAAAGAAAAGTAGGGAACCACTCCCCCACCCTCTGCCTCAAGATGCTTAATTGACAAAACCGATTTTAATTATAAAGAACAACAAAATAAACTACCACAGCTATGCAGATGACACACAAATATATATCACAATGTCACCAGGAGACCGAGGCCCTGTACAGGCTCTTGGTAAATGCATTGAGGAAATCAATGACTGGTTGTGCCACAATTTTCTCCAACTAAACAAAAACAAAACTGAAGTAATAGTCTTTGGCGCCAAAGAAAAACGATTACAGGTCACCAGAGAACTTCAATCTATACATCTAAAAACCACAAACCAGGCGAGAAATTTGGGTGTAGTGATGGATGCAGACCTAAACTTAGAAAAACACATTAAGACAATAACAAAGTCAGCTTACTATCACCTCAAGAATATTTCAAGGATAAAAGATCTGATGTCTCAACAGAACCTGGAAAAACTAGTCCATGCATTCATCTTTAGTAGGCTTGATTACTGTAACAGCATCTTTACAGGTCTACCTAAAAAACCAGTCAGACATCTACAGCTCATTCAGAACTCTGCTGCTCGAGTCCTCACTAAGACCAAAAAAGTGGACCACATCAGTCCAGCTCTGAGGTCCTTACACTGGCTGCCTGTCCGTCAGAGGATAGACTTTAAAGTTCTGATGCTGGCCTATAAAGCTCTGAATGGTTTAGGACCAAAATACATCAGTGACCTCCTGACCCAGTATGAACCTTCCAGATCCCTCAGGTCATCTGGATCCGGTCTTTTATCAGTTCCCAGAGTCAGAACCAGACATGGAGAAGCTGCATTCAGCTTTTATGCTCCTTATATCTGGAACAAACTCCCAGAAAGCCTCAGGTCAGCTGAAACACTCAGTTTATTTAAATCCAGGTTGAAGACTCACCTGTTCTCAGCTGCATTTGAATAAAGCACCAAATCCACACTTTAAGCTTAAATTTCAAAACTTACATTAACTAACTACTGATTTTATCTATTTCTGATTTTATCTGTTTTGATTTTATATACTGTTGTTTGTTTGTTTGTTAAGCTTAAATTTCAAAACTTACATTAACTACTGATTTTATCTACTGTTCTGATTTTATCTGTTTTGATTTTATATACTGTTTTGTTTGTTTGTTTGTTTGTTAAGTGGGTTTAGAGCTCTGGGTAGCTCCCCAGCTGGGTCTAGACTGGGTCTAGAGAGTATTTTAAATTCAGGGAATTTAAAATAGAAAGTAGCTCGTCCACAGAAGGACTGGTAGCTCCCCTTACGATAAGGGTTCAGATCGCGCGAACAGGTGTGAAATGTGTGTGTTTAGTTAGTTTGTTTGTTTGCTTGTTTTAATCAATTTTAAATCATGCTTTTTATTTGTTCTTGTTTCTAATGTCTCTGTAAAGCACTTTGAATCACCTTGTTGTTGAATTGTGCTATACAAATAAATTTGCCTTGCCTTGCCTTAATGCACGTATCAAACAAATGCACAGAAATCTATTATTTTTCTACAGTAATTAAATAGATTCAACATCTTTCTTCAACAGAATTGCAAACTGCACGGATGGTACCTTCCCAAAGGGAAGAATACTATAACTTACTAGGGTATATTAGACTTAATATTTACTGAACACAATAATTGATTTCTATACATTTTACATCAGATGAAAACTTTGGTTGTAAGATTCAGATGATTATTTAATAAAAGCGAGATATTTTAAATGAGAATAAGAAAGAAAAGTATTTCTTTGTGCCCCCCTCTCCCTGTTAATGCCCTACATGGCCCCCTGGCAACACTTTGCTAGACCCGCCCCTGCACAGTTACCAGCTGTCAGCTACTTAGAAAAGGATCCTGGTGTTATTTGTCTCTCAGAAACAGTTCATAACTTCCCTTCAACTCATTCATGTCACCTAAAAGGTAAACCTGTTTCTCCATCACCTGTTCAGCTCTGATGGTTCAGTAAGGACATCTCCTGGTTTCATCTTCATGTTTCCCTCTCACCAGATATACAAACCGACATCATGACCAGCAGCTTTACAGCTGTGGCTCCAGCAAACATCAGCTGTTGCTAGAAATTAATATTAAATACATTCTAACAACAGCTGATCAAGCTTAAACGTGCTGCTGTTGTTTAGCGTGACCTGTGCTGGTTTCCTCTTTCCGGCGCAGAGAAAAAAGCCGATCAGCCGATCAACTTTCTAGCTGAAGTAGTACGGGACAAATCGCGTTCCTTTGTTTTCCTTTGACCTCCTCGGCTGTAATTGTCCAGCCCAGAGTCGATCATGACCAACTGGCCAATCCACCACCATTCATTTATACTGTTAAAAAAAGAAAAGAAATAAAACCCCATCGGCCCATAAAAATGAAAAATCACGAGCGGCCCACCGGGCAAATGCCCGATGGCCAGTCCAGCCCTGCCTGTCACTACTCTTGCTTCAGCATTTTGCTTTCCAGGGAGTTTTTAAGACAAATTGATTAGAATTATTAATCATTTTATCAATTAATTAATTCTAATTAAAGTATGAAGACATAATGTGAAGTCTTTTTGCTTTTAAAGGGTAGAGTCAGACCGTTTTGGTCAGAGCTCACAGTTATAGACTGATGAAATGGAAATGTAACTATAAAAGCTCTTGCCCAGTATCAGCAGGGACTTTTTCAGAATAACAGCTTTATTAAGGTCTCATTTTCCTAGATCACTCAGCTGAAAATAGAAAACAATCCATTTGCTAAAGGATTCCGAGGCAGTGAAGAAGGAGATCTGCGTGTCTCAAGACTTCAAGGGTATGTTTACAGAAAAAGGAACCAGGAAAGTAAAGCTGATCTCATAAATCCATTTAGGACACTATAACTGTCAGTGAGGGTATGTATACACGGCAAACTAAATATACTTCTACTCTATCACTTCTACTCACCTACAGGAAAGAGTATCCCGTGATTTCAAAGAACATGGTTCGCCAAAGGCTCATTTCAACGCACAGTCACCTAGCGGGGAAACTTGGAGCAGGAGTTCTCGCGGGGCATCCTCAAGTACTGTCCTCTTACCAGTATGATACTGGGGTTCCTTTGTCTAACCCAGACTCCCAAGATCCCATTTCTACTCACTTCCCACAAAGCAGAGATCCCAATCTTCTTTATCACTGCTTCAAACACAGAGGTATGTTCTGCTGATAAGTGTGCAACATCACAGACGCCATTGGCTGCAATTGCCATTAACTGCAGTTTTCTTTGTAACAACGTTGCAGATAACGGGCGACACTTGGAGCTCGGATGTAAACGGTCATACCTGGAGACATCAACTGCAGTCTCAGATGAGCATTACTTTCGGTCGCCTCCTTCTTACGAATCACCCTTACTCTCTCATCCATATCGCACTGAGGCAATCACTTCTAGAGAGGCGTGTATGTATGGCGGTATGGAAACAGAGTCTGGATCTGGGGCGGCAGACGCAGATGACCTAACCAACTCTCCTTCAATTAATTGTAATATGTGGGCTACAGTGCAGCCGTACCCTCGCTACGGCATGGAAGGCGTACCCTACCAGCCTTTTACTGCTCACTTCACCAACTCAGCCACGGTCGCGCCTGTGGTGCCACACCCGGCATCATCGGTGGTGTCACGACCACAAGCTGACTTGGGCGTCTACAACTCGGCCGCAGTCCAGCGAGGTCTGCCTGTGATACCACCTTCAACCTCTTCTTCATCAAGCTCTCCATCTTTCCCGGGATCCAGAGATAGTTCAGGTCATCCACCTCTGTACCACAGGAAACCAGGATCGCCACTCCTACCTCACCGAGATTTCTCCAGCTATTCAGCACAGGGTACAATATCCATCCGGGAGCAGGCTTATCAGTACCAAGTTGGGCTGAGTAGCACAGGGAGTAACTGGACTGACAGCTAATGTCAGTCACTGGAGACATCAGTTTTCTCATATGAAGGTTTCCAGAATCCCACTGTGGGGTGTCAGTGCCAAGCAATGCTAATGAACTACAGTCATGTTGCTTTACACCCACGTGTTCATACTGAATCAATATTCCATCCAATGCTGTAGGTGGCAAACAGTGACAGACCTGCTCTTTACTTAGTCAGATGTGCTATAAGCCAGTGATCAGGTGGAGTGGGGCGGTTCGGTCACACTCAAATGCAAATCATTGGTTTCAATGACACTTGAGGTATGTCAGAGGCATCGCTACGGGT
Organism: Rhamphochromis longiceps; assembly: GCF_057381845.1. NCBI lineage: Eukaryota > Metazoa > Chordata > Actinopteri > Cichliformes > Cichlidae > Rhamphochromis > Rhamphochromis longiceps. The sequence goes on along the minus strand of NC_140570.1, from coordinate 2,991,095 downwards.
ACAAAAAGTGTTACGGTTGTCAGTGTCTTGTCCTATCAAGGTAGCATTAGCAGAAAAACACTTAGCAGGAGGACAAAGAAAATTAAATAAACAGAAGTTAACAGCTGCCCTGTTTAGTCTGAGAGACACGAGTGCTTTTCAGTCCCAAAATAAAGAACGGTCGCTGGTAATTGCTTTTTTAAAATTAATGTCAATAAAATGCATAAAAAGACCCCAAAAACAATCTGGTCATGTCCCAAATCTGTCTTTTTAATGACTTCTGTGGTATGTCTTTGTGTATACCACAAGCCAATCAAATGCTAGATAGACAGAAGTACATATTGTAGCACAACTTCAAGTGTGTGACCTCGATCGAGTCAAAGCTGTGCTGTCATCTCGAGTACACCTCTGGCTTTTTGCTTCATCGTGGAGATTTCAGTGTGTTGAACACTTGAACTACACCAACATGCACTTTGTTCTCATTTTGACAAACAGTCCATTCCATGTTGGGTGACGATGAGTCGATCGGTATTTCTTATAGCAGCAGATTGGTGTACATGGGATTGGCTCACCAAAAGAAATGACAATGGGCAATTTTATTCTTTAGTTTTGAGTTTTAATTATGCACATGTGCCAAAAATAGAGTTGTTACACTTTTATCTGCAGAGCAAGAATGCATTAAACCCAGTGTAAAATAAGACTGATCAAAATACAAGGAAGATAAATCCAAGTTCACGTCATAAACTCATGTGCACTGGCATTAGAAAGCTAGCAAGACACTCTTTCCCCATGTTGTTGTACATACATAAATGAAGTGAAAGCTGTACCACAATCCACCATGATGGCAATTGTTAATATGTACGTTTCTACAGCTTGTTTGTCGTGTGATACTGGCACTTACGAAAAAATGTTGCGAGTATAAGATTCAGCCACGGCACTGTGGTGGGTCGTCAACGTTTGGCTCCAAAGTGAAGACTCGAAATCACACTGAGCAGCAAAGAGTGCTCAGGAGGAACCAGATGGGAGCTTAAAGAGCTGTTGTTAAGCCAGCACGAGTACTAGAAAAGACAGCGCCTCGCCAGTCTGACTCCCAGATTACTTACTAGGAAAAAAATCCCTGCACAACATAAAACAGCCTGAGCGGACAAGGAACAGGACGTCCTCAGTAGAACTGCATTCAGTAAAAATCGGAACTTGTATTGCCAACGAAAGCTTCTTTGTACGAAATGATATAGGTTTGTACATTGTCCTTTTATTTCATGTAAATTCAATATAACATTTTTGAATATTTGGACATTTTTGCACATGTGATAAATAAACATTTTCATGAATCTAACTGTCTGACATAATTACTTAAAGACACTAAATGACATTTCGTTACAATTTCCTTATTATTATGAGGAAAAATGTTCAGAATTTATATTTAAAGCTATTAAAAGCTGGTGATAAATAATGCCAAGTCCCATAAATAGCATTCCAGATGATTTTGCTGCCTAACGACAGTTTATGGTCTATGACGATGAGTCAATCAAAATTTCACTGAGCAAATATTTGACATTTGAAAAATGTTGGCGTTGGGCATAATTCATTGTGTTGGTTGTGGTTTGACTGATGCAGAGTGTCCAAGTTTTACTGTTATTGGCCTTTTTCACTCCTCACATGCAAACATGCAGAGCTCAAAGAAAAATAGCAAAGATTTGAAAACTTTTAAATACTCATTCTGCTCAACATCATTGAGATTTTTAAAGAGACATTAAATCAAAGTAGTTTGATAATCTTGGTTGCAGTTTAGAGATTTTGATGTTGCAAAAAACCCTTTCACAATATGCACTATACTCTATGGCTGCGGTATAACATGTCAAGCTTGGTGTTTAAGTGAAACCCTCCTCTGTACACAAGCTTGTTGCTAAAAGGCTTTTGAGCAGCTTCAGCTTGATTTCATTTTAAGAACCTCAAAAGTGTTTTTATACCTTTTGGGCCAGAAAATTCTCACTGGTTTGACACTGAACGCCACTGATTTATAAAACATAAAGACCACTACTTGACACTTGCGGCATTGTCTAACCGAAACCAAAATATGTACTTATAGTACAAGTGTCCACTTGGGTAATAATCAGTAAATGTCAAAGTGTCCTGCAATCAAAAGTCAATCTGTTGAAAGGAATGTAGAGACAGCAGGATGCGTGTATCAGCGTGGAGGGCACTGCTTTGCCTCACATGCAGCTCTCGTTAGATCATGAGTTATGCTGATGGCCAGGTCCTGGTTCTTGTCAGCACCTCTTTCTCGATCTCTTTCTCAGCTGCTGATGTAGTTCACATGAAGGATGTTCTCATCATAGAGCGCTCACACTCCAATCAACAAATCATCAGCCAGCTATCTTGAAATGTTGAGCTGTAAGTTGTCTGATAATAGTAATCCGACATTCCTGTAGCTCTCAGAGCAAACTTCATTCAGCCAGGGTGATCCCAGAGGGCCGTACCAGTGTTTTTACTAATTGTGACTACTATAGATTATGTATGCACTTTGCTTTATCTGTTTGCAGCACAGCTTCAGATTTTCAGTTGTAATTGATGCTTATTCATCTGTTATTTTCACAAGTATTGGTGAAATATAATTTCTGGTCCTATTATTTTCACTTATACAGTTTTTCCCATTGAAGTAAGTAGACAAAACAATTCTAGTCTTGACCGACTTGAGCTTCTATAACATTGAGCAGAAGCAATAGTTAATGACTGTATCTCGGCCTACAAACCCTTAAAGTCAATTACATTTAACAAAAACAACAAAGCGATGGAGGGTCACACCAAAGATCAGTGACTCCACTTAATAGTTTTTTAGTAGAGGCTTTAATAGTGCATTTCAAGGCAGGACAGGCATATTGAAATTTATGTTATCTGTTTCCACATAAAACCTTAGTCAATCTCATTATAAAGAAGCCACGTTTAAGCCCCTTATGGAGCAGAAGTTAACTAAGCCCAGTATGTATCTCCAGCCAGAGAAGCTGGGACTTGCAGTCCATCTGGAAGTCATTGAGGGGAGATCCGCTCCCCTCTCCCCTACGTCGCACTGCCCTTCTCTACTGTCGTCCCATAATCCCATCTAACAGCCGCCTGGGCTTGGCTGGCCCGTTCAGCACACTGATGGGCTTAGCTTGGCTCTCTTGTAAAAAAGGAAAGGCTTGGTTTTTCGGCAAGCCCCTCCAAAAAGACACTTTAAATATCTAAGGGGGATTTAATATCAAGTCCATTAGGGGTTTTCTGGGGCCCTGTAAATAGTCAATTAGTGGATAATTCTGATTCGATCCACATGCAGAGAGATCTGCCATACAAAGAATAGAGCCAGTCCAGGGGTGTTCTCATTTAGCTTCCTACCAGATTACCATTCGTGCGTCACAAGCACAGGGTGACACTGTGCATTAGCTGAGTGCAGGATAATGAACATGCTAAGGTGTTTTAAGTTGTCTTTGTTTTACTCCTTCATAAAAATGATTAATCGCATACAGGAGGCCAGAAGAGCACAACGCTTACACACAGATTACCCACAGTGGGCAATGCTTAGAAGAGTGGGAGGTTTGAGGACTGGGCCAAAAGGACACAGGCTAGGTTCAAAGCTCTGGTAGGGGGACATTAAACTGTTTGTGTCCCTTGATCAAACATACAGCTGGTTGGCAGCGATATAAACCAAAGCTAAATCTCCTGTATAAAACAAGATTCTAGCATTTCAAAGTGGCTTCGGATAAAAGCGTCTGTAAAAACTAATTATCATTAACATAAATTCTGGGATTAGACACGTAGACAGCATTATTTACTTTTTACACCGGACAAAAACATTTCGAATTGGAAACTCGCGTTCTTTAGAAATGACGTACAAAGTAGTCCAGGTCATGTTGTGTTTCAGCTTTCGGTGCTTTTAAAGCAACTGAAATGTGAAACAAAACAAGAATTACTATCACAGTCCATGCCAAGCTAAGGCATGCAAATAATGTGTACTTTTGTGGCGTAATACAAATGAAACACTGCAGATTGCAACACAATGAAAGCCAGGCTGCATATCCTCCAAGTGCAGTCATAAATTAGCAAAGGTTTGGAGCAACAGTGCTCTCCAAATGTTCGTCAACCTCTTGTGAATAAGTCTAAGGACTCAACATGAAGCAAACTGAGAATACTTACTGACCACGTTCAAAGAAATGCTCAAACAAAAGAATTTTAAAAGAAAAAGCACAGATGGACTTGCTGCTGACAGAAAATGAGCGGATTTTTTGGCAAGAAGGGCAAGTGTGGACCTGTATGGGAGCAGCCATTATACATTTTTTATAAATAATTTTGAGGGTTAACATTAATAAAAAGTTGTACTGGCTCAATTTAGAGTAAAATATTATTCTTTATGTTATTTAATAGAAAGAAAGGAAACTGTACCCACAACTGTACGTAATTAAATCTTCCTGCAAAATGATGCAGTTTCATGAATTTAGATTTAATCCATTAAAAATACATAAGAGCAGATTTGTGGTTTGTACAAGCCACCATGTTCCCCCAACTCAATCTGAATACACAACCATGTCCAACTGACACGGGCTGCACACTGGCCACGTATGCAGAGGTTGGGGAATTTGAAACTCATGCCTGCACCTTCAGATTAAAGATACGAACATATATGTTTCATCCTCTGAGAGCGGATCCCTTTCATCAAAGAAGCACAAATGCAGAGGAAAGAGACAACGCCACCAGCACCATATAATCCTCTTCCTTCTTGTGTCAGGTACATCTCCTGAACTGAAGTCAGGGCTCTGGCACATGAAAATATGCATAAATATGCTTATTTATTCCCAATGTTCTTTTTGTCAACAGACTAGACATGCAACCCTCCCATCTCCAGACAACTGACAAAAGACAGCTAAACAACACCAAGACCTCGTTATAAGCTAACATTATGCTAGCTGACGTTATGTTTGAGTGGCCTAAAAATCACGATTATATTATTACATTCTCACTTTGTATGACAGTTTATTCATTAAGAACTGGAGAGTCTAATGCTAGATTCATTACACTAACACTGGCAAAATATTTAAATAGCCGTGAATAGGTCTTATCCATTTTTCATTTCCTGATTAACAGCAAAGTGTTGATATTATTCAAATACGTTAAAATACAGTGAGTGCAAAATGTACTTTTTACAATTGTAGAAACATGCTAGCCAGTCACGGGCGTTATAGGGTGCAGTCTAAATGTAACATGTTTCATCTCTTAGCTGGCTAAAACTTTTAACAGCCTAGCTAGGTTTGTGCAGTTCAGTTGGGAGGAGTAAGAAACTGAGACCCGCAGACTGCGATTAATGCAAACTAAGGACTTATAGCAGTGAAAATGTTATACATTGCTTTACACTTTTATACACTTTATATAGTCTAGACCATGAACTTCGGGGTGGTCTACAGTTCGCTGTAAGGCAGCTACGATGAGTCGGCAACTACTGAGACCATGGTTCCGTTTGACCAATAATTGTAAAGTATTATTTCTAATTATTGGTCAAACAAGAGACTGACAGGTAACTTGATGTGCCATCAGCAGTAATGAAATTTTACTTAGTTTTGAGTTTTGTGTAGTAAACAGAAGGGCCAAAATGAGTTTCTCCCTGGTTCCTGGATCACACTTAGAGATCGGGTAAGAAGTTCTGATATTTGGAATGGAACATGTACCACCGCACCTTTGTGTGTGTTCATAGTATTTTAAAGGTCTTAACATTAAACTTACCATTGGTTTCCCAGTCATAATACGAGTGCATATTCCTTTAGCATCAATGTTTCCCAGCTCCTCATTATTCTTACTATTTGTTTTTGTTCTCCAGCATGTGTATCTACCTTAGGTTTAGTTTTTAGTATGACTTTGTTTGATTTTTACAGATTCTAAAGTGGCTACAATATCTTCTCCGTTATTTGTTCCAACATTCAGGTATAAATTATTATTATTATTATTAAGCTCTGGTTTTTGTGGTTTTTACAAATATCATGTTAGTCTGCTTCCAAAATTGAAAAAATGAGTAGGCAGAATTTAAAACAAATAAAAATTTAAACACGCTTCCTTCTGCCCGATCTGATTTCTGATCTGATTTGGAAACACGGTGCTAAAATGCTGAATCCTGATAAAAATCTTCTTGAAAATCTTTCGATTGGTAATAAAGACAGCTAAACCATGAGCATGCCTAGATCTCCATTAAGACTTAACCTTTGGATCCCTAATAATGCCTTTTAATTAAGTCAACCCTCTTTCACCTCAAGTTGGAGCATATTTCATGCCTGACTTTCTAGGAAGGCATCCTGACAATGGAAAAACCTTTCCAACCCAACCAGATGCACTGCAGATTACCAGGTCAATTTAAAGTGCATGAAGGTGGTAGAGGAAACTTTCTTATTCTTACTTCTGCTTTTTTTCTTGCAAAACAGTATAACTGTTAACAAGGGAGAGAAAAACGACACACAAAGTGCCAGTTGTCCCTGCTCGTCTCTTGGGAAGACACACAATGTACAAACAGATTACGAAGGCATGTGGAATTGCAAGACAGTGGTATCCAATAAGGCAGCAACCCCTGGTGGCAGTGCTCCTCTTGGAGCACCTATACCCTCTACTGGATGAAATGTGTTATCTCAAATAGGGAGGAATTTCAGGCCACTCAAACATCTGAATTGGAGTGTGACATTTTTCTTTAAGAGACTAACCGAGTGCTAGAAAGCAAGTGGAATTCATTTCATAAGGTATTTTTAAACATGATTTATTCATTTTGAATGATGTATTCACAAAAAAAAAGTGTATTATATTCTTTGCCGACTGCCCCAAATGCATACCAACACACTGCATTCCTGAATGGACGAGCAGGTCACAAACAAGGTTCGTGTTTGAGTGTTCAAAGGATATGCTTCTTTTTTTCTGTCACGTCACATTTTGGGAACAATACGACTCTTTTATGCGATCATCTTAATAAACACAACTGCTTTAGAAAACATTGTGTCTTTATAATTTTGTGCAGTTTTGAAAACTCTGTCACCACCTCCATGCACTTATATCTTATGTGCAATGCGTCATTTTCATAGGGCACAGAGGTCACGCCCATGCCACTAAGATGATTGTCCTCCATTTAGTCTGTAATCACAATACTCAGAAGCTCCTTACTGCTTCATGTTTAGCTGCCAGCCTGGTCCGGATCAAGTATTTACTTTGATAAGTACGGTTTACCGGGGATAGCATGCGTCTCATGGGCAGGTTAGCCAAGGGAGGAGCAATCCTCCTGAAGGTGATTAAGTACCTAAAGAAAGGCTGGTTGACAGGAATAAGCCACTAAGTTCGTCATTTTGCACGCTCTTACATAGGTGGAGCTCACGACTGGGTCAAAAAAGCACAGCAGCTATTGGTGAACCCTGTTTCCTCAGTTGAACAATGGAACATCTAGTAGTTTGAAAGGATTTGTCTATGTAAGTCTATTGACCTATAAATAAAGTTTCGTAGCTTTATCGGCCTTATATTTGTGAGAAGCAGCCTCTTTGATATTCTTCTTCTTCTTGGTTTACTTACTTTCGACACCGACTTGCTCCATCCAGACCTGACATGGCACATATAGTATTTTTGCAAAAGTATTTCATTCTGAAACATTCCCACAGACATCTCCTTGTCCAGCTGAATACAGAGGACACTTTTCTCTGGAGATTACACATCGTGTGCTCCACAAAAGAAATTGAGTTTGCCCCCCTGCCCCCCATTAACCTCATATCGCTGTTAATCAGGGTCTTGAGATGTTTTATGCTTAATTCTTACCAACTGCACAAACTGGCTGAGAAGGAGTGCGTACATTAAAAATGAATGCATAACTTTTTGGCTAGTTGTGCACTGTAATAATAATGTACACGTGGAACCTCGACAATGCGGTGGCACGCCACTTTCCTGGAACCGCTGATGGGAAAAGCGTGCGATGCCTTTACAAAGTGTAAATTTCTACTTTACTTGGAATGTTCGAGCATTTTGGAACGCAACTCCATAACACAGTCACACCGGCACACAACTGCACGTATTTTTGATAAGATTTTGTGTTCATCGTGTCAAAGGGTTATGCAATTTCCCAAACATGCTGTGACAGAAAGAAGGAAAGCCTACTCTCATTGGTCGAATACTCATTTGTATAGTTAAAACACTGTGAACTGTAGCCAGTCCTTTTAAAACAGCAGATTAACAGCAGACACCAGTTTTCATTGTCCAATCTTAATCAGATGAAAGAGCACTAAGTTGTCAAATAACTCGAAAGTATTTAATCCTGTAATTAATGTGCTTGCAGGTGCTTGTGTATGTCACATTTTGATTTCTTAATGACTTACCAACGCACACAAAAATTGCTGTTAGGTTAGGCAACTGAAGGTGTAAAGTACAGGCCTTCCTGTTGTAGCACAGTCTTAGTAAATCTGGACACCAGGTGTCCTTACAGCAGGTGTCGGATTTTCAGCCAGCCTTTCCAGGACAGAGCCCTGTGTCCTGCAAAGTGAGCGCATAGTAAGAGGCCTAAGCACAGGTAAGAGAGGTAAACTTGGGGATTAAGGTCCTCAGCTCTGACTCCAAAGAGTCTTAGCAGGTGATTTGTGGCTCATCCCCTCTGGGCTTATGCTGGGACGATCTGACAAAGCTCGACCATCAAATCAGGTGTCTACTTAACGCAGTCCAGCCAGGTTGATGGTGGAGAATGCTCAAGAGTAGGTCACACATCCTGTTAGTATAGCTGTTTCAAAGGGTATTTAAAGGGTGATCCTATTATCCTGGATTGAAATCTGCATGTGTTCCAAAACAGGTCCAGGAAGGATTCTGACAGTGGTTGTTGGAAGGGAACATTTACAGGACACATGCTTACATGCATCAAGGTCATCGTGTCGGAAGGAATATGCAGTTCTTGGTCTGTGGGCGAGCAATGATCAGATGCTGCAAAAAGGTTAGACAAAACTGCAAAATGCAATATTTGTGCACATTCAAAATTGCCACTGTTGCCACTGGGCAGCATGAACAACTTAAGTGAGATCAAGATTATATCACCTGGAGTGAAGGATTGTGATGTGCACCCAAAAATGTACGAAGTCACAATATGACTTGTGGTTTGGTCACTTCCAGTGAAACCGGGAAATATGTTGTATGTTTTTTGTGTGTCCACAGGAAAAAAATGAAAGAGGAGCTGGACAGGAACGTGCAGTGGAAGAGCATGGGGCCATTAAAGAACAGTATTAGCTAGAGCGTGAGTAGTCTCACTTGTGTAAACTGACTGCCTGCCTTTTATCAGCTCAAGAGTTTGTTTAGAGTCCTGTCGTGTAGCCCTTGGCCTCTATCACGAAGTAGGCAAAACAAGTAGAGTGATTATCATCACCAAGGCCAGGAAGGGTGGACGGCAACATTGGAACTAATCACAGCCATCTCGCAGTCCTTTTTGCGTTGTGACCTAAACTCATTTGCACCTCCTCTCCGGCTGGCCCCAGAGCATCATGTCTGATGTGAGAGGACGACACCTCCCCTTCCGCCGCCTTCTTCCTGCCAGCCTCTCCTCGTCGAATGAACTCTAAACATGCGCAATTACAGTTTAGGATCTCTGTCCTCATCTTGGGTTCAAAAGACATCTGCTCAGGCCACAAACGCACCGTCTCATGAGCTTTGAGCCAAAGATGAAGCGTTTCGACTGCTTGAGCTTTTCCTGACACCGTGTGTCTCAGTTGTCCAAAACAAGGAGCTGTTACGTGAAGAAGTCACAGAGTGTAGAGGCCGCTATCTCTGATGGCTCAGATAGCAAACCTTGGCTCCATGCTTTTGCTATCATGGACACTCATCTCACACAAACACACACAGCCCAAACAATGACTAGCAACATCTCTGATAGCACAAACAACATCCTGATATAATTACACAATCAGGAAATTAACAAGCCAGCGTGTCTGCTGCAGCAGAAGGATGGGCCCTGCGCTGTATGCCAGAGAGAAACCGGAAGGCAGAGAATGGGTGGGAGAGAGAAGGAGGGGTCAAACACCATTTTGATTGCAGAGTCCCTGAGGCCCAGGCCACTCTGTGCATCCATACAGATAACTGTCTGCCTGGGCTGAGAGATGACAACGGGGATAACCACAACGATTTGCCGTGCTGCTGTGAAATCTTGCATGGATGCTCTTTGTCCCCAGAGGATGTTTCCAACCATTCTGGTGACCCCATGACATTTTCTTTAATTCCTAATCAGGCTGACATTTTTACTTCTATGGAGGAAAATGTCAGAATGATCTCCCGAGGCAGACACTGATATCCATGTTTAGTATTTTGTTTTTTTAAATAGCCGTCCTGTAGTTTCTTTCTTCTGGTTTATCGCTCATTTTTGGACACCCTGTGAGCACGTCATCTAATCAGCAGATTGTGACAGACTCTGATATACTGATGTTCCAAAGAGAAACGGGCAGTTTTGTTACTTATTGGAACGTGACATTTAACCGACTTCCAAATTCTCCACAATTGCAGGTGCAGTTTGGGCCACAAGGCCAGCCTGTAGCCAGAGGAAGCTGGGTGGACCCTTCTTTAACAAAGAAAAAAAATAGTGGGGGATAAGTGAGCAATAAAAATTCTGATAATGGCAGCTCTGATTGAAAAGGAGAAACCGAAGCTCATGTGGCCAAAGAGGCCCCAGCAGCAACTGCATTACAAACTGCAACTACTGCAGTGTGTCAGATGGATAAATATCATCAGTGTTATTTTAATATTAATAAGGACTTGACATTATCAAGCAGCCAAATTAGCGTGTTGTGTGAGCATTCAACAACCGTTGTTACATTTGTGTAAAGCAATTATTGACCAACTGCAGGAAAATTATTAGGACAGTGATCAATGACGGCGCATTTCTCAACGTCGTCCAACACAAAGGCTGACTGCAAATTAATGAGTTCTCTCACGTTGCCTCTCCTTTCAAAACTTATTTTTTTCCATTCACACTCGGCAACACTGAAAGGCCAAGACTGGAGAGAGCTTTAGCTAAGAGACAGCTGTCAAGCAGACTAAGAAGGCAAACACTATACTTTTATCCATGCTTATGGGTAAACATACACACACACAGACTGGCAGGCAAACATGTGCGCAAACACTATTGAAAAGGTGAGAGGTACAGCTCTCTCCGACACCCATGGGCGCTTCAGCCTGAGAATGTTTTTAAGGTTTAGGCTCCACTCCCTTGTTTGCTCTGCAGCTTACTCTCGTTGCACCTGCGTGCGTTTGTCTTGCTGTTGTATGTGTCAAAGTGTGCCCTCGCTAGGTGAGAGTGTAAGGGCCATGTTTTTCTTCAGATGACACGTGTTTACTTTGTTTCTTACGTTTGGGTTGTATGCTGAGGAGCTGACACCTTTATGACATCATATTATCAATGTCTTCTGTCCAAAGCAGCAAGTTTAACGAAACAAATCTGTTTAGTCAGAGCAGGAAGTAGAACCTAAAAAATGTACTGGTTTTAATATTTCTTTTTTTGCAAACCTACAAAACCTACCGATGGCTCTCGAATGGACCCTGGCTTGGCACAAAACATGAATAAATAAACCTTAAGAAGCTCGGACACTCTTTGTTACCTGTGGAGCACTTTATGTTTCACAGTGTACTGAATTAACTCCTTCAACATAAAGACACTGGTTCAACTCAAATTTGCAAGAGCATTGTCTTAATGTGATTATTATTTATTATTATTATAATACAAGCCCTGCAGCTGAGCCAGGAATAAACTGACCCTGGTCAAGACAGCAAAAAAAGTAACACAGGGTAGATCGCAGTGTGTGTCTACGTGGAAAAAAAATACAAACTACTTGATTTGTATCCAGTAAGGATGCCCAATATAGCCTCAAAATTATGTCACAATATTTCAAGGAAATTTGTGATTTGTGATATTTCTAATAATCCAGAAAAAAACAACATTTGATCATTTTGTCAAATCTATCAGAGCAGTGAGTTAAATATAAGAACAAAAAAAGCCTAGGTAGCATTTTTCCTGTAACTTGTAAGTTAAAGTATAACATAACTCAGTGGTGTGCAGTGACTTTTACAGAAAGCCACTCTACCCGAAGCTCACAGCTGATCTCAGAGCAGTGAAAGCAGAGCCAGCGGCAGCTTGTCTACCACACTAATCTCCCATCAGTCTTCCGTCAAAGACAGGAGGGTTATCCGCTACGTGCATGCGGAAACAACCAGAAAAAGCTGCTGGCCTCTCAGCTTGACAAGCTCAAGTGATTGTTAATGGGAGACGGGCAGGCCTGTGACATTGAGTCACACTACAGTTTCCAAAGGGATCCAAGGCAAGCGCGTTTCCAGCTACAATAGCCAGTTATGGCCACAAGATGGCAGTAATCTAAGAAAAGACACAAACAGGTGAGAAGCTTAATGACCGAATACTGTCTGAGACAAAGGAGAGAGGTCGCTTTCACGTTTGTATCTTTTAATTAATAATAATAATAATAATGACTTTATTTATAAAGCGCTTTCAAACAAAGTGCTGTACAACTAAAGGGATAAATAAAATAAAAGCGATACATAGCAATACAGGTAAGAGACACAATACAAGTTAAAAACAATAAAAATGTAAAAACTAAAAGCCATAGAATTAAGACATATAGGATAAGGTGAACAAATGTGTCTTCAGCTTAGTTTTAAAAACCTCCACAGAGCAGCCTGCCGAATATCTTGAGGGAGGTTGTTCCACAGAAACGGGGCATGAAAAGAAAAAGCTCTCCAATTGTCTTTTTTCTGGCTCTAGGAACTTTTAGAAGGCCAGAGTCCTGAGATCGTAGAGCACGAGATGGAACATAAAGATGTAAAAGGTCGGAGAGGTATAAAGGTGCCAGTCCATTTAAAGCCTTGTAGGTGAGCAGCAGGACCTTAAAATCTGCTCGAAGCTGACAAGGTAGCCAATGCAGAGATCTCAGTACAGGGGTAATGTGCTCAAATTTCCAAGTTCTTGTTAAAATGCGAGCAGCTGCATTTTGCACCATCTGTAGACCTCTGAAACTTTTCTTTGGTAGGCCAGAAAGAAGAGCATTGCAATAATCAATGCAGGAAGACACAAATGCATGGCCAAGAACCTCTGCAGTGTCGCTTGACAAAACTTGTCTGGCTATGTTCCTCAAATGATAAAAGGCGGTCTTTGTTATCTCTTTTACATGAGATTCAAAGGAGAGCACCATGTCAAACCACACGCCCAAGGTTTTTACCTTGTTCCTGCAATTTATGACACTGTCATCAATTTTCAAGCTGAAATTTTGGGACAAGTGCTGAAATTTGTGTGGCCCAATGACCATCAACTCTGTCTTATCAGTATTTAGGAGCAAGAAATTATCCGATAACCAGCCCTTAATTGCAGATAGACAACATTCTAGTTTAGAGACTTCAGCACAATTTCCAATGGTTAAAGGAACATAAAGCTGCAGGTCATCAGCGTAACAATGAAAGGTTACATTAAAAGAACGTAAAAGAACACCAAGAGGCAGCAGCTACATAGAAAACAGCAATGGTCCAAGTACGGAGCCCTGAGGAACCCCATGCCTCACTGCACAGGTCTCAGAGAGATCATTTTTAAAACTAACAGTCTGAGACCTCCCAAGCAGGTAAGATCTCAGCCATGATAAAACATTTCCTGTAATTCCAATAAAATGTTCAAGCCTATCCAATAAAATGCAGTGATGCACAGTGTCAAACACAGCACTTAGATCCAGCAGTACCATGTTCTGACTGAGATATTTTTGAAACTAATTCAAACGTACAGCTCTGCTACCACTTCCAACATAAATGAAGACAGAAACTAAACAGCAGTGACGTTTGTAGGGTTACTGAAGTTGGACTACCTGGTGTATAATGTTGTGCTACGTGATTGCTAGCGACACAGCTATGTTAGCATAACATTAGCACAGTGAAGCTGGAGGATGAACGCCAACTTTTTTTCCACTCGATAAAAGTTAACGTGAGGGATTCTGGTGGTCAGGGACAAATGCAATCGCATAGCAGGATGCTGTACACGGGCCAAACTTCAGTCAGGAGAACAACTGACATTATTCATCCACAATATGAGGTTAGTTATTAATATACTGCAATAACATGGGAATAGAGCAGCTGCGAGAGAATTCAACATTAATGAATCAATGTTACGGAAGTGGAGGAAGCGCAGTTTTTGGCTTTCCCCATATTTCAAAAGTGCTTCATCTCTTTGCTATGACTGTCGCCCGCCATAATTTGCAGATGATAATGGTTGTAGCCGCTGCGATGCTTTCGACCAAAACAGACGCAGCTTGATGACATCATGTCTGTCGCGATAGAGCGATATAGTCAAAATCTCTATCGTTGGCCAAACCTTTCACGATTTTGAAGGACAAATAAAATGTTTGGGGAAACTTTGTAAAGGTTTTGGATCCATACGAAGTCAGTCTAAACAGTTTTCAAAATTCATTATGCAGTATTTTGAAATAAAACTGCTGCTGTAACATGACTTTTAAGACCCATCCAGACTGAATTTAACATAATTTAACACTTTCAAGCTCAGTTGGTGTGCCCGTGTCTGCTGCACTTAAATACTGTAGAGAAAATAGAAATCAGAACTCTACACACAATCTTAAATATGAATGTGAAGTGAAAGTATAAAACTGAACTACAGTAAGTTAAACCAACAAAAATAGGTCACAAAATGTACATTTTAATCATCAGTGAGGTTAAACTCCTAGACTTTAAAATACAGGAGCTCTAAAAACTATAGCCTCTGTGAACTGGAATCAATACTAATACTAATAAACAGTGTGACTGAGTGTCTGTAGCAGCTGAAATTGTACAGCATTTCCCTGTGACGGTGCTTCGGTGCAGGTAAAGAGAATAAAATAAATCACATACAGTGTCAAACTGTGCATGACTGCGAATCATCAGCAATCCCTTTGGTCATCCGAGCAAGCATCCCCTGTGGCTAGAAAGCAAAAACCCAAGCAGAGCAGTCAGAAGTTATGAGTCTTAGTAAGGAGCTGTGCTGATGTCATCTGCGTTGGCATTTTTCAAAATAAACTCTTCGTGGCTTCTCTTCACCTAGTGGCACCCCAAGCAAAACACACCAGTCTGGCTGCAATCTATCTCCGCATGTTTATGTGGCAAGCTAAAGCAGTGCCATAACAGTAAATGGTTTAGAACAACCCCAGGCTCACACGGAGCCATATTCTACAGATCGGCTGTGACCAGTTCTTTTTCCTGCTAGGTGGTGTTTTGAATGGCTCATCCCCGAGGACGCCGCTGTTTGTTTAAGCCCAGAAATGCTCTGCTTGTTTCATTATAGATGGCGTCTCAGCCTGGGACCCTTGACCGCCTCATCACTTTCTTTCATCATTTTTTCTCGCCCCTAATTTCAGTAACATTAAAACTGTTTGGACAGACTGGCAAAACAAAAGTGACAAGATGAACTGAACAATGGTGATGCCTTATCTTTCAGTAAGCCACTCACTTTAGGGAGCTTTATTGGGACAGCAAATGAGCAGAATTAGCTTAAGAAACAGATGTCTCTTTATTGCTGCTGACACAATAGACAACAGGGTAAAACCTAGCAACACAAGCCCAACGCTGAAGCCTTGGCGGCTACAGCTCTATCCACAACTTAATCAGGAGGGTCTCCTCAGGAAAAGTAGGAAAACAGTGCCCCTCTCTGTCCACACTGAGTTACACAAACAGGATAGGCCTGTTCTCTGCAGGGCAGCGTGTCAAGGGCAATAAGGCTTAAAGACTCAAGCAGAAGGTGGGCAAAGGAAAAGACAGTATGTCTGTAACACCTTCATGTCACAGAAAAGGGATTATTAGGTTGGCCTGTGATCAGTATACACAGACGCACGCACACAAAAATACAGACTGCCCATTAACTATAGACGTAGCTATTAAAAACACACCAGGGGTGCGAGGGGCTTTGTCCCGCAAAACTGGGTCAAGATTGAAAATCACAAGAGGGCGGAATAAAGGAAACTGCATACAAATGAGTGGTGTGGGGGTGGGCTTCTCTTCATGGTCTCTGACACCGTCACCTGCCTACCCTCTTTGCACATGGCTGAAATTTCACACAGCTGGGATGAGACTAGCTTAAACCTCCCTTTGTGTTTCTGTCAATAATCATGTTTGCACTCTCATGATCCTACGGCTTTAGCGCTGGTAAGTTATTTGCTGCTGCACCTCTACCACCTACATGACTGACTGATGTATGGCTTCTCCGGTGCACGAGGATCAACATAGCAGTTACTGACATGTTTTCTTTGCTTTGTTTCCTTTCATCTCTTCAGACTGCCCCCAGTTTTACAGAGTTTTGATCAAACAGTGTCTCAAAAAAAAACCTGAATAATAAAAGAAGAGCTTGGAAGTTCAAGTCAGGATCCTGAAAACACAGGCGCTTTGCTATTATAATCACATTAGGAAACCTGCGCTTGTTGTATAAAATGAGAGAGACTTAACTGTGGGAACTTCTCAGTCTAGTTTTAGCATGTTAAACTACTTGTTGTTAAAATGGTGCTACAAAGACAAAACTGCATTCCTCATCAGTGAAAGCAGACACAATGAAGGATGGTGCAGTGCTGACCAGCCATGTTTCAAAAGGTATAACGATGTAATAATCAGGAAAAAGATATATTTCTATGACACCATGTTCAAGGTATAAATACAGTGTTAGGAGCAAGAATGCTCTATACAGAATTAGAACCAAACAGAAAATCTTGATTTGGGTCACTTATTGGCTAACTTGTAAATTACAAACCATTAGCCAATTAGCATATTATGGATAATCCTTTTTGGGTGGTCAGGACCATAAACCGATCAGAAATGTTTTCCTACAGAATCTACAGAATGACAAAGACAGCTAATGCTATCAGGGTGGCTTTCAGATAGTAGATAATAATGTAGCTTTATGGAGGCTCCACACTGGCTTCATCTTCCTGACCTGGACGCTACATCCTAGTTTTACACTGTCTATGGTGAAGACGGAGAGTGAAGAGCTTGGATGAGCACTTTCCAGATAGCGAATTCATTTGCAAATGTAGTGTGGCTCAAAAGAAAAACTACAAATATCTGCAGCATTTGGACCAAACAAGAATTCCTACCTGTGCTTACAATTTGATATGAAGTGTCTACCAGAATTATTGGACACTGTTATGTTTTGAAAACTGAAAATTTGACATATTTAACAAATAATAGTAGCAAAGGCTGGTAGAAGACTGAAAACATTCAGAATCTGGACGGCAGTCTTAGGACGACTATTATTAATTATTGGGTCCGTTTTCTTTTTGTACCCGGGTTGCTTCCCACAGTCTAATTGAAATTGATTTAAAACCTAACTGCTTATTATGGCTGATGATACTTAAGATGGTTCTCAGGTAGGCTGTTCCAAGCATCATGGACAACTTGGCAAAGTTCTAGTGTGGATTTAGGCTATCTCAGGGTATCATCATGTAATCCAAGAATGACTTAATGATACCGAGATCCGTGCAGGCCAGACCATCTGTTGGTTGGATTCTGCTGTCTGACTCACTGTTCTTCTTGTGGCAGAAGATAGTGTTTATCAGCCTGGATGGATATTTTTGGCTCAATGTTCCACTTTAAAAGAAACTTGGGACTGATTAGACATCTGCTTGAGTTTACTGAGTTGAAGGTATTGGAAAGAATTTGAACATAGAAAGTGCCTTAAACCTTTGTGCAGCACTGCATATATAGAGAAACTGTGACGGAGTACAGGTCATCTAATAACAAAGCGTGTAAGTACAAGGTATATAGAGTAACAAAGACACTGATGAGAATCTACTAATCCTTTTAAGTGAAAGACAAAGCTGAAGGAAGTGAGGCTGGAGGAAAGCCAAGTGACCTGGTGCAAGGCTGATCCAAGGCACTCTTCTTGTAGTTCATGTGGTGTGCCAGGAGGGGCAGGCTACTTCTGTAAGCTCTTTCAGCTCTTAACAGAAGCCACAACGTGCAGTTTTTCTAAACTAGCATAGATCTGACCTTTATGAAAAGGTTCTGTCTTTGAAAGGGTTATGCATGTCTTTATCCTGTCTTCCTTCTCTCACCCCAACCAATCACAGCAGATGGCCCCGCCCCTCCCTGAGCCTGGTTCTGCCGGAGGTTTCTTTCTGTTAAAAGGGAGTTTTTCCTTCCCACTGTCGCCAAAGTGCTTGCTCATAGGGGGTCACATGATTGTTGGGTTTTTCTCTGTATCTTTGTTGTGATTTGGCGCTATATAAATAAAATTTAATTGAATTAAATTGAATTGAAAGGGTTAGTGGATGAAAACGACTTCTAACCAGAGTCTTTAAATCTTTTTGTAAATCTCTACTGGAGTCTTGTCTGCAGCAAGACAGTATAAAACTGTATGCTTTATCAGCAACAAGTAGTTTCAGAGACAAATAAGCTGAAATGGTACCCTGAATACTTTATAGGAAGTCGTTTTCTGATGGAATGAATCCAAAAGAAAAAATAAAAATAGAACGTGAGAACAGTTCACCACTCTGAGTACAGCAAACAAAAAGAATCTAACACTAGACGGGCAATGACAGGAGGTTATTTAGAAAACCTGACTCACTTTGTAGCTTGAGGACAGGAAGGAACAAGCTAAAACGAGCGCGTTGAACAGGCAGTAGTATGCTCTTTATTGTGGCCTTCTAATATTTAAAAGCACTAGTAGGAGAGCGCTGTCTCACAACAGATCAAACTAAACTGCATTATCAGTCTTTTGGATTACACGTGTTTTTGAGCTGGCTCTGTCAGGTTGTTCTGTCTCTGCTACCTACGCTCTCACTTTTTAACTACCTACAGTCAATATTGACTCACACTGCAGTCAAAAACTCATTTTTGCTCATGAAGACTTCTAACACATTAATACTGAACTGTTGCAGCCCTGATGACAGCTAGTTGTTTCCTCAAAGACAAGAATAGGTGCAAGACTTCTGTACCTTTCCAACTGTTTACAGCAGCAAAGAGCAACTAACATACTTCACCTATTTTGAGTTGAATGAAAAGTGTGTATAACTAGACATGTCATCATTTGTTGTTTTTTAGCTCCAATCCCTTTTTCACTGAAGTGGTTACGTTTAGAAAACCATTAGTGTTAATGACACAATTCAGCTGGACCCGACCAAAACAGTGACGAGACATCGCTGCACTGTAACGGTGGAGTGTTGCATGTGCTGTATGTCATCTGTCTTTAACCATGAATGAAAAACCTAAGACTTGACATTTACTTGATGAAGCTGCCTATCCTAGCTAGATACATGCTACCAAGCTAAGCTGCAGCTCGCCAGCTAACATGGGTAAAAACTACAGGAAGCCGCTTTACTCTTACTATTGTTTATGTGCTGCCTGAAATCAAAGTTAGCAGAAGATGAATCAACTAACATTTCCTGGTTCATTTTCCTCCATTTTCTCTCAGAATGCATGCTTTTATTTGAAAGACCAGTGTGGTATTGGTATACCAATGACCTTTGACATTCCAGCAACTTATATAAGAAAGCCATATTGAGACCAAAATGAACATTGCAACAAAAATTGCAAAGAGCTGATAATACAGAACACAAAGCAAAAGAAAAAAAGATTTGGAATCCACACGTATCCGCTGGTTGACAAAATCTGGAACAGTTATTGTGATCGTGCTTTTTGACCTAAGACAGATTTCTAGCATTTCAGCTGGTAAATGCGTCGCTTCGTGCACGACCAACTTTCCAACGTTGACTCTGTTTACACGTCACAAACAGTGCATTCATACAAATCTGTACCTAAACACAGTGTACTGCATTTTAGAACAAAACTGGGAATCATAAATGTTTTGTGCACAACTTCTCTGAACATGTGTCACGTACAAGTTATGAAGGCTGGTCTGTCTTAGAAAATGCAAACAATTCATTGCAGGAAAAACCCTCGCAGGACACAGTGGGACTGTTGGTGGGAGCACGCCAGTGCTCATAATGCTATGGAAAGGAGCACTGAGAACATTTAAACCAGGCTGTGAGTGTTTGCAACGGGTCTCTTAACAATAGGTCAACGGACATCTTGGAGTGGCAAAGACGGGCATGAATATTGATGCACTTTAGCTGGCCACTCATGTTCTGAAACTAAGGGTTTAGCATTTGGTGCACAAGGATTTAGGGGGCTTTTCCCTAAAATAAACAGAGATGGCTGCTGTTGCGGGAAGCGTAGTAATCGTGGACCTGTCACTATGTGCATACACATATATAATCTCTATTTGCAAGCATTTCATTCAGCGTTATTTGTAGATCATTTTATTAGTCACAGGACTTCATAGTGACATATTTAATCAGGAAAATCGGAGGAGATTTTTCTATATATTATTTCCATTCTGAAGATGATTTCAGGGACATTTAAACAAATATTTGTCTCACACCACAACGGAGTGTGCGAAGCAGGGTAGAGCCGTGTCATTTCTCACAGGAAGTAGTCGTGTCCCTTCATTAAAATAGCAGAACAAACACGAGCACAAACACAATTGCTCACTTACTAAGCCATGCTTTCATTGTAGCACACCGAATAAAAGGCTGTAGGTTTGCTGAGTGCATTTAGAGAAAGTTACCTACAAAGTCAGCCAGGAGGGCACTTCTACAAAGAGATGGGCTTTTGGAAACGAAGGGACAATGAATCAGACGACCAGCTTCAAGCGGCACCTGTTATGGAGCAGAAGGACCAGGGTGGAGGATTGGAAGGAACAAAGGCCGAGCATTATGCTGCCGTTGTAAAGAGCAGGTAAGCCTGTTTGCTTTAGAGGTGTTGTCCCAGTTGCCCCAGCAGCTATGAATTGCGGGGACGCCCGTGGCCTTTGTTTTCTGACACGAACAGGGGGTGTTGAGAGCAAGCTGCGGACACTGATGCGTGACTGAATTCCTATTAGACTGGTAAAACTGGGTGAGTCTTCAGAGAGCACATTAATGTCCCGCTCTTATATGGGCAAACACGCATCAATGCATCTGATGGAGCATCCCCGATAGAGGCTTCAGAGGACGAATCATGTCACTCGAGTGTTTTGGATGACATAACATTTCACCAAAATGACACGAGAACCGTGTGTGTTCGCCTTTTACTCTTCACAGGATAAAAGAAAACGAAATGTGTCCGTCGTACTGCCACCACGTCAGTCAGTAACGCTCTCTATCAGAACTCAGGTTAATTACTGAAATCTCAGAATGGAGCGACATGCCTCATCATAACAGGAAAAGAAACAGGAACAGGGAAACAATCAAGCAGATTCGAGTTAAGCCACCAGGCTATTGTAGAACGATATTGCACACTGCCCATACACGTCTAACACAAATTACAGAGCAGCTTCCTGCTGCAGCTTTCGTAGTAATCATAATAAAAACAAAAAGTTTATTAGTATGACATTTATAGCAGTGTATTTTACAAAAAGACACAACTGTAAGCAACTGATGTAGCAAGAGCAGTGTGACACATGCATGCTCAGTAGCCTGTGGTAGCTGGGATGATGTTTGCAACTATTACACATACATACAACGACGATCGCAGATATGCACATGTGGACGCTGCAACCTGACTCATGCATCTGTGAGTGTGAAAATGCCAAAAGATATTATTAATGATAAGTGCATGCTACCACGTCACTGCACATTATAAACCACCTTTTCACTGTTTGAAGCTCGTCCCTCCATCCACAGAAGCACCTTTTTCTACGTTTTAATCTAACGTTCACACACTCTCAGCCTGCCAGGCCATCAACAATAAAACACAAATCACCTGCACTTGAAAGAGAGCAGCAGGCGCTATCGGGACACAATTAGGACTTTATGTTTTTGAAGTCTGAGCTTACGCATTCAGCTAGGGTTCTATTATAACTGGGAAAAGCTGCTGAATACCCGACGCAGAGCCCAGAGAGAAAGTGGAATCAACCTGTTCAAACAGAGATGGGCTGAGAAGTGTCATTCCCACGACGAGGTGTGCCAGCAAGCTTTGAAAGTATAATGAGTCAGGGCAAGCTTTCAGGTATGTTGCCACAGAGTTAAACACCGAGTGTGTCCTGTTTGATTTGAAGAGCTCCTGTTCTTAAATAGTCTTGTCTGTCAGCACCAGCAGATTCCACTAAGAGGCCAGAACAAAGAACTTTCCCGTCATTACTGCTTTGGGATTTCTCTCAATGCTTTGAATGGCTGTGTGGTGAAAATAGGTGTGAGATAACTGGAACAAGGAGGATATAGCGTGTTGTCAAAAACAGCCGTAGAGGGGCAAATGTTGGGTCGAGTCCCGCAACTGTCGGGAGCTCCTCTTTTCTTTGAAGAGCCCACATGTTGCATTTGTGAATCCTGCGATTTATTATCAGTCCTCTTGAAGCTGCAACATGTTTTGACACAGTGTCCAAAGGCTTACTTAATGTACACAGGCCCGGACCACCAACAGCATAGCGCTTTTCACTCCTCCGTTTCTCAACACATTACCTTGTAAATCTGTTAGTCCCCAACACTCACTTAGCTTTCTGACAGCTGTTAATACCCCAGCATTCACCTGCACTTTGTCAAAAGAAAGGCAGTCCATCATTCGGAGCAGAGAAAAGCAGAGCATTTAGCAGGGGATGAGTGAGAAGTTACATGTTTGATCTGCTGAAATATTTGCAGAAGGATTCCCATATGTAGAGCCAATTATGTGTGTCTGAGGGAGTTTCCCCACACCTGCCCGATGTGAGCTCCAACAGACTGCACAAACTCCACCCTGCCAGCACAGCCGTACTCCAAACACTTATTTTATCTGGCTTTATCGCATTGTGCTGCGAGCCTTTTTGCCCGAAAGCATGCTTATCGTGGATGATTGCGCAGCTCCCTGCATTACTCTCAAACTAAACTGTGATCACAGTAACTAAACACCAAAAATTACACCAACGCAGCCCATCACAAATCAAAAGTCACATCATCATCATCATCAGTGTCGGTGCTTTTGAACTTTCTGCTTGCAAAAAGGCCAGACGTCCTTTAGCCTTTTAAGACTGCAGCACACGGAGTCCGTCGAGTTTTGACCGGTCACAGCACAACACCTCAGTCCATCTCACACGAGCTCACATAAAGATAATTATAGATAACTAAAGCTAAAACTTACTGTAGTCAGCTAAAAGTAAAAGTACACTTCTAGGGACCTGAAAACAAATAATTTCTCGTTTTAGGCTTTGGCGATTTGGTGATATTAGATTAGATTAGATTAGATTAGATTAGAATAGAATAGAGATTACGTAAATGAAACGAACCCGAATCCCTCGGGTGGGTTCCTCCTGGAAATTCAGTTTCCAGTAGCACAGCACCGACAGAAGTTGAATGTTACAGACACAATAAAGGGGAATGAGAGTATATAAGCATAAATACACCATATATACAAACAATACAGAATACATAATCTGGATGAATAGGATTGCACATTTGAGTGAGTGATTATTGCACCGTCGAATATAAGAAAAAAATATTGCAAATATTGCACAGTGAAAAAAAGCACTACAGCTCAGTGGTTCCCGCCCTCCCTTGCCCCCCTGTCTCCCCTCCCCCTCCCCTCCAGTGAGGAGTTAAACAGTCTGATGGCGTGTGGGACAAAGGAGGTTTTAAGTCTGTTGGTTCTTGACTTTGGGAAAAGCAACGTGTCGCTGAACAGGCTCCTCTGATTGTTTACGACCGTGTGCAGAGGATGCCCAGCATTGTCCATAATGTCCAGCAGTTTCTTCAGTGTCCTTTTCTCTGCCACTGCCACCAGAGTGTCCAGCTTCGTGCCGACCACAGAGCCCGGCTTCCTGATTAGTTTCTCCAGCCTGGATGAGTCCTTCTTTGCTGTGCTGCTCCCCCAGCACACCACATATTAGTCAACACATTAACCATGAGGAGGCTTTGTATGCTTGTATATGTGTGTAATACATGTTAACCCCCCCATGCTTCCTACTTCATCGTCATATGGAGTTATGCTTTACATCATTGCCTTGTCAGTCTTGCAGCATTCACATGGTTTATCATGGCGTCATAAAACGAGCACAGGAGTCATGTTTACTTTGGTTAATTAAAAATTATTAGTTCATGTTTAAATGAACCGAGCTATAATTTCTTTCACCAGAATGGAAAATTCAGATCATCTGTTTGAGCCCTTCAGAAGCCAATAACTACGTCCATTATGGTGTTTTCAGCAGGACTTCTCGCCAGTGCCTTAAAACAATACAGCCTCCCAACACGGCTACCTGCAGTGATTTAGTCCAGCACTGTTTTTGTTACAATCCCTCCAAAGTCAAAGAGCTTGAGTCTCCATTGTAACTGTGAGGACTGCTGGGTAATTTACCATCTAATGGCAAATGGAAACGCACTGTTAAATAACATCCAACTTCTGCTTCTCCAGTATAAAAGTCTGTGACTAAGTATTCACAAAGCCTTTGTGCTAATAATTCAGTGCATCATAGAGCAAGATCCCTTTCCTTTGTGAAGCATGCCAGGATAATGGAGCGCTGTTAAAAGCTCGACAGGTCATCCGCCCTGACCAAAACCTCAACTTGAACCTGAGTCCTGCTCCCAAATAAGAAGCAAATGTTTTTTCTGGACAGATTTATGAGATACTGTCATTTAATGTAATGCAAACTATGCAGCTCAGTAAAACATATGCCGACTAAAAGTAGGACGGCGGTGAAAACAGGGTTGATGCAACGACCCACTAATCAAGCTGTCACGGAGAAAAGCTGCCCATGATGGTAGAATTTACCGTGGCGTGCCTGTGTGCACAGTTTACCAGGTTAAAGCTTTGTCAAAGAAGAAGCCTTATGTGAGCATTACCCAGAAATGTTGCCTGTTGTCCAAAGCTCTTGTAAAATGAGTAGTGTAAAAATTCTCTTTGGAAAACATAAACAATGCTACAGAGGGACCGTCTGGCTCGTTATCAGGGCTCATTTCAAAAGTTTGTCTTATGATGTGGGAGTTTATTCATGCCTGTGGAACAGACACACCACCAGAGTGGAGATGCTTTACACAAAACATGCGTTCCCACCTGGATGATGTCTCTATAATGGAAGGCCTCTCAAATTTCAGTAAAACACGGATAAACTCCATACTGTAGTTTCACAACACGGCTTAATCGTAGACAAACCCAAACCTTTGCCACATCACCGAACAAAAAAACAAACCACAACAAAGAAGACTCGGGACAGTTAAACTGATATAATCCTGTATCAGACAAGAACGGTACAATATTCCTCTCCCAACAGTCCAACTGGTCTCCTCAGTTCCCGGGCATTTTAGGACGGTTGTTAAAAGAAGAGGGGATGCTGCCAGAATTACAAAATTGGGATCTTTGTCCAAATATCAATTGTTGTGAAAGAAATTCCTGACAATCCAATTAAAACTGGAGATATCTGAGAGATGGACTGACAAAGAGACTGAGAGACTATGATGGTTAAAAAAAACTGAATCTGGGGTAGATTAAAGCTCTTAGGCCCATCAAATTCTTCCTCTCTGTTCACAGCAGATCAATCAATGCTATCAATAGGTTTATGTGGCAGAGTGAAACCTCTTATTACACCTCTAAATGAAGAAGTTCAACTGTATTGATTGGAGAGGAGAAAGGATGAGAACAATGCTACTCCAAAATCAATACGGGATGAAGAACATGGAGCTAGATGATTGTAGATGTTGCCATGACATACACACACTCACAGGGTGAAAACACAACCAGCGGCTTGTAATCGTGCATTGAAAACAAACCCGGTGATCTCTCCATTAATTATGCGTGTAATCATCTACCATTTTAGCTACTTACGGTAGTTTTTAGGGGGTTTTGTCAACATGGTTAGACTGGAGAGTATGAAGTTATGTGCAACTAGACAACAACTACAAAAACACTTCAACGTGATACTGCACAAAGACATTAAGACGTTTAATGGATCAGAGTTTCTTATCTCTGTCAGTGATCTACCATAACTAGGGTAAGGCTGCATAAATGGCTAATTGCCAGTACTTAATGGTCTCCTGCTGAGACCCCTTTACAATGTGCGCAACTAAAAAGGCATCAGGACGTCAGTTGACAAATGGTTGCCACAATCACACTTATAGCATTAACTGGCTTATGGTGTAAGCGCACTAAGATGAGCCCTAACAAAGGATGTCTATATCAAGATTAGTCAACTTATTAAACCACATAGGCAGATTAGGTGTCTAATTCCACTGACCCTCTGAAATAAATCTGGATTTTTTTTCCGAGGAGCTCCAAACCTCTGACCGAAGCCAAGTTCTAACAGCTGCTGCAGTAGACAGACCGCTAAAGAGCCTCCACAAACAGATGATCCGGTCAAGCAATCCTCATCAGGCTGCGCTTAAAGAAATCAATTTCATTAGCTTTTTGCTCTACGTAACACACTGACTGATTCCCTTTATTTAAAAGGATGTGTCAGTGAGTTTAATTTGACTAAAAACACAAAAGTCACATAAATCTTTCTGTTCAGATTCCTACACGTTGTACACTTGCATGTTTTTATATTTTAGACTTCTAGTTTAAATATTACTGTGTAGTTAGTAAAAGGATTGACACCAGAAATATGAAATGTTATATTTAATATACCTTTTTACATTCTAAGAAAAAACTGAAGCGGCTGATGAAAGGTACAGACTTAAAATATAATAACTTTATTATAAGTCTGTTAGAATTAATGAGCATGTCGGTACTTTAAAAGAACTCAAATTGACGCATTTTACAGATTTACAGTTGTGGTAAAAACTTCAAAGTAGCTTCTGTAAAAAGACAGTCAAGGGCAACGTTGGTTGTGTGGCCATGTGTCTTAGATGGTTACATTTAAACAAGTAACAGTTAAATATGTCACTTATGAAACTAGAAACTTCAGTGATTTTATGTTCAAAGGGAAATACTGAACAGAATTCATTTTGTACAATAAAAAAAATCACTCACATGAAACTAATCACCTTTATCACCCACTGGGCCGTGAAGATTGGCTTTTATGAAAGGTCATGTGCTTGGGAGCCTCCATGTATTTCTGTAAGGAACATTAAAAAACGACTGTGATGCATGCAGTCACATATATACTGTATGTATATGAAATCAACTACAGAGAGAAACAGGTTTAGCAGGGATGTGCACACGACAAAGTGATAAATGATGAGAAGGGGAGGGGCGTGTTGTCACAACAATGGCAGATTGAGATGAACAAATCAAAATGACAATAGCCAATGATGATAATAAAGTTGTGGAGAGTGTGTCTCGCCCCACGCCAAGAGTGTTGGGCCAGTTAACTTGGCTGCAGGCTAACTGGAGTCTGGGTGTCTGGCCATTGCACCCAGACAGGCTCCAAAGCTTCACGTGCAATATGGTGTCTGTCAGTTTGAACATGAAATGTCTCGTGCAAGTGTTCAAAAAGCAGTGAAGGCCGGAGCAAAGTGTGCCCTAAACCCCCTGGTTGCAGAGGGGGGCGTTTGGCAGATGGGCTTAGTGAGATTCACACTGAGATCCAGATGGCCACCGCTCAAGCTCTTTTACAAAAAAACACCAATATTCGAAACTTTGAATAGATACGTACACACAAATTAGTCGTGCACAGCCGAGATTTAACGCAACCTTGTTTTCAAAACGAGTCACAGAGCAATGATGGCATGATATAAGTCAAATGTTGGAAGTGAAACATGCATTTTTTAAGTTTACATTGATTTGAATGCCGGCACATTTTTAAGTTGGGCCAAGGTATCTTTCATTGTACTAAGTAACCTGTTCCTTCTCCTCTTTAGACCAGAGATTTTCAACAATTCTGATTGGTCAGATCACAGCACAGGTTTCCAGTCCACCTTAACAAGCTTAAGGAAGCCAACAGTTTTTCTGGATCGTGTCTAAGTATATTTTTCTTTTTGTGAGGATTTAACTTAAAATGAACTGTCTTCACTGACTATGGTGTTCCTGAGCACACAATCATTTCTATGCATAATCATAACCATGTTCAGTGCTGACTGAACACCCAGCAACATGCTCGATGCACGCTCAGTCACCCAGGTAAGCAAATCTGGACGTTTTCAGTGGGGGACACGTTTCGTCATCCAGGTGACTTCTTCAGTCTCAGCTGACTGCAGGTTTCCAACCTTATAAACAGTGAATGAAGAATGGGCTGTGAGGTTCTTTCATTTAATAGTTGGAAAGAGGCACAAAGTTGATTTAAAATCAAGATGTTTGTGATTAAAGTGCAGTTTTAAAAACGTGTATTTGCTGGCTTGGTGGCAGCTGTCAGGGGGAAGGACAGGACACGCCCACACACAACACCTGCTGGAGGAACAGCGCGGTGTTAAATTATTTACTGTTTCATTCTGTTTGTACAAACCTGTTTGCTGTTTAATGACTAAAGTTGAACGCATTAACACTATAAATGACATTATTTATTATACATTATATTTGTTATTAGAATTATTTTCATGTTTTATTATATACAGATCGAATCGTGGGGAAAAGACTGGCGCAAGATGAGTATAAACCCAAAGATTTGAAAGTAGCAGAAACCTGAATTTTCTGGTGAGCTGGGGTTAATCTTTATAATCTCACAGGTCATAGTGTTAATCTGAGCAGCGTTCACATCATAAGATCTGCTGAAGCAAAAGGACTAAACAGACATGTCACATTTTTGGATGGTTTTCAATGAGACAAAGTGGTAGCAGTTAAATCGGTCATTAACCATAAAAAGCAGCCGATTGCATCAGAGTCACGCTTAAGTCTAACTGTTAACTATTAACTCATAGCATGTAGTGATCATTTTAAGAAACATTCATTTTTTTTATTTACTTATTTTTTACAATGCAGCAAAAAATAAAAATCTGCGTGTCTTATGGTTAATATCTGTATGAATGTAGCGCATAATGTAGCACGCTGTGCTTTATCTGTTTCCTTTTTCTGCTGTGAAGACAGCTCAGACTTTAAGTCCTGCTGACCGTTCAGTTGCATTTATAAATGTTTTGTGTGGTAAATGAGCCTCGGGTCACACAACAAACTGCCTGAGTTAACCATTAAGTATGAAACGAGTCGGTCTTATTCACACATTCACAAACAACAAGCTTTTTGCATAAATACTTAGAGTTTCTAAATGATGCCATGAACCCTTAACATCGCCTACATAACATTTTTATACTTCGAGGAAAATTGTTTTACTTTCATTAAACATGTTATATATGAGCCTTTTACACAGGACTGAACATTTAGATTGTTTTTTTTATAAATGACATACAAGGAAGGAGCAACGCTTTAAATAAATGATGAGTTAAGTACTAACTAATATTTAATGTGTAATTCTGTGTGGTTATAAACGTGTTACCAAAAACTGCACATACAGAACCTGTCACATTTATTGAAAAACAGTTTATAAAAAGAAAAAAAACATCAAAAGTATAAACTTATTTAAAACTAAAACTTTTATTGTTATTAAGCAAATAAACCGAAATCACATTTTTATACCCAAATTTGATCACAGTGTTCTTTGAAACGTCAGAAATGAATCAAGCATAACTTTAAGGCACTGAGACACTTTTCTCTGTTCAAGGATGCAAGTAAATACCTGTAATGTAGCATCATCTGAAAATGTATGGATAACAATAATGATCATATTTGAGCATTAACAGGTTTTGATGAAAGAGCTTGCACATAGAAGAAAAACTTATTAATATTTAGGGTAGCTGTGCATTAACTCTACATTTACTGTGGTCGAATAAACTTGTTATCGCTGTACATATGAAACTTTGTATAAGATTCTAAAATGTGCCACAAAAATACAAAAGAATACAGTGGCACAGTGTACCAGTAAATAAATTAAAAAAGTTTTTGAATGTCTAATATAGTCAGGACATAAAACCAAGACATGCTGTGAGCTGTTACAGATTACAGGGAGTGGGCGTGCTCATTGATTAAAACTGAGCTCCTGCAACAGCAGTGTTCACTTGGTGGTACAAGTCAAACAACAATGCTGTCACTACCCAGATTATTTTCTTATTAAATAACAGCGCTGTGCAGACTGTCACCATAACACTGAATTTGCAGCACATTTAAATATGGATCTCTCACTGCGTTGTTTTCCTTTCAGGAAACTGAAAGGAAAACTGTCCAATAAAATGATCTTTGTGTGTCTGTGTGGATAGGGGTGAAGGGCATGACTTGCTACACTGCTGCTGCTCTGCTAATATAAACATATTGGCACAGTAAGTCCCTAACACGCAGAAGCAAAAGACATCATATATCAGAAAGAAGAATTCGCCTGTAGAGCATCTAAAATGAGCAGACAGCTGACGGGTTTAACTCCAGTCTTTAAAGTAGAGAAGTAGCTCAAGTATCTGCCTCCAGCTCTACTTTAGAAAAGGAACCACGGGTGAGCCTGAAGTCAGAGAGCAAAGAGCTGTGTTAGTATTAATAAGGTTTATGGGGTCTTTCAGATATAGCAGGTCCTGATTATTCAAGATTGAGAAGCATTTTAAATTAAATTAAATAAACTAATATGTAGTCCCAGTCAATACTCTGACTGTAGTGTTCTGGATCATCTTTAGGGTTTTCAGGGAGCTTTTAGACTTAAACGTAGATTCTCCTGCACCGTTCGGCGCATTGGGTGGCAGATCTCTGTCGGCGCATTTGAAAGTCCTCCACCTTGTCGTGCAGGAGCAGCCTGGTTTGCGTCGTCCACGTGATGGTGATCTTGGGCAGTTGGTGCGTTTGTTGGTGTAGAATGTGACTTCCAGAGCGCATATGCCGCTCAGTCACTCTCAGTCATGGAGGGGTGTAAGGACGAGGACAGGGCCGCCTTGTTACAAGGGCAATGTGTGGCAGTCCAGAGGTGGACTTCTTCATTGGTGGCCTGGTCCCGGTAAGAGACCTGCAGGATAGTCTTGGCCATTGATGTTGGGCCACATGATGTTTTCCACGTCTCACAAGCTTTTAGAGTGACCTGATAGTACAAAGAACGATTGTCCAGCCAAGAACCAGCTTTACTCTGAAGTGGGCTGTTTCTAATTTTACTGATATTGTGGAACTGAATCAAGTCACACAAATGTATCTGTGTGATGCGCACGCTGAAGGACATATCCTAGTCTACAATAACTCCAGGATTTATCACAGTGTTAGTGGAGGCCGTTCATACTCTGCTTTTAACAGTCATAACTCAGTCACACGGTCAGTCCACCTGCCTGCTTCATTAGAACACATACAAACAAACAGATCTAGCATCATCCTGTAAAAATAATGTGTGTTAAGAACTGGGAGATGTGCCTGATCTCGAACCACATCCCTGTGGTGGTGCATCTCTAGAGAAGTAGCTTTTGCACTCCAGAAGCCTGGTGACAGAGTGGTCCTCAGGCACAGCATTATATGCTGTATGAATGAGAATGGGCAAATCATGTAACCGTGCTGACTTTAGAGGGGAGAAAACAGAGTGTTGACATGTTCACAGGAAATCTGAACTAAATCAGAGGCGACGTGTAAAGATGTGCGTTTACTTTCAACCCACCAGTTAAACTACTGCTGAGTCGGCCTGCAGAGCAGTCTGCAGGGCATTCACCGCTGAACGATTTACACTGCAAGCTTAAGTCTGCAGCTCGCACTTTCAGACAGCTGAAAGTCAAAGTTGTGCTGCACACAGACGTCAGTGCAGCAGGATGTATCCACCTCCTGTGAAAACATAGATGCTCTGATATACAAAGCATGCTGTACTGCACCTAAATTAAGACCGAAATAAAGAAACAAAGGGCTTGACTCATATTCTGCATCTGCGGTGAACAAACTGAAACTAAAGAGGAATTTCTCAGAAACCACCACGAGCCACAGGAAGTAGCTCCTTTTCACACACTGAATACTCGAGTCCTAAGAAGCTCAGATTTGTGTCTCTGGTGATGATGTGAGTAGAAAACTTTATTGTTGTTTTAAAGTTCTGACTATTAATCCAAAGCTTTGTCATGCATCCACAGCTTTACTTCTGCCAGGATTTAGCTAGTTATCAAATTTAAATTGTTTCAAAACATGAAGGATGTGAGGAGCTTTTCAGCATTCCAGCTTTTAGGGAATAAGGTTACAAATATCTAATCTGGCCGTGCAGTTGATTAGTTCTGGTTATGATAACAGCACAAAGCACTGAATCTCACACAGGATGTGAAATGTGCTGATATGACTCACCAGTGAGAAACCGTCCTTTCTCTGTGCTTGTGTGAAACATAAAATCTGTGTCGACTTAAGGCTCATGAAGAAATCACAACAACTTTTACTGTAGGTGGACGCCACACTCACAGGGCTCAAACGCTGCCTCCCATTTGATTGCAAACTTACTGCAAGGTGATAAGTTATGTTTCTGGTTATGGAGTTTGTGGAAGCTCAGCAAAAGCTTGCACAGCGAGACATCTGCTGTGGTTTGACTGGTCTGACATCAGAGTTTAAATGCAACATGATGGCAAAATCGACTGTTTGTGCCGTAGTTCACAGAAATCTGAACCAAATCAAGGCAAGCACAGCGCACAAACAGCAAGCTCATCTCTGCTGAATGCAGCTAAAACTTACCACTGCTAACTAGACATTTGTGTCAACCCTTGACAGAAGTGATGGAATCACCACATTTAAAAGCTTTTCATTCATCCTTTTTGTAACAAATATGACAATTTCCCATCCACCATAGGGCGAGAGGTGGGGTACACCCTGGACTCTCCACTAACTGCAAGTCTTTGGTCTGTGGGAGGAAGCTGGAGTACCTGGAGAGACCCCACACAGAAAGATCCCGGCCAGGAGGTGGAGTCAGACTCACGACCTTCTTGCTGTGAGGCAAAAGTGCTGAATTAAGTTGTTTTTATTAACTGTATATTTTTTGTAGATCAAGGAGAAGATAAAAAGACAGAATCATCATGTCATTTTCATTTCGGGGGGGAGGGCACCTGCACACATCCAAATATGTAAAATAGTTTGCCGTTACAAGAGAGTGTTTGCAGACCTTAACAAGCTGTTGCACCTGCCTGACTGACAGGAAGCATTGCAGCTATACAGGTGTTACATGAAACAGTGGCGAGGATTACACAACACCTCCAAGAAGGAGATCCAGCACACAGCACAGCAAAGGATGTTGGCTGTTCCCCCACAGCTGTAACTGGAGTAAGTGCAAACAATATGAGAAGGTCATAAAAGGAAAACATGCATGCAAGTATCAGAGCAACAGGACAGAAAACTCGAAGCAATACGCCCTGAAACTGGAAAACAAAAGGTTTGGTGTCTCTGCGGTTTGTTTATTAGGCACAAAGTAAAGAAAGCTGAATGAACATCCTTATTTCTGCCCTGGGTTGAGTTAAGCTCCCTGCACCATGTTTTAATCTCTTTACAGTAGAAACAAAATCCCAACCTGAGTAGAAAAATGTCTCACTGTGATTCGACACACACATACGAGTCAAAGATATCGATGCGTTACGTTTGGAAGACGAGACAGAGACAGAGTGCTTTCACTCTGACTCGCCTTCCTGTTGACGACATCCAGCCTGCTCTGGCATGCTCTCTACACTGTGAACAACAAAGTGAACAAGACAAACGGTCTGCTTGTAATTCGGATCTTTTTTGTAAGAAATCTGAATAAAAAACTTAACAGAGGCGACACAACACAAATGTTTCCTGATCATTTCCTTTTTTCCTTATTTATTCAGTAAGACTAAAATTCTTGAAATGCAAGCAAAGACTAAAAAGCCCATGCAAGCATTTGACCTGCAAACCTGGTAGGGGAGACCAGGGATAGTTGTAACGTGGGTCAGTTGTAACACTTCCAGTTTCTCCAATCAGGGCTAAGTTTCAAATGATGTGACTCATCCTGTGCATGCCCAACTCAGTTCTGCTATCACATGTGAAAAATCAGCACATTTCGTCAAACACAGACAATTTAACATGAAAAAAAGTAATTTGTATGCCAAAAAGTAAGTTTTTCTACTTTATTTCAATTTGTAATAGCATTATCTGCTTTGCAGTTAAACTCATCAAACTTAAATTGTGTTATTTGTATGTCTATGGGGATATATTCTGTGTAAGTCTTTAGTGCTAATGTTTTAGCCGTTGGCTGTAATGTTAGCGAGTTCATGGCTATAGGAGTCTGGGTTAGTTGTAACAATGATGCAGATGTTACAACTTACCACACTATTACTTTAACTTATATTAAACAAGTTGGGGCAACGGCATCAGCAGAGAGAGGTTCACTGGTCGCATTTGTATATGCGGTTAATGCCATTGGCAACACAATTCCTCCACTGTTTGTGTTCCCATACATACATTATGCAGACCACTGTGTCAGAGATGGACCAGTAGGAAGTACTGGTAGTGGAAATAAATCAGGATGGGTGCAAGAAACAGATTTCCTCATCTTTCTGAAGCACTTTGCAAACCACACCAAGGTAAGCCATGATAAAAAGTAATGGAATTGCGATGCTGGTGAACAAATACATTTTTAGGCTTCATTGTTATGTTCAAAGTTGGTGCAAGAGTTGTCGGTTATAATGCCCACTGAGCCAATGAGGCCAAACTCAAGGAAGACCAACCAAAATTAATGAAATATTCAGTTGCAGAAAATTCCATAATTTGTCTTTTTTGGGGGGTTGGAATATGTTCAAAAGTTCGATTTCTGTATTCTGACACACACACACACACACACACACACACACACACACACACACACACACACACACACACACACACACACACACACACACACACACACACACACAGCTACATAAATGGATGTAAGTGCATTCATGTGTTGAATAAACAAAGATTACATGTTAATGTTTTGTTAGTACCCTTATTTCATTGTGTTACATTTCACCCCAGGATATGTTACAACTAACCCAGAATAGCTGACCTATTTAATAGCAGAGACATGTAAATACTTTGCATTACATTTTGAATCCACTACCTTAAAAGAGCTCCAATTTACAGACAGAAATGTCAAAAATGTTACAACTATCCCCGGTCTCCCCTACTAAACTGGTGGTGGGAGGTAACAAATATCTGTATGGTTTAAGCACAGTGGTGCACACAGAAGGGCCGAATGCTACCACAGGGCGAGAGGCAGGGTACGCCTGGGACGGGTTTCCAGTCTGTCGCAGGGCTAACACACAGAGACGGACGGACAACCATTCGCACTCAGATTCACACCTAAGGGAAGTTTAGAACGGCCAATTCAAACGGCGACTAACTGCATGTCTTTAGTCTGTGGGAGGAAGCCAGAGTAGCTGGAGAGAACCACACAGACTTGGGGAGAACATGCACAGAAAGCCAGGTGGTGGAATCAAACTCAGGACCTTCTTGCTGTGAGGCGACAGTGCTGATGCAAAAAGCCCACATTAAATACCCACAGTTGTCTTCAGCAGGGCAAACATTTGGACAAAAACCATTCTGAATCCTACAAACTGCAGACAAAATGTGACATGCAGGAGAGCCAAGCAGCGTGTTGATAGATGAAGGGGCTCTGTTGCTATAAAACTGCACTATAAAAATGAGACTGTTGGCATTGATGGCTTTACCGAGTCAGAGCGCTCGTCTTTCTCACAGGCGCGCGAGTGAGGCGAAATAAAAAGCACAAACAGGCAGCGTCTGCTTGGAGTTCTGTGCCTTTACTTTGTGTTTTTCAGTTTCTATGTTTTTGATATTGAGATATTTTATGCTCTATTTACACCTTATGGAAGAAAGAACTACATGCTATCTAAATAAAGTGATTTGACTTCACCCAAGCTTTGCTTTGAACACACATCCAGAGCTTTGAGATCAGTGGCTCAACAAGGGAACGTAAGGAGCTCTGGCATGAAGTCCCTGAGCGTTTGAAAACAAGCATTTAGTTCCACTTTCTCTCACTTGGTGTGAAACCAGATGACCAAAAAGTTAGCTCAGCATTGATCATCTAACAGGTTATAATTGTTCTTTTAGATGTATTTCTTAATAAATAACTTTTCGGACGTATTTGATGTATGGGACTTGGTATCTGAGTTATTAGATCACATTTGTTCCTTAATAATAGGATTTTATGCTTTTTCATTGGTTCCTTCACCCATCCAGGCAGTGCAGATGCAAATTAGCTAAATCTTACATGCATCACTTCTCTGAGGACATTAATGTTCTACATGACTCCTGACAGCCTACCCACCCTTTGCTGGCAGCAGTCGCGACAAGGCGCTTTAACTTCTAAAGCACGTTGCTGCAGTATTAAAAAGAACGCTCACACGATCCCATACAAACAAGCACCTGATGAGAATGGGACAGAAAGAGGAAAAGAGCTCAGGGAGGGCGAGTGAAGAAGCGCTCAGAGCGTCCCGTGAAGACCCTCAGCAGGGTGACCTTACCCAGCGCTGCTATGAGCTTCATCAAAAAGTTTTATGCTTAATTTAAAAGCAGGGTCCAAACTGGGGGTAATGACTGTTTGCACTTTGCTTCACCATCACAATAATTAATGACTTCAGTCTAAAAAAGTGTGGAACGAGCAGAAAGAGCACGTTATTGAAAACCTCTGATGGCACAGACCATTTCCAGCACCAAAATTGAATTTAGGCAAGCAGCAAAAATCTGTAAAATTACTGTTTTTTCTGTTGCATTTCCAATTTGTGACTTTGGCTCCAGTGTGTGTCTCTTAAATAAAAATGTTTTATAGTGTAACTTTAATGACTTGGTTAGGGAAAAGGCTGAATTAGGTTAATGGCAAAGAACACAGTCATCCACAGCCATTACTGGGCCTTCCTGTAATGCGGGTTCCCTATTAAGTGCTTTTAACACACATTCGCCGGCCTCTCCGCGCTCCGAGTTTTGATTATGTTAACGAGTGGTCATGCACGATTACATGTACAAGGGTCTTGGGTAGGCAGCTGACGAGCAAAGAAAGGCTTTAATGGAACACTTGTCGACTCTGCTCGTCTGTGCAAATCAC
The DNA here is from genome assembly GCF_057381845.1 of Rhamphochromis longiceps. Lineage (NCBI taxonomy): Eukaryota > Metazoa > Chordata > Actinopteri > Cichliformes > Cichlidae > Rhamphochromis > Rhamphochromis longiceps. The sequence continues at coordinate 2,954,209 of NC_140570.1, read as the reverse complement.
ACATTGGTGAAGCTCATCCCGTAATGAGACGAATCACATCAGCGTAATCACGTTTAATGTCATCGTTCTGCCTCCTTTCAACTCGGCCCGTTTGATGATTCTGTATTTAGCATTGGTTTGATTAAACGACATGCCCTCTTTTGACACAAACACTCAAGTCTGACCTTTACACTGATTACACACAGTCTGCTATGCACACGCACGAGCCACAAATACCAATTGTTCCTCTACAACTGGAGGATGACGGCAGGAGTTACCGTCAAACTGCGAGTCAGTCACACAGAAGTGAAATCAAATCTATGGAAATGATCGTGTCAATAACTAGTGAACCACAGCAGGGATGGGACAACAAATTCACTCTTTATCGACTTCCTTCTGAAGGTTACCGGCTGTACTTGCTGTTGTTGAATAGTGCGCGTTGCCGGAAAAGTGGGACAATGCCAGCCTCATCTGGATGAGCGGTTCGGATGTTTTGGCAGGGACGTCGAGCAGCCCTGGGCCTGGTGGCCATGCTGACTTGTCACTTCAGTCCAGTAGATTGTTTTCCGTAGATGAAGTTATTAATTACTCCATTTTTTCAATAAATTGTGTTCTGGTCACTACTGTGGTGATACCAGCACTACACAGATGTGCAGACGTCTAAAAACTATTTCTATCTGTAGAGAATCTGCTTGAATCACAAAGATTTAAAAAACTACAATATGCAGAAGAGCATCTCTGAACACAGCAGCTGTTACTCCTGGAGTCTGAGGCTACAAATGATGTGTTGCTGCATCATCCGATGGTGGGCTCAGACTTTACAACATGGATCCATTGTGCCTTGTGTCAGTGGGTCAGGTTGGTTGTGGTTTAAGGTGTAGAGGATACACTTTGGGCCCGTTAGTACAAATTGAGCATCGTTTAAATACCACAGCTTATCTGAGTGCTTTTGCAGACCACATCCATCCCTTTACGACTACAGCGTAACCAGCTTTTGTGGCTGCGTTCAGCAGGATAAGGCGCCACGTTACGAAGCTCAAATCATCTGAAAGTGTTTTCTCAACATAACATTAAGTCCACTGGACTCAAATGGCAGCGCCGCAGGAACGAACCGTGGAACAAGAGACGCCGAGGCTGTGCAGTCGGCATGTTTGTAAAATCTCAGAGCAGTTTTCAGCGCCTTGCTGGATCCACGCCATGAAGGCTTATCAGTTCTGACGCCAGCAGGGGTCCAACATGGCGCTGCAAAGGCGAAACCTTGTGGCTGTTAGTTTTGCTGATCTGGCCCAGTTGAGATCAAACTGGTTTCTACGTCGCTCGTGAGCTGACATGACTCTAACTCGCCTGCCTGGACTGATGGCTGCTCAGCCATGTTGAAGAGGACAACTATTGACATTAATATTAGTTTAAGTTCAAATTAGTGACAAACTGACAGCTGTTTATGTTTTTATTTCAAATAACCAGCTTTACTCAGCTATGATAAACACACAACCTACCTGCTGCCAGCGGCGTAAGACTCATATCTGTTTGAAACAGACACAAAAACATCAAACTAAAAGAAATTGTCACAAAATCACCACAGGAATAGAGATGAACAATTTTATTGTGAACTAACAAAGTTTATGCAAATATTTGTACTTACTGCACAACAAATAATTACATGGTTGTAAATGAGACTGAAAAAAGGCCCGTCTTTGGTTCACTCAGACATCTAAAACATTCCCCTTCCTCACCCATAATCTACAAACACATCATTAAACAGGACTAAATGATGAACTGAATGTAGGGCTTTCTATTGCACCTCAGCTGATTTTAACATGAATCTGGTTTCCATATTTTGAATGTTTATTGTAGTGTAGGACCTTCTGCCTCGTCTTGCTGAGCAGTAGTTAGACCTGTTTGAGTGGAGGAAACGTTCTGTCTGGACCTGGACAGCCTGCTGCTTCTCTGTCTACCCTCTCCCTCCTCATACTGCTTCTGTCCTCTGACTTCTTCCTTCCCCTGCGACAGTCCTGCGCTCTGCTCACTGACTGAAACAGCACTCTGTCCATCCAGAGCCGAGGCGAGCCCTCGCACGTGGGTCTGCTCAGAGCTGAGGAGCTCTTCGGTCACCGAGGCTGTGCTCGTTGCTCCTTGGACCGACTCTGGAAGTGACTCTGCCTTCGTCTCCTCCTGTGCACCGCCTTCATCTCCTTCACCCTCAAAAAGTTCTGGAGTAAAAAACACAGTCTGGTCCTTTTCGTCTTCGTCTGAACTGCCTGCTGCAGGTGGTTCGTTTTCACAGCTGGGCGGGGCCGTTACTGGAGCGGGCTCTGGAGCCAGACTGGTTTGGTCTCCTCTGGCTTCATCTGAACCATTAGTCTTCAGTGATGCAGAGGCGATCTGCTGGTTTTCTTTGTCGTCACAACAATTGGACGTTTCCTGGCCAGGACTACTCGGTGCACTTCTTTTAAAAATGGGCTTCCTGAAGGTGTGGTTGGTGGGGCTGGAGGTGAAAATGGAGAACAGAGGCAGCGCTGCTCTTTTTTGAAGTGGGAGAGGCTCTTCTGAGGGACGGTGCTGCTTCTTCAACTGGTCTGCATCATGGAAAGAAAATGACATAATTTAACATTCACAAGGACACTTTTTCTCCTTAAAGCAGCTCGAAACTGACAGAACACACGTTTATACTGACAAGGTTTTGAGACTGTCAGCAGTGTGTGCTAGGAGGTCAGTTTATAAAGAAAGATATAGCAAACGTGAGCATACGCTCAATAGAGCCCGAACAAAGGTTAAGAGGATTTAATTAAAAGCAACAGTCCAACATCTGCTCATCAGCTCGCTCCAGCGCCACTCAGGCATGCAAAAGACCTTACAGTAATGAGGCAAGCCACTCAACTGATCCCATGGCCCCCCGCCCCCAACGTCCACTCCCAACTATGACGGGTGGGGGGGGCTACTGCTCCTCTACCACTCTATCCACCACACTGAACTCAAACAGACTAACAGCTCAACCTCGTCATGACCCCAAAGACAATGGGCGTCGCCAAGGCGATGTGCAAACACGTCACCTCGGCGTATTTCCTCCGCGTGATGTCATGCTCCGGCACACCCTTGACAAAAACGATACGCACCTTTTGATCCCCGTCTTTCAAAAGCGTCTGTGCATAAAAGGTCACGATTCATGAAAAATTAAGTTGGACTTGCCTCACACCGTGCAAATCTAACATTACCTCCTTCCACACATCTGCTGAAGGAAAAAGACGTCTGAAAGCGGTAGAAATCTCTCTATTTTCTGACCTTTATTTACACAATTTGAAACACAAGTGAGGACATTCAGCCAACCGGAATTCAAATCAGGGAGTCTGTGTGATACGCAACAACCTGACTACCAGGTCACCCAAGATTGTTGGACACAGATGTGAAAGACTGAACTGTGAAACGAACCCACTCTGTCTCAGTGGAGCTCTATAGCCACGGTTCGGTACGCGTCTGCTGCCTGTACGGTAACGAAGCCCCTTCTCCGTGTTTTTTTCTACATATGCATGAGAGTCCACGGACATCACGGCTACTTCACTGATCTTTTTAAAGGCGTCGTAAGTGCCGGTAAAAGAGACGCATTAAAGCAACATGAATTTGATTGGCACGTGTTCTTACTGCTGTACAGCCTATTGGTCAAATTTAGTATGCTTTTACACAATGCAGCACACCACAGTCAGGTCTGATAACGTAAAGCGTTGCCACTGATTTAGCAGAACGCTTTTAAAAATCCACATAATAACTTTTGTGATTCTTTGAAGGTTTTTGACATTTTTAATGAAAAATAAGTCCTGAGCTGGAATACATCTTCATGTCACTGGTGGCAAAGTATCTGGGCACAGACAAAAATAAACAAATCAAGAAAAATCAGGACTGTATCAAACATTTTCCCAAGTGCAGAAGAAGAAAGAAGAGGATGATATGCACAAGAAAAGGGTGGAAACACTATGGGTGCCTCCATTGCTACTTGGCCCTCAGTTACTTCATCGTTACTGCTCATGTAAACCTCTCGGTACCATTCAAGGCAGCATTATTGGACAGGCCTTAACAGAGAGGACAGAGCCCAGCTTTGATGATCCGAGATCTATACCTGCTGTATTTTTTAGGTCCTTCAATAAGACTTTAAAGAGATATTGATCTTCCCGAAAATTCGTCTCTCAACAGATCCATCAATCTCACCTGCTTTTTCTTTCTGTTCAGCTTTCAACTGTGTATGGGAACAAACGAGGTCGGCTGAGGGGCTTGAGTGCTGCTGGGGTTCAGGTAGTCTGACACATGAGATAGGTATCTGAGGTTCTGAAGCCTCAGGCAGACTATGTCCCTCTGCAGCGGCTGCTAGGTGGCTGCTGGGAGACGAGACAGTAGAGCTGATGGCCTGCCTGTCAGCAGGAGCCCCATCCATCTTCTTCTGCACCTGAGAGAATGCAACCAAAGACTGCATTGCGTCGCTGAAGGTGCTGTGATGCTGGACAAGCTGGCGGACCCATTTAGACAGACCTGAGATTACAGACACACAACAGAGACAAGTGCTAGCAAACATCTTGCAGTGGATAACCAGTGCCATCTAGTGGTAAAAGTGGGCGGCTGAATAGTGCAGAGTACCTGTGATGTACTTATTAGGATTATTCCTGTACCGATCATCCACCAGAATTAGAGCTCCCCAGTCATTCCTGTGGCGAATGCACCTGTAAAATCAAGTGTGGAGTTTTCATTTAGAAGTGCAAAAGGCTCAGTTTTAAATCTGAAGCAGCTGCAGAGGTTTACCTCCCCAGGGCCTGGTTCAGGGCTCTGTAGGCCTGAATCTCATACCAGCGACTGCCTGGGAGAAGACCTCTGGACTTAGAGTGCAGGTCATTGTACTTCATCTTCAGTTCCACCTGAAACACAAACAGAACAACTTTTAAATGTCTGTAAGTCACTTGTGTTGATGGAGAATATTTACAAACAACAGGAATAAAAAAATACAAAAACATTTCATCGAGGCTAAAATGAAAAACAAGAAGCGGTGAAAGCAAAACATCAGGGCAACACGACAGTCACATGCCTTTAGGCAGTGAGTGTCGGGTTCAATTCCCGGCCAGCCCAGGGCTCAACGGCAGAGTTCACCAAAAGAGTCGGGGAGGTAAGTCAGTAAAGCACAGCTTGAGTTAATGAATCAAAATGACTCCATACGGGTCCGTCGAGGGCTTGTTAATGAAGCTCAGTGGTGCTGCAGCTAACTTCTGTGGGGTTTATAAGGAAAGGGTGTGCTCGTATTAATCGCAGTTGTGTTGTTTTGTTAATTTTTGTTTGTTTGTTTTCTTTTCCTTTACTTATGTTCTAACATGAGAAGCTTTTTTCTATTCAATGTAACCAGTTTTTGTTTCCCTTTTTTCTTTTCTTTTCGTAAACTGTATTCATAATAACTCAATAAAAATATTTGGAGTAAAAACTCAGAGGGCTCCTCAAACTAAACTGAAAACGAGTGAAGACGGCTCGTCTTTCAGTCGCCGGTGGTGCGGCAGGTGTCTCTGTTGAGTGTCCCGGGACGCTCAACAGAGAAAGACTGAGATGCAACCAGCAAAGTATGGAGTTGGAGGTCTACGACCCATGATGGCAGCAATTTGCATCAAATTTTGGTTATTGTTGCTCTTTGTTTTGATTTTTTTTGCCCCATATTCATTTTACTGATTCAGTTTTTAAAACACCCAAAAATATAAAGAATGGTAACAAATAAAAACAACAAGCTACAAACGGCTGGTTTCTTCAGACCCAGAGTACAAAGTCAGGGAGTTTACGATGTGTGTGGAGGAGCTGTAAACTGAAAATGTCTAGATTTTTGTTTTTACTGGATGTCTGAAATGATCATTTCTTTACAAAACTAACTAAATATCTGGGTTATAAATCACAGCTTGGTCACGAAAGGGTTTCTGATTTGACTACAGCCAAACATAATACCCTGCCATACATATAACTGTATGGCAACACCTTTGGTAACAAGGATTCATGCACAGTTAATAATTAAGAACAAATTGAATTAAAACAGACTATGAAGGAGAACATCAACTGGGTAAACCTTCCCCCGAAATATGAGTAAGCTTGAAGCCTGAAGTGGTGAGGTATTGCCCGTCTGCACAGACAGATGTATTCTGAAAGGGTAACAGAGGGGCTAACGAGAGGCCATGACAGAGTAGAGCGGAGGTAGGAGGGGGCAGACAAGGTGGTCGAGGCGACATGAAGCATCCCTGCGCAGAAATGCCAGGAAAGCATCCATCCATTTGCATCTGTCGCTGCTGATTTTAGCGCTAACCTTTCAGAATTGACAAGTGAAAAGTTCAGCTGGCGTCTGACGGGATGCCGTGCAGGGCAGGCTGCTGAACGGGGCTCTAACTGCTTTTGACAGGTACCGTGTGTTTGCCCAGAGCCACCAAACACGGGGCCATGACAGGTACGGGCTGTTCCCTCACGCCAATCACGCAATGCCACTGTGGCCTTCCCGGGCTTGTGTGCGTAAACAAACAAGCAGAGTCACAGGAAATCCTAAATGTCACCCTAAACTTGGTTTGTGACTAATCACACCTCACCCAACAAGCATGCAAACATGCGTGCAACACCTGCTGCTGCCTTGGAACACACTAAAACCAATAAAAAGGTTTTTATAGGTTGAAGACTGCAAGCCGACGCTTATCAAGAGATTTAAAACAATAACAGAGGTTTTCAGTAGGAGGGACGTCCGTGTGGCCGTATCGCAGGAAGTCTCGAAAACGCTGCCGGGTTCACGGTGAGAGGTTTGCCAACATGTGAGACACCAAAGCAGTTAAAGAATCTACTTCTAGAGCCCGAGAAAGGCCGGTAGCCTCGAGCCGGTGGTGTCATCTAAATCCAATCACAGTCCGTTTCAGTGTTCCAGCCATCACATCCCTGGTCTGTCCCATGTCATCGTCCAATCTGACATGACAGGTTGCATATGTGAAAAAGCCAATCCTGGCTGCTAGCAAATCTAACAAATGTGCAAGAAACCACAAGCTAGAAGGGATTAGTTAAAATGTCAAGAGATCGCTCGCTTGCCTTCGCCTTGTCCTCTACAGCAACCTGTTCATCCCTAAAAACATATATTTGACCACTAGGCATGATTCGCATCCGTTTGAGCTACATTTTACGCAGGGCGTGTGCATGCACGTCAGTGTCAGCGTGCACGCCCCTGGCAGTCCGGGACATCTTGTGCCTGTCACTGAGATTGCTGAGCGCCTCATCTGCCACATGTGGCCGAGCTGACAGCTGAGCGGCTCGTCTCCGACAGCCTCCGTGTGTGTGTGTGTGCTCACACTCAGGACATCAGACTAGGACATCAGGCTATCGCACTCCAATCTGCTCATGGATCAGCTCACACTAGAGCTTCATACAGACCTACTTATTCTTTAATTGTTCCTCTCAAAGGAAATATCCATGACTAGTATATGGGCTCAAATTGTGGTCATAAATATTTTGTACTTGTAACTCAAATGCGTAGTTGTGAGCTGGATTTTGTAACCTTGTAACCAAAAATATCAGAAAATGTTGTTTGTGCATCCACAGATGAGACTTTGTTACAAACTGTTTTTGTTAAGGTCTGCTCACAGATACATTTATGCTGTGTGAGTTTCAACTTACAAGTACGAATTTTTCTTGCTTTCAGCTGATTGGTCAATCACAAATTTAACAATCCAATCAGAGAACAGATGGGTTTGGCTGTCGGTGGGGTGCTTTACTGAGCTTCAGGTCCTCCAGCTTCAAACTGTATTTCCAGGTAACGCAGTTTGAAGCTGGAGGACCTCTATAGGAATATCCCATAGGGGTCATACAAGCTAGGTCCCTTAACCTTCGGTAGCTGTTGAAAGGATAAAGTTGAAATACCATTATTACTTTAACACACAGTCAGGGCTGACCCGGGACCACTGCTGCGAGTCACACTGTGCAGCATAAAGGCCCTTTCGCAACAGACGCACTCACCGCTGACTAAGAGCTAAGGATCCAAAACTTGTTGCGCTGGCCGCTGTGCTCTGTCGTGTACTAGATGCACCTGATCCTTGTCGTTCCAAAGCATGTATCTCTCTGTCTTTATGTCCTCTACAAGAGTTTGTGTTGTATTATCTTCAAACGTTCAATAAAAACGTATGGCTCATTCATAACGAAGAAAGCTTTGTAACTATCACAACTAGTGAAGAGTGTGTCATTTCCACAACAATGCTTCCCCCCCCCCCCCCCCCCCCCCCCGAGGTCCACAGAGCCGCTGAAAAGGCTCCGGAGGTCCCTGTGTGAGCACGTAAACCTGCAACAACAATTCACCAAACTCGGACACGCACAGAATGTTTTCCTTGTGCTGATGAAGGAAAACGCCGGCATGTGAAAGGGCATTTCCCCTTCCAGGACCTGAAGCTCAGTATAGCATCACTGACAGCCAAACCCATCTGTTCTCTGATTGGATTGTTACATTTGTGACTGACATGACATTGGCCAATCAGCTGAAAGGAAGAAAAATTGGGTCAAAATTTGTACTTGTAAGTTGAAAGTCACACAGCCACGGTGTGCGAGTGCAGAGTTTTACACGTCGTTCTTTGCTTCGTGTCTGTAAGCAGACCTTAACAAAAACATTCTCACGAACAAATTCTCATCTAAAGATGCACAAACATAACATTTTCAGATATTTTGGTTTACAAGGTTACAAACTACTCACAAACTCACAACTACACATTTGATTTACAAGTACAAAATATTTTAGTGCTGTCAGCGTTAATCTCGTTAAAATGGCATTAAAGCCATAACCGCATCAACGAGGCAAATCTCCGTTAGCAAGGATCGCCCCGTGCGTGGGGCTGGACCGCGGTGCGAGTTAACCGCGCTAAAATATTTATGACCAGTTTGAGCCCATACTAGTAAAGTCAGGCTGCGGGACTGAGCGTAAGGTTGAAGCTTGCTGATCTGACGCTTAAGTTCAAGTTGGCAGTGAATGGTAAACCACATCAAAAAGAACGTAGAAGCTGAACTTCTGCTTCAAAGTCGTCTTTGTTTCACAAGTTTTCTTGGTAAAAATCAGCTCGACTCTAGTGTAGGCATTAACTAAAGGTCTCGAGTCCTCTTTAAATTTCATTTTGGTCTTTGTCTTAAGTCAGTCTTGATTTAGCCACGATTACCACCTTTGATTACCAGATCTCAAAGCTGCTTGGATTAAAGGACACGCACGGCACCTACAAGGAGTAGCAGACGCGTGAGGGTGGAATTGGCGAGCTGCAATGTAATTGAAGAAACATGTTTTTGAGGTGCGGATATGTATTTAGTAAAAAAATTGGGTGAAAGGAAGCTACTCTAGCTAATGACATCACGATGACATATTGAAAAAAAAAGAAAGTGACAGTATGTTGGACCTGGAGACAGCTCCTCAGTGATATTACCCTAAAAAACATATTTAGAAGAATATCCTATGATTGTGGGGTGCGGACAGGTGGGTGTGGGTTCGCTGAGCTGCACAAAATGCAAAGCAGACAGCAGACCCCGAGCTGCTGCAGGGTTGGAGGTTTCGGGGGGGCTGACTATCTATCCACCCCCAGGACTGCATGCTGTGTGTCAAAGCTGGACCAGCTGTGCGTAGGTGCAGCTATCACACTTCAGCCGCGCTCCCAGGACTTTTCCAGGCTCTTTTTAAATGTGCTAACAGAGTTAACAGTAACAGAAGGGCAACTGCATACATTACGATAACACCTTCAGCTAACAACAACATGCTAAAACACAAAGCTGTCTCAACCTTAAACACATGCGTCTGTAACGTGCAACCATGCAAATCTTTTAAAGTGTAAACTTTAGCGTTTATGTTGAAATGGTTCATCCTTCTGTAGATGATAAATCATCTTCAACCTGTGTGGATTATTTAGGACCAATATTTAAATAGCTCTTGTGAAAAAAACAAAACATAGTCACCACCAGGACAGCTTTTAATGAATCCCTGGTTAGACTCATTTGATCACATGGTCACGGTTGCTTGTTTTTAGCATTAGACGTCTGAGAGCTGCTTTAACAACACGGACAGTTGGTTGGTGTTGTTTCTCTGAGAGAATAAACAGAGTTTTAGACACTACTGAATAATATCACGAGAATGCACTAACAAAAGAAGAACGAGGATTAAACAAAGGATACTCATGTGTTATGTAGAAGTACTTCAGCTACTGATGACAAAGCCACATGTACAGTGGCTTGAGCGTGCCTGGAGCATCCATCAGCACCTATTCTTGAGGAGTTCCATGAACTCTCCAACATTCTGCTAAAATCCCCGTTATCCATTCGTTTTAAAAGCTTACAGGCAAATGCTCTCGTGTCTCTAATAAAGGGCAACCACAAAGGTTGGCTGTGTTCTTCATTAAACTGAGAGAGATGCCTTATCAGTTGTAAGTGTCTTTTTATTGCTTGTTAAACCTACTTATTGTTTGACTTACTCACGCAGGACGTGACTGTTCACTGTAAAAACATGCCATTGGAAAAACTCAACATAAATGTAATACCACCTTTGGCAAGGCTTTCTCTGCAGAGGACTTTTCAAGTTCAACCTTTGATCTTTGTCACAATAACACAACAGGCCAGTAAAATGCTACGTGCTCCAGCGTCTACAGGTTATGCCCGTCTGGGAATGCAGGCCGCGCAGGCATCGAGAGCGCTGGAGTAGTTTAAATGGAGAGAACAGGGCTTACACCTCTTATCCTAGCAATGGGGTGCTGTCGTATAACAGCAGAATGAATGCGTTAATGTGTCTGGGTCCATTTGTGCTCTCAGGAGAATGCACAGGTTAGCACTAGTGCATGGAAGTGACTATGTAAGGATATGTCACATATGTGTGTGTGAGCCTGTATGCATTAAAGGAATGTCACTGTGAGACATGCGGAGTAAACGTGATAGCGTGCTAATACATGAAAGGTGTGCACAAACCCAGACACACTAAGACTGCTGGGAGAAAGCAGCATTACTCCTGGGAATTAAAGGCAGGAAAATCAGTGAGTAAAGAAAACGTTTTAATATGAGAAAGAAGAGGTCACATGATCAGCTCGTGAGGCACTTATTCGATCGTCATCTACACGTCAGAATTATCAGTGCATCTGTGTATTGGGTCGCTATGACCGGGGACAGAAGAGGCTGGCTTCAGGACACACACTCTGTGTAATGAGCAGAACTGCACCATGACAAAGATCACACTTCTTTGTAGCTGTTTCAGAAACAACATTAGTACAACTACAGGTAAGTTCTGTAACAGCTTTGGCTGCGTGCTGGTCTGGAGTACAGAGCCGTGTGTTCTCACAATGCTACAATCTTCCCAGGAGTGGATGTACCAGCAAATTCATCATAAGGTCCACCTGATGTTCAGAGCAACATCTCAGACTCTACGGGCCTCAATTGGCATGTAAAATTTAAACGTTTACCAGAGTGCACTAAGAACTGTCAGGAGACAGCACGTAGCAGCTCAGCTTAGGTTTGCAAACCTCGTGACTTCTGGAACAACGGCCTTTTGACAGATGCAAAGCACCACGTTTGACAAAAACCAAACTGTCAGCACGGTGGCAATGGGATAATGATTTGGGCTCGTTTAGCAGCCACTGGACCTAATAGAGAAAGCTTGGGCAAAATAGGGTCATACAAACTGGACAGTGATATCGAGCACATCAGCAAATCTACAACCGAATGGCTGAAAAATAAAGAATCAAGGTGCTTCATACATTCTGCACAGAACCCCATGAAAACTTTATTTTGTCATATCTACAAATATTGACTGATCTGTTAATGGCTACATTATTATAACTTTTGTTTGTTTGAACTTTTCTGTCCCTTAAAGCAGCTGTTATGTGTCTGACAGAGGTCTGTGTGCTAGTTTAGCATGTTATGGGAGCTAGCTACATAGGCTCAGAGTCATTAGTGTCAATGTCCTCTTCCTCTCAACAGTGTAATGGGGTTAGCTCAGAGACCTTTAGAGCTCCCAGTAGAGCTGGGCGATATATCGAGTTTTTAAAAAATATCGATATATTTTTATACGAGATATAAGATGTGACAATATCCTTTATATCGATATAGTCTATGTTACGTTATAATTATACTTGTGGAGCCGCAGGTTTGCCTCTCTTTCGTCCACTTTCGTCTTTACGCAACGTTACTCGGCCTCGCCCCTCCTTCACTGAACACAACTCCTCGTCCCCCATCGCTTCACCTGCAGGAAGCGACAAGACGGACACGGCAAATCTCCGTTAACGAGTTACTGCGCATCGCCCCGTGCGTGGGGCTGGACGGCGTCAACGTGTTAGCTAGCTAACCACGCTAACGAGCTAACCACGCTAACGCCATGCAGCCCAGAGGTGCTGCACGGACTAAAATCCTTTCATTCTCTCAAAAGTTGACAGCGCGCCTTATGTATGAATTCTGGTTGTGCTTGATGGCCGCGAACCGATTTTATGTGGAACACGGCACTCAGCAATCTGTCACAAAATGTTTTAGTACGACTTTGGTAAGCTACGGAGCTGCACCGCTTGATGGATTGTCGGAGCATTACGGCTGAGCCTCGCGGAGTGATACGTACTGTGCTTCAACGTAATATTACCCTACTGTGTATAAGGACCATAAATGGCACCTGTTAAGAGACGTGGTTGCGAAGCGGATTTCAAACTCCAGGCTGTCAGTCACGCAGTACAAGTTGGGAACAGAGCAGCTGTGAAATCTGTCTTTGTTATAGTGCTCAGCGTCTATTAGTTTACATTTTGACTGCACAATTGTGAGCTTTTTGTTATGCACAAAAACAACATTGTTTTCTTTTATTTATGGAGCATTATTATTTAATAAATGCTCATAATTTATTTTTGAGTAAATTTTATGTACATCTGCTCTATGTTAATAAAAGTGCCTGTGTGACATCTGGGACACAGCTTTGACTAAGAACTCTCTTTTTGTTCTTACTTTATGGCTTTAAAAAAATATATCGAGATATATATCTTATATCGCCATCCGGCTAAAAAATATCGAGATATGAATTTTGGGTCATATCGCCCAGCCCTAGCTCCCAGGGCTTCTCTGGGGGCTGCCTCTGTGGCTGAAAGAGAAGATAAGAAGAGGACGGAAACACGACTAGAGTGCAGTACAAAAAAGATGGAAAGACAATGTGAAAGTCAGGTTTCAAAGTGATGATGAAAACAAGCAGACCGTTATGGATTCCAACACATTCAGTCCACAGTAAACAGAACGTTTGACAGCCAGTCTTTTCAAATATAAATGACATTTTTATGACTTCTGTCAGACTGCATCCAAATGCATTGTGTCACATTGCTGTATAAAGCTGAGACTAATAAAAATGAACTAGCTCCTTCTGCTACAATGGAAGCTAGCAATGCTGGTATAAACATAAGTGATATAGATGGGTCTAACGTGACTACAGTTCTGACACTGGGGAAAACTACGCTAACAACTGTGTTCTTGTTGTGTAACTAAGGAGGCAAAAATGAAGGACAGTCACAGTGAGAAGCAGGAGTGTCAGCAGGCCACCTGGTCACGCAGCAGCGATCTGTCTGTGGAGCTCTGCGCATGTTGCAAATAAACAAAGGCTGTTGATGCACAGTGTGTCATTAGAAATGCAGCATCTTCATGCTTGGTCAGCTCCACGTCCCCCTTAACTAGCTTTAGCTTCCTCAATCCTCCCCCCGGTGTTATGTTCCTGTTTCCTGTCTGAAACATCGCTTTCAACATACTGTGAGTCGGCTTTTATTGTATTTATTCCATAAATTTGTCAGCCGAATGAATAAATAACACCATATAATTCAGTACAACCAAAAACCAAACCACAGCAAAACTGTACAAAAGAGCCAAACCTCCTCTCACACTAACACTGGCACAAAACTGTGAACTGGGAGCTTGGACAGCTCTTGGACCCACTTCTTCAACGCTAAAACCAAGAACACCCCCCAAAAATCAAACAAATAAAGAAAAATCAGCAAAATTGAAGACATGCCCTGAGAGCTGACAGAGGTGAAACTGACAGCTGAGGTGAAAAGCAAAGGTGAAAGGACCGAGGAAGCCTCAATCAGCCACACATCTTTCTACCCTGACAGAAAAGGTTAGTGAAAGCTTCATTGTGCTCTGACAGCAGGATCAGAAGGAGTCAAGGGGAGGAAAGTGGGAGGCAGGAGGGGAGGAAGGGACTCAAACTTAAAGGTCAACTTTATCTGCTAAGGACAGGCCAGACACGGCAACATCGCTTTGGGATTCTTTTTCATGGATCACCTAAAAGGGATGCTCTTATTTGGTGTGTGTTTGTGTGAGCGTGCACGTTCATGTCTGTGAGTTATCGTGTTCAAAGTGTTCAATACCAGAGGCAAAGAGAAAAAACTGAAGAGCAAAGAAGGAGATGCTTACAAACTAAACAGGCCCAACCTACACTGTGCTGCCAAAGCCACCCTTTCTTTACAAACAACTGCTTTACAGGTTTTGCACAGGCACTGTTAAAGGTGGATGACGCTGTGTCAGTGATAAACAGGTGGAGAGCTGCAGATGTTACATATACTGTTACATGTCTAACACTTTTTAAAAAAAATGATTTCTATCACATCACACTTCATGTTTTGCCTAATTATGTAAAAATGATTCACATTTTGGATTTTATAACATTAAAATCTTACAACATTTTTATAGCCTGAGTTCCTGCAGCCCTGAAGCACACGCCCCACAGCTTGTTGTTGGGATTCTACTTGCCTGGAGGTCTTTAATGTTGGGGAAGGGAATTCCAACGGCGACTACTGCCCTGGCGTTGTCGTCCGTAAAATCAAGCCCTTCGCTCACTTTACCCCTACACACAGCAATCAGCAGTGCACCATCTGTATCAAACAAACACACGCCATGAGCCGTGAACATGACGTGGGAGAAGGCGTGTATGTGGTGCGCAACTATGTTCGAGTGGTACGACTCATTGAAATGGATGCTGGGCAGATCTAGCATCCATTTGAAGGATTCATTATCCAAGTTTTTGGATAGTAAAACAATTTCTGTCATTTACTTTTTTAGCCTCTAAACACAGATGTAACAAAGAAAGCAGAGAAATCCCCAACAATCATATGACCCCCTATGCCTCCCATTCGACTTTTAAATACTCTAGGAACAACAAGTAGGCCTGCAGTGTGAGAGCGAAGTGCTCTAATGGGATGATATGGTACTACAAGGTCATTAAGATAACCTTAATGAGCTTATAGATCCTCGTATAAGAATAATATTAAATCACAGCCATTGACAAGCCCCTTTCCAAAGAGTGTGTCATTGGTCATTGACCAGTTTCTTATTAAGATTGCTTCTAACAGAGGCACACAAACTTTGTGACAATAACAATAACCTGCTGAATTCTGGATTATTCAGCTGTGGATTATGCACATTGAATCACTAGTAAACAGCAGCTGTTCCAGAGTCAGCATAACAATGTGTATCAGTCTCACCTTTTTCTTCACAGTATTTGATGGCACTGTAGTACGTGTGAAGCAGCTCATCAAAGTCTCCCTTGCCTCCACCACCACGGGGCTCTGTGATCACCGTTTTCTGTTGCTCTAGCTTGTCCCAGAGACCAGTTTTGGTCCATCGGTCTCTCAGTTTATCCAGCATCTGATTAGAAAACAGGAAATACATCACCACAGAGGATTTTAGCAAGCAGAATGTCCATCCATCCATCTTCTTCCGAACCACCTCACTGACTCCTTTCGATGTGGAGGAGCAGTGGCTCTGCTCTGAGCCCCTCCCGAATGGCTGAACCTCTCACCCTATCTCTAGGGGAGAGGCCAGCCACCCTTCGGAGGAAACTCATTTCCACCGCTTGTATTTGCGATCACTACCCACAGCTCGTGACCATAGGTGAGGGTAGGGACGTAGATCGGTAAATTGAGAGCTTCGCTTTTACACTCAGCTCTCTCTTCATCACAACAGACCGGTACAGGGTCTGCATTACTGCAGCCGCTGCACCAATCCGTCTGTCGCTCCCTTCTCCCATCACTCGTGAACAAGACCCCGAGATACTTAAACTCCTCCACTTGGGGCAGGGTCTCATCTCTGACCCGGAGTGGGCACTCCAGCCTTTTCCAGCTGAGGACCATGGCTTCAGATTTGAAGGTGCTGATTCTCATTCCCACTGCTTTACACTCGGCTGCGAACCGTTCCAAGGCGAGCTGGAGGCCCTCACCCGATGAAGCCAACAGAACCACATCATCTGCGAAAAGCAGAGATGTGATCCTGAGACCACCAAAGTGAAAGCCTTCCACCTCTTGGCTACGCCTAGAAATTCTGTCCATAAAAATTATGAACAGAATCGGTGACAAAGGGCAGCCCTGGTGGAGCCCATCACCCACCAGGAACAAGTCCGACTTATTGCCGGCTATGCAAACCAAGCTCTTGCAACGGGGAATCACACTCCTCAGCCTCCCTGGGAAAGTCTATGCCAGGGTGCTGGAGAGGAGAGTTCGTCCGTTAGTCGAACCTCGGATACAGGAGGAACAATGCGGTTTTCGTCCTGGTCGCAGAACACAGCTCTATCCTCTCGAGGATACTTGAGGGTGCATGGGAGTTTGCCCAACCAGTCTACATGTGTTTTGTGGACTTGGAGAAGGCATTCGACCGTGTCGCTCGGGGGAGTCCTGTGGGGGGTGCTCTGGGAGTATGGGGTGCCTGGCCCATTGCTACGGGCCATTCAGTCCTTATACAACCGTATTTCACAGGCAGGTGTGGGCAATTCCTTCGTTATGTCATTATCAATTAAGCAGACAAAAGGCCTGGAGTTGATCTGAGGTGTGGTGCTTGCATTTGGAAAATGTTACTGTGGACAGAAAACATGTGGTCAAAGGAGCGCTCCATGCAGGTGAAACAAGCCATCCTTATGCTGCGAAAATAGAAAACAAACATCCGAGAAAGTGGCACAATATTAGAAGTGGCAAAATCTTCAGTTTGGTACATCCTGAGAAAGAAAGAAAGTACTGGTGAACTCAGCAATGCAAAAACACCTGGAAGTCCACGGAACATAATAGCAGTGTATGATCGCAGAATCATTTCCATCTCTTCACAGCAGCCAGTTACAACACTGTCCAGGAGGTCAGCGTATCGATATTCAAGTCTACCATAAAGAGAAGACTGCGTGAAAGTAAATACTCAGGGTTCAGGCTGTTAGCCACTCATAATCCTCAAGAATAGAAAGGCTAGATTGGACTTGGCTAAAAAAAAGCAGCACAGTTCTGGAAAATCATTGTTGGACAGAGTAAACTAAGATCAACCTCTAACAGAATGATGGCAAGAAAAAAGTAAATGTACTGATTCTTTTATAGCGCTTTTCTACTCTCCTGGAGTACTCAAAGCGCTCTCTACAACACGCCACATTCACCCCATACACACCCATTCACACAAGCACTATTATCTATACTGTGAGTGCTTTCTAACTATTATTCAAACGCATTCATACTCCGATGGATGCATCGGAGAGCAAGTTGGGGTAAGTATCTTGCCCAAGGATATTTGCCATGCAAACTGGGGGAGCCAGGGATCGAACCACCAACCTTCCGATCAGCAGCTGACCTGCTGGAAGAGGAATATCCTTGAATGGTCAAGCCAGTCCCTGATATTAGCCCAACTGAACCTGCATTATACTTGTTGAAGACTAAACTTTGGACAGACCGGCCTACAAAGCAACAGCAACTGAAAGCCGCTGCATCCAAAAGGAGGAAACCAGTATCTGGTGACGTCCACCAGTTCAAGACTTCAGGCTGTCACTGGCAGCAGACGGTCTTCAGCCAAGTATTAGAAATGGACATTTCCTTTTCAGTTTTAATTTGTCCAACTGCTTTAGTTCCTCTTTCTGTTCAACCCACTGAATTAAAGTTGAAAGTTGTTTCATTTAAATTTCATTGTGTGATGCACAGAACCAAAATTAGTCCAAATATTTATGGGCCTAACTGTATATCTGCAAATAAGTAACCCACCATCTTCAGACAGTGTCAATCTGTACCCTGTGCAAGGTACCACACTGTGAAATATTAATACACCTTCGAAGTCTAAAACAACCTTGCAACAAGAAAAGCAATTATGTTTGCTCCTGTGTCCTCACACTGCTTGGATTTCTTCTCTCGACTTTAACTTGGCAGAGAGCTGATGTATTCAAACCTCCTCTGCAATAAAAATCACTGTTGCTGTACTATTGTTAGCGCAAAAAGTCAGCAGCTCTCCGGGGAGGCACATTGATCTAAAAGCCCTCATCCAAGCCCCACTCGTGTTGGTCCTGTGCAGATTACATCCTTGAATAAGCATGGCTTCACAACCAGAAAGAGGCTTCACTGGCGTGGAAATGTGTTAGAAGGGTCAAATAAAAGTTCTTCTCATAGTCAGCAGAAAACTTCTTAATGGGTTAATAGTGTCAAACTGTCGATCGTAAGCTAGCTGCAGGTGAGACCTTCGGCTGGGAGGAATGCAGAGGATATTTGCACACTTGTAAACCTATTGCGTTCACCTGTGTTGCAACCAAAACACCACAAACCAGCAGACCTCAAACAGCACAGAAGTTTACTTTTTGGGTTTTGTGCAGTACTGAGGAAAACAACAGAAGCAAATGGGACAGCAGGGGAGCGCTGATATATTTTTGCAATCCAGTGTGACGGCCCCACACCGATCAAACGAAGCGTGGGAAAGATTTCATCAGGTTGGTGCCTACTAAAGCAAGCGAGGTCAGAATGTTTGCATCAATAAAACATGACTCACTCACTAAATATGCAGCATTACATCAACAAGGACCCCCCTTACGTGCATCTTCAACTCAGCAAACTGTTTGCCCTGCAATTGCTTTGCAGTGCAGTCTTAAGCGAGAGATGAATAATTCAGGTTATGTACTTTAGGCTGATCTACCACTAAACAAAACAGCCATTATCTGCCAGGCTGCGCTTGGAAAGGAGGTGATTCCACATGGAGATGAGTATGGAGACAAAATGTTCCTACTGATAAAACTGATGTGACGGAGTCTGACGGTGTTTTATACTCACTACACAAAAGGTCGGGGTTTGTATTTTTAGCAATGAATAACACAAAGGGCCTTTCAAAATAAAGGTTTGTGGTGAACACTTTAGTCGCGGATCAGTTTGGGCAATCTAACGTCTGTAATCTGATTGGTCTCTGTATTGATCACCTAAAGATGATGACGATCGTCACAGTTCATCAGAAGATCATGGGGTTTTTAAAGGGATAATAGTCTCCTAATGCACAGACAGGAGACCAGTCTCGACTACAAACTGATCGCCTGGGCAAAAAGGCTAAAGTCCTGCAGAGAAATTAAACACAGAGGCCTTGGTAACCGCACTAGAATCACCATCTGGCAGTTAGATAAGCCCTTTTCCCACCTGATTGGCCGAGACATGGAAGTACAACATTGGTCCAATAGAGCAGCGGTCCCCAACCCCCGGGCCTCGGACCGGTACCGGTCCGTGAGTCGTTTGGTACCGGGCCGCGAGAGTTGAGGCTCAGGTGTGAAATGTCTGGTTTTCAGGGTTTTTATCGGTTTTCAGCGTTATTTTGTTATCGTTTTTATCGTTTACTCGGTTTTCCTGGGTCTTTTCACGTGCGTTATGAATAAATTTTCTTTTTTTCGGTACCGGTACTGGTTTTATTTTGTTGTGTTTATCCGCGACACCTTAAAGGCCGGTCCATGAAAATACTGTCGGGCATAAACCGGTCCGTGGCGCAAAAAAGGTTGGAGACCGCTGCAATAGAGGACTGCGGTGGCGTTTTTAAACCTGTCGACTGCAGCCCCAAAAGGATTTGCGTCCTCCTGTCATGTCATTTTCGCGATTTCTTTTTAAATTTTGGTAAAGATTGTACAGCATACATCATTAATGCGTTAAAAATAATGAAACGAAACAAGAATTGGGTGCTTGATATTTAATATAATTCTGCCTGAATACTTCACTCTTCTTGGCAGAATTAATACAGTTCATATAGACTGGTTGTTTTCCCGGCACAGACCCGGCATGGTCCATAGCGTCTGACCACAGCAGCAGACCTGACCCTGGCTTTCAAACCTTGTGTTACTCGTGTGTGGTTCCTCACATTTACAGAGTTGTTTGTATATAGTGTGTAAATTAGTTGACTTGTAAATAGACACTGAAACAGAAGGGCTGAGCTGATTTATTATTTTCTTGTACTGTTTCCTCCTGTTTAGGGAGTTAGGTGTAGCACGTGTCTTTTGTTTGGTTTTTGTTTCACACCTCCTTTCCTGACTTAGCTTGTTTTTGTTTGTTATTTTGTCCTTTGTTCACCCCAGGCTTCAGTTTTCAGTGTAGACACAAATAAACCACCGTTCACTTCAAAGGTTGGCTTCTGGGTATGGTTCACTTCCTTTCTACCCCTTATGTTATGTTCCTGTACCCCTAGACTGGGGCGTAACATATGGGATCATTTTCCTGTTGGATCACAAAATTGTGTCCAAGTTTCAACCATCTAGTGGTTGATCTGAGGTAAAGTTAAAGAATTTGGAGCTAGTCCTCCTTCATTGTTCTACTTTATGAAATGTGTTGGGGTGTCGAACTCCAGGCCTCGAGGGCCGGTGTCCTGCAGGTTTTAGATATCACCGTGGGTCAACACACCTGAATGAAATGATTAGTTCATTACCAGGCTTCTGGAGAACTTCATGACATGTTGAGGAGGTCATTTAGCCATTTAAATCAGCTGTGTTGGATCAAGGACACGTCTAAAACCTGCAGGACACCAGCCCTCGAGGCCTGGAGTTCGACACCTGTATGTTAGTCAGTCTATGACTGCTGTCAAACAAATCCTTTTATACTAGCAAACAAAAAATACCGGTTGCAGTTAATTATGTCCACTGGGAAGAAGTTAAAACGGCTTCGGCAAGTTACTGTAGAACCTGCAGCATTATTTTTTAAAAGATTTAAGTGATTTTATGTATTTTTCACTCTGTGTGGATTAAACGAAATCTAAAATCAATTCAAACTTCTGCAACATCTGTCCTGTACAAACAGTCAGATTTACCAAAGTTGGAATCGCCAAATTACCACGACATTCACACAAGGACTGCGGATTTTTCTTATTTTTTAAACACAATCACATTTTATCAGCTTATATCCTTATACATGCTGTCTTTGTACTATTCCACTCTCTTCATTTACATTTACATTTCTCAAATTCTTTAGAATTGTGGAATAATTTGGAATTTAAACCACCCAGTGGGGGTGCCATAGGAATACTTGTCTGCATTTCTTTAACATATCTGTAAATGGGTTAGTATGGAATAAAAGGTGTGATGCTATCAAGATGCATGGCTGCATGTGTGAAAGTGACCATTGTACAGTCAAACAAATCTTCAACACCTTCAACAAACACTTTCAACCAGGAGTGTGAGACACTCAACACAGAAACTGCAGCCACCAAAATGACAGACATGAGCAGCATCATGAATAATTCAGGGGCATCATCTGAAGACCTGCTGTTTAGATGTCGGACCTTGGTTATAAAATGTTAATCTAACGAATAAAACAGAAAATTCTCCCATCCAGAATTTTATCATCAACTTAATTTAAGAAAAATAAAACAAGTGAGGCTTACCAATTCAACACCATGGAGACTATACTCGGTAAAACTGCTCATTTTTATATTTGTATAGGTATATATTGGTTAAAAAAACCTCTAATTATAATTATGTTTCACTGCACATCCAGGAGAAAAGCATTTATTGAACTTGCTTCTAAAAAGCAGCAAAGCTGTCATTTAAAAGTGAATTTATCTGTGAACCACCATGTTTAGACTTCAGCAGGGATCTCACAGCAGCAACGTTATGATGCCCGTACAACATGAATGGGAATGAGCAGTATTTAGCACATAGGAGAGCACAACAGTGTTAATAATGCATTGCCCTTTCTAGGCATGGTAGGTGCAACGCTCAGCCTCTGCCGTTGACGCAGTAAAGTGGGCCAGATCCTTCTGCCAACTGGGACGGGGTGGTGAAACAACGCGGCGGAAGCAGTGAACTGTAGTCTTTCTCGCACTTTTACACTTCCCCTCTCTTTCTCCCCTTACTATCGCTCCATCTTTCACCTCCTCTGCATCTAGCCTCACTCTATCTCCTTTCCCAGATCCCCTGTGTCAGTGAGCTACGTGGCGACACATCAGAGCTCCTCTAGTGCCTGCTGAATTATGGAAAGGGATAGGAGGCAACGGCATTAATGAAACATGCTGCTAGGAGCCACATTTCGCAGTGGTGAGGGGAGACGTGTTGTTGCGGCTTAAATTATTCACCCTCAAAATATCACAGCAACCATCACGCCAAGACTGGTGGCGAGAAGCCACCTGCCACCTCTGAGATGCCGCTCTTCCCTCGTCGTCTGCCCGGCCACATCGGCGGTGACAACAGAACGCTGCAAAAACGCTGCATGCTGCCCAAAGAGGAGGACGTCGTCTGCTACGACATCATCTAATTTTCATAAGAATAAATGTCAACTTAAGTGTTTTGAAGCATTATTCAGTTATCTTTCATTTCATTATAAAATGAGTTATGGTCGTAATCTCCACTTCGATGCGGTGGATCCGCTCAAAACTCGAACCTTTACTTCATCAAATGCCTTCCAAGGTGATTATAAAATAAAGTCCAGATAATAAGAAGTATCCACCTGCACCAATCACAGCCTGCCAGGCCTTTACTATCATCTCGTTCTCTTTATTGAATAAATCTGAAGATTTTTCTCCTCACAACTCCTGAGGTGTCTACTAGAGATGGCACGATACCACTTTTTTATGTCCGATACCGATATCATAAATTTGGATATCTGCCGATACCGATATGAATCCGATATAGTGTTTTTTAATCAACAAAACTGTTTTTTAAAATATCTTGCTGCATTTTGTATAAGTTCATACTCAAGTTTAAAACAACAACTACACTAAAGCTATTCTGTTATACCTGTATGCAAAAAAAACATTTCATAGTTCAGCAATACTGATCAATCTAATAAACTTAAACCTACACCATCCTCCCTATTCTGGTATTTTAAAGAGTACTTAGCGTAAATATTAAGCAACCTAACTAATAGGGTTCCAACTCCCAGCAACAACAAAAATAAATAAATAAAAAATAAGGAACCACCCCTCACGCTCCACCTCATGATGCTTAATCGACGTAATCAACCTTAATTTGATGCAGTGTGAAAAAAAATGCACAGAAATCAATTATTTTTCAAGAAATATTAAATAGATTCAACATCTTTCTTCAACAAAATTGCAGACTGCACAGATGGTACCTTCCCAAAGGAAAAAGTACTATAGCTTACTAGGGTCTATATATTAGACTTAATAGTCACTATATACAGTAATTGACTTCTATTCATTTTACATCAAATTAAAACTTTGGGTGTCAGATAATTATTTATTAAAAGCTCGACATTTTAAATGAGAATAAGAAAGAAAAGTATGTCTTTGTGCCCCCTTTTCCCTGTTCATGCCCTATCGGCCCCCCTGGCTAAACTTTGCTAGATCCGCCCCTGCACAGTTACCAGCCGTCAGCTACGTAGAAAAAGATCCTGGAGTAGAAAGTAATATTAAATAAATTCTAACAACAGCTTATCAAGCTTAAACGTGCTGCTGTTGTTCAGCCGCTGGTTTCCTCTTTCTGGTGCAAAGTGGACCAAAAACAAACAAGAGACACGGACTCGCGACAGAAAAGCCGATCAGCTGATCATTTAAGCAGTTTCATGATTGAAGTAGCAGCAGGAGAGGCAGTCGCTCGTTAAGCTTAACGCAGGAATGCTTTACAAACATTCAGAGATGGACTTACACACTTGCTTTACTTCTCTCGGGGATAACTTTGTCGGAGATGAAATGCCAGGTTGCTAGCGAAGCTCCACATGCTATCCAGACCACCGACAGGTCCGGCATGCCACAGCCGCTCTATCACGTGATGCATACTGCTCCGACGTGCTAACGTTCTGAGGCGAGTTACGGCGTGTTGCAAGTTTTGTGAGGTGCTTTCGTGATATTTAATGGATCGGATTACATTTTTTATTTTTCTCCGATATCCGATCCAGTAATTTAGGTCAGTATCGGACCGATACCGATACGTAATATCGGATCGGTCCATCTCTAGTGTCTACCACAGTTTGGCCTAGTTTCATAGACCCATAAGAACTCTATAGGATTAAAACCAATGAATGCATTGGCAGATTATCATCTGAAAGTTCCAATCAAACAGCATCTTCAGGTCGTGTCATTGGACTACAAAAATGTACAAAAAGCATTTTCTCCATCCAACAGCTTTACATTTGTTCCGAACTCTCGAAGATCTCATTTAAAACCAAAGTGAACAAGAGTTCAGTGAAACATTGTTACAATGTTTGTGTCTCTGAGCCCAGCTTTTCTACTTTGTTCATATTTAAAGATGCGTTTAAATATGAACAAAGACATAAATGTTTAAAAACATATTTTAATTTCAAAATGTTGCTTTCTTTTTAAAAGGCATCACCACACAGATCACATGTTGTATTCAGACAGAAAGGAATAGCTACATTTTTACTGCACTGCTGGAATCACAATATAAGAGACGCTGTTAGAGTTTTCCTAATCATAAAAAGCTGTTGGGGGTTTTACACACACATACTCACAGTGCATAAAGAAAGACGAGGCTGTGCAACATTTTTGCCATCTGGTAAGCAAAAATGTACTTCATGCTTGAGTAAATTAAACGTCTTAACCAAACCAAGCAAAACCAAAGATCTTATATGAAGGAAGGTCAAGGAAGGAATTTCGGGGGCACCAAAATTATTAGTTTATTTTATATGTAGGAAAAACCGTGACAGTGTGGAAGTAAAATGACATAACGCTGTGTGCATATACACATTAGATGTGTTAGAGACTCCCATCTTCGGTTTTGGAGTTAAACTGTTGGTTTGACAAAACAAGCAATTGGAAAATTCCATCTTGAGACTCGGAAAACTGTGACGGTCGTGCTCATTATCCAAAATGCAAAGCAGCACTGCCCTATATTTGTTTTTACATGATCTGCATATGTATACTTTATTCCATTTCATTTATTTCAGTCGCGGTGACACGAACAAATCTTTGCTACAGTAGATTAGGCAACAAAGAGATGACTCGCGCACCATTTAATATGTGCTTTTTAACTCTGAAAATATGAGCCTTCCCGAAAAGAAGCCCCAGCTTAGTCAGACAGCCGTAACGCTGAAGTTTCCACTGTAAAAACTCAAATAAAACATCTCGGCTCTAAAACAGCCAGGAGGGATATGCTACACTGACCCACGCTCCCTAAAACAGACAGCGGCAGCCCCACACGTGGAGCTGTGATTGGTGCTGCTGAGGACAGTGGTGTTGCTGGGTGTTTGCTCTGTAGTCCGCTTTGACTTTGATTTGACACAAACTCGGCAGAGCCAAGGCGCCGGCGCTGGGTGCGTCTTCGCGCAGACAGGGAGGCGACATCACCTAATGGCCCTTATCTCAGTCTCCTTTAAAAGCATCTTTTATTCCCCACCATCTTTTCACCTCAGCAAAGCTCTGCTTTTTTCTTTTAATAAACCATCAGTCTCCCACGGAGCATCGGTCTCTTCCCTTGGCGGCTGAGACCAGACGGCAAAGCCTGCTGTGGTTTTAATGGGCATTAACTGGGGGACAGTTGAAGCCTAAGTGTTAAAAAACCCACAGCGTCTAAGGGAAACTGTGATTATGGGCTTACATGTTTCTTTATAAAACTAATGCTAATGTCCGCTATAATTCCAAGTCATTTTTTTCTAGTAAAACACTTAAAACTGCACCAATGCAACCTGTGTACTGTTGACTCGTATGTGTTTATGTGTGTGAATGTGAGGGCAGCAGCGTCTCGAGGGACACTTCTTTGGCACACTCGCCTCACTGCTCTCTCCGTCTATCGCAGAAGCAGCTTTGCACGAGGGGTTGATAGGCATCACCTAGACACACTGAACAGGGATGTCTGAAGATGACCTTTCTGTTGACTATGCGCACATAAAACGTGCACATCGCAGGCCAGACGGGACTCAGCGGCACCAACGAGGCCTCCGCGGACTCCAATTAATACCCCAGCCCTTCATATCCCCTCATCTCCTCATCTTTAAGAGCTGACTGCAGATTAAATATTTATGCATCAGCACAGAGAGAGAGATAGAAGACTCCTACACGGCTATCAATAATAAAAAAACATCCCACAGCTCATAGTCGCTGCTCGGTTGGCATCAGAGGCTGACAAAAAGGAAGGTAAAATGAGAAAACAACAAGGCTCAGAGTCTTAGCTTTCCCTTACAGTTTGCAAGCTGGTGTCATCGGCTCTTTAAGAGTGCAACTGGATAGCGAGCCAACAAGGACTGCAGAGAAATCAAATCAGCGATCACTGCGTGGGACATGCTGAAATTTAAGTCCAACATGGACCGCGCACACGTGCCAAAGGCAAAAGACAGAAATCCCAAAGGCAAAGCACAGCTGTGAAAGTCCTCTGTTTGACTCATCCCAGCAAAACAAGACATCAGTGACGGCTGGCTTTCACGACAGTGCGCCTTTCCATTTCAAACAGGAAGTGAGTGGAGAAGATAACAGCACGAGTGGTGGCCCACAGATGAGTGGGACACTGGCTGAATAAGTAAGATTTAGGTTATAAAAGATAAAGCTGATGATGTATTCATCAAAATGATTGCGTGCGATTTGAGGCAAGCAAAAAGTTAACATAACGCGGTTTCTTTTTCTCTTTGCAGGTTGCACGCTAAAAAGCACAACATGCATCGTATCATTGCTCCAAATGTGTCTGACGTGACTGACAGTCAAGGATTTAAACATTTTCCTGCTGCGTGGACGAGCCTGCATGCTGACTCTGTGCTCACACAGAGACAACCATACAAGGATATCCGGTCTCAGTGACAAACAATATACAGAACCAAGAACAGAAAATATCTCTTTGGCTTTAACCTTTAACACACAGGGATTGTGCACATGTTGTGCTGCATATTCACTTCTGACCTTTTAGCCATATGTAACATGAACATGTACCACTGGAACGCTACATATGACTGAAAATAAGAAAAAAGCTCCACCTTGAGTGGTTCAGAGTGCCAAAAGATCAAATTGTTGGATGGTTGGACTTTATTCGAAAATAAATATTTCAGGTTACTTAAAAACATTTAGAGTGACTTTTATAGGGTTTCCTGCAGTTACATGTAACACTTTGGACAAGCACCCACGATGTCGTACGAAATCCACTCGGCTCTCTGTAAGCTAATGTGACAACTGAGCTACGGTGGACATGAATGATTCACAGCCAAAAATGAATGACAAACGTAGGGGGGACAAAGCCTCTATGAGCGCGCTCTCAGAAGCAGCATCATTAACTGAAAGAGAACACACTTCTGTGAGGATGACGCCATTTTTCCTTACAAGCTCCTCCATTGATCAGTGGAGATCTGTTGTAACATGCGATACGGCAGCATCTTCACAGTGGGAGTGGAAGGAATGCCGTCCCTTAAAGAGGTACTTTGTCTGTCACATGTTCTTATACATGCCAAAGCATTGCATGTTACCTAAATCTATGGTCTCTAGCGCCTCCCAGTGTTAAGCTACAGCACTACGACTCATTTTCAGTGTGAATTTAACATCATGCAGAGGATGCCTCCACACAAAACAGATCGTTTGCTTGTAATTGAAAGTAAAAAGACAACAACAGTTTTATTTTCATTTATACTGCATTTGTTTGTGTTTTTAGGGGACTATTCCTTTGAGCTTAATAAATAATGTTTAATAGTAAGAAGAAATAAAAATGCCTACATTAAGTCATTTCTAGAATCTATTCTATTATGCACAGGAGCCAGAAGCACGACTGCAGATTATAATCGAGTCGAGTCCTGAAGCACCAACAAAAAATGCTAACTGGTTACTTTTACACACTAAGCTGTCTACACATTGGTAAATAGGCTGTTTCTCTCACAAATAAAAACAGCTTTATATTGTAAGGTTACAATCCTACAATAATTCAAAGAGAACCCCAACAATCGGATGCTTCCTATGAGCAAGCACTTGGCGACAGTGGGAAGGAAAAACTCCCTTTTGCATCATGGGAGTCCCCCAGCAGCCTATTGCAGCATAGTGAGGATTCAGGGTCACCTGATCCATCCCTAACTATATGCTTTAGCAAAAAGGAAAGTTTTAAATATAATCTTAAAAGGTGGGGGCTGGTTCTGCACAAGAGGGGTGTGGAAGCTGAAGGCTCCGCCTCCCATTCTACTTTTAAATACAGTGGAACCCCGGGCTTACGAAGACCCCATTTAGTTACGAAGGCACTTAACGGCAATATTTCTGCCCCTGGTACGGCAAAATGCCCACGTAAGGTAAAGCCATACCTCCCGGCTAACGTCTTTGAGCGTGTTATTCACCTTTTTCTTACTTGCAGATTGGACTACTGCAATTCATTGTATTATGGTCTAGATCAGGCCACCATCCATCGTCTTCAGATGGTTCAAAATGCAGCTGCTCGCCTGCTAACTGGTACCAAACGGAGAGAGCATATAACCCCAGTTTTAGCTTCTTTACACTGGCTTCCTGTCTCCTACAGGATCCAATTTAAACTTCTACTTTTTGTTTTTAAGTCACTTAATGCCCGAGCCCCTCCTTACCTGTCTGAGCTCCTCTCTGCCTATGCTAGCTCAAAACTAATGCTGTCCATCCCACGGACTAACCTCAAATCCCGTGGTGATAGATCCTTTTCTGTGGCAGGTCCCAGACTTTGGAATAGTCTCCCCTTAAATATTAGATCTGCACAAACACTTGAGCAATTTAAATCTTTACTAAAGACACATTTCTATGCCCTGGCTTTTAACACACTATGACCCAAGCATTCTGGTCTTATTTGAATTAGTTTAGTTATTGTTTTAATTCTTTTACTGTCCTATTATTGTTTTTTTACTGTTATTATTGTATTACATTGTTGCTTTTTAATACCATTTTTATATTGTTAAGCACTTTGTGGAGCATCGGCTGTTTGAAATCTGCTATATAAATAAATTTGACCTTAACGAAATAGATAAAATAGAAAATGTCAAAAAATTAAATAAAATTCCATAATGTTATGTACATGTACACATACGTATGCTTTCTTCAACTCCGCCACCTCTTCCTCCACCAAGAACTTCGTCTTCAGCCAGCATTGCATAACTCAAAAGGCGATGGAAAAAGGTGCTTCTACTTACGAAAATTTTAACTTACGAAAGACCCTCTGGAACGAATTAATTTCGTAAGTCGTTGTTCCACTGTACTCTAGGAACCACGAGTAAACCTGCAGCGTGAGAGCGGAGTGCTCTGTTGGGGTGATACGGTTTTAAGATGTCTTTAAGCTGGAGCCTGATTATTCAAGACTGTGTATGTGCAGAGAAAGACTTTCTGGATTTAACAGGGAGCCAGTGAAGAGAGTAAAAGGAATTACTAGTAACTAATAAAACTACTAACCAGATAATCGACCCCTGTGGGAGTTTACAATTATTTTAATTATTAAAATATTAAGTTCATAAACTATTTTATGAAAAAAATTGTGAAGGCATTGTAAAGAAGCGTTACAAATGTACAAACGCTAAAAGGTGATATTTACTAACTGCATGTTTGGGAGGAGAAGGTTTAAACGGCACATTTACCTTGTAGGAAGGCAAAAAGCAGAGCACACCCTTGGCCATGACCTGGCAGACGTGGAGCAGCAGGCCACCCACTTCATCCTGGAAGGCATACGTCTCTGCGTTCTGAAAGGTGGCACAGAGCTTCCTGCCTTGAGGTCCTGTGCCAACAGTGCCCACCCAAACCTGCAGAGATCAGACATATTTCTTATCAGAGACACAAACGTGACGCACTGTTCCACTCTCATGTGTGCTGCTTGATTAGTCTGCTAAGTTATCAAAGGTCAGCTTGTCAGCATTCCCTGTAATCGTATTAAGAAGATCCACAATAAATCAACTGTGCTCCAATTTGTTAGGTTACGCTGACATCTGCTGGACAAAAGTGGAACAGCGGAAGTGGAGAAAAGACATGTAAAGTCTTGTTTAGTCGTAGCATGCTATCATTAAATTAGAGCTGAGGTCAGAAAGCCTTGTGGAGCCTCTCACTACATATTTTTTCATAATGAGGTTTATGGGTAAACCCACTCACCTGAGACTTATTGATCACATGGTTGGCCTCCAGCTGGATGGAGAATTTCACACCAAGTTCAGAGGAAAAGGAGTCCATGGGTGACAGGGTTCCAGAGGTCAACACAATGCTGTGCACAGACCCACTCAGGTCAGAAAAAGCCTTGGAGGTTCAAACACAGAGAGAGATCATGTATGCACGGCCAAAACACCTGATGTGATGGACAAACTGCTAATCCTTCTTTCATTAAAGTTACGGCTTTTTCCTGTGTGTAGCCTCAGTAATCAGTTATCAATCTAAGTCAGCCAAGTCGACCGTCTCACCACAGCAGGGTTAAGGCACCAGAAGCTCAGCGTCAGGACTTCAGCCTTGACCCGGACAGTCTGGCGTCTATTACGTGGCCGAACTATAAAGCCCTGGGCGTCGGGGACATCGGGGGGAGCCTGGTTTGTCCAAGCATAGCTCTTCTGCAGAGCAACACGATAGTCGTCAGCAAATCTACAAACACACACAGAACAAGCGATTAAACCGTTAAACCAGAACAAGAAGGATTCATCTATGGCAGCGGCATCACTTAGCTCACATCCAGAGCGTGTGTCTGACCTGCAGCTGTCTCTGAAGAGGAAGTCGAGCACCATGAAGAGGTTTTTGAGCACAGTTGCAGTAGGTGGGCTGATGGTTGGAATCTGCACCACGTCTTCTCTCCCATTAACGACTCCAACACGCTCCTCCTTCTCCAAGACTGCTGCCAGGTTTTGCTGTCACACAGAAAACGCAAGAACGGAACAGTGTTGTCCACACGACAGCCTGGCAATGTTAGCGTCGCCATGATTACAGGATGTTCTATGTTAGAATGAATGAACCGTTTGGTGCTGCCCATTCTGGTCGATATGCTGTGCGTACCTTCAGAATGTTGAAGGTGTCTGCAGTGATGCCCAAAGTGTGAAAGATGCCCACTATATCCTTCCCACTCCAGACTTTACCAGCAGTCTCATAGCCGCGCTCAGACATCAGGCTTTGGCTCTCCTGGATCCAGCTGGAGTGACAATCAAAAGACATCCTGAGTGCGCGTGCTCGCTCGCATTAGGATGCGCAGAGAGACAAATGCAGTCACTGACTTGATCAGACTGTAGCAGAAGCCCCTGAGCAGCTCGTGTTTGGAACGTCGGATGTTGTTGTTGACCATGCTGTCCAGCTCGTCTCTGGACATCAGCAGACTCTTGTAGTCCAGTGTGTAGCTGGCGCTCTCCCTCGCACAGTCCTCAATGTTGTGGGCCTCATCCAGTACCAATATCTGGCCTTCCAGGTCAATCTCCATCTGGTGGAGATGGAAAGTAAGACAGAATCAGTGGCCTGCGATCTGGTTTGTTGGTGAGAGAAATTTACTCAAATCTATTTGTACAGTTTGAAATGTACACATTCAAAGTGGTTCACAGGCAAATATCAGGGAAAACGGAACATGGCGATCAGATATAGTAACAGTAGAAACTACAACAATGGTGTCATAGCTCTTTAATGTGGATTCATTAACATGCTGTAAAATTAAGTTGACTTTTGCCTCGTTTCCGTGGTTTTACATACGGAGTTTGCAACGCCACCACAGCCTGTAAAGCTTTTAAATGAAGGGGACAGGTTTCACCATCTTACGTCTACAAATCTGAGTTTGGACGTGGTCATACTGATGAAGTTACTTGAACAAATATTTTTGCTGACAGTCCAGAGCTGCTCCTCCCGCTCTTCCAAACTCTACTCACGCTTTCTCTGATCATTGGGTCCAGCAGGTAGTTATACGGACAGAAGATGATCCAGGCGCTCTGCATGAGCTCACGGGCAGCAAAGTAGGAGCACGAGCGAAGCCGTTTGCCCAGAGTCACCAGCTCCTCAATGTCCCAGGCTGCCCGCAACCCATGGACATGTTGTAGAGTGTTCTGGTCCCGCATCCTCTGCACACCGTGGTAGTAGCGGCAGGACCTTCCCTGCAACGCATGCACAGTGTTACAACAAGGTGTAACATCTCCTATATGTTACCAATTCAAAGGTTCATTTCTAAAACTGGGACTGTAAGATTTCGTAAAACATTGAAAAAACAGTCTTGATTTTTCTGAAACTCAAAGTTTGAAGCTTTTCTATTGAAATTCATCGTCCGAGCCACAGCCCCTGGCAACGTACTGGGATCACTGGCTTTGTTTCCAACATGTGACACAAAACTGTAAAAACTAGTAAAAAATAAATAAAAATCTGATTTGAACTTGATTCTAATGCTTTTACTTTTTCACAGCTACTCCACATGGTTACAATATCTAACATTTGTTGCATTTCTGTGTTGCTGTTCAGTCTCAAGTTTCCACTCTGTCCAGAGGTGACATACAGAACTTCAGAGGCTGCCTCTGATCAGGTGTTGCAGCAGCTTAAATGTCCTCACTCATACAGTGAATGTAAGCGGCGTGTAAAGAAGCGCCATCTCATGTACCAGCCCTCAGTTACTCTGTCAGCGAAGCTTTCGACGTCCCACCCTGTCCTTGGTGAATTTGCAAAGGTAACCTCTGACACAATAATAAAATAATCTCTGGATGAAACGGCGCGGTGCTACGCTCGACACTCTGCTGACACTGAGGCCTGTCTGCTGAAGGCGAGTTGGAGGATTAATGACCTCTCGAGCAGTCGGAGGGCGTTATGACTAACGATGGCATTAGCTGAACCATGAATCTCTGAGCGTGTGCAACATGGTAACCAGAGCCGACCCTGAGGTGATGAAGACACATTGTATGATTGACACACAGTAAGGGGTTAAGGCTGGGACAGTCATTTCATATGGGAAGCAAACACCTGCAACGACACTGTGATTGACTCCTTACAGCAGGCGCCTAAACTCTGCCCAGTTTAGGAGACTACAAGCGTCTCATGCCTCTAAAAAGCATTTTCCTCAGTGGCTCTGACAGAGTGTTAAAGTGTGTTCTTGCTGCTCCTCTGGGTCGATACTGATGGCAATTACAAACAGGCATGGGCAGTGAGCTGCTAGCTTGTTGGAGCAACGAGTGAATCTGCCTAACACATGTTGCAGGACAGATTCACTGCGAGAGTCTGCGTGTGTGTGTGTCAGTGTTCATCCTCACATCCTTGGCCTCCAGCAGATCCTTGCAGCGTTCATTGCGGTTTGCGTGAGGCACCACGTCTGGGTTGACACAGGTGTGGTCTCTGCTGGATAAGATGGTCATAGGCACGCCGCAGTAAAGGGTGCGCTTCAGCTCATGGGTGATCTGAGTTATCTGTTTATGTGTGCGAGTGCCAAAGAAGATCTTTGGAATCTTTCTTCTGCCATCTTTCTCTTTATCCTTCACGCCATCCTCGGTTGAAGCGCACGGGCACTGCGAGCAGGGTTCAGGAGCCTAGTGGGAGAAAATCATATAAATACTAATACTTGGCACTTTTGTTTAACAGCATGAACCAGATGTTGCTTCAGGAACTGAAAAACATGCCAATGCCAACTGTTGCTTTATGATAAATATCACTGGTCCACAGCAGAAATCAAAGGCCACTAGTATCGCAGTCTTAAATCTCATTTTCTTGCCTTAATTCTGGATTTTCTGGAATAAATAAGACACATTTTCTTCTCCATCACTGCTTGCTTTGGCCTAATATTATGTATGTGAACATTTTCAATGAATTATGAGGAATATCACAACCACCTCGACACCGTTTTGCTCCTTTGATAAACACACAGGCAAGCATAAAGAATTTGCATCCATACACAAGGTGTCCCGTCACTTTTCACCAGGTGACCTTCTCTCTCTCTGAAAGATGATAGGTCACCATTGTGGTGGCTGAAAAAAATCTAATTGGCTGTCCGGCGGCGCGGTGGATCCTTTTTTCCTCCGGGTCACAGGTGAAGTGCAGCCGGCATGGCTTATGAAACTGATCCTCTTTATGTGTTCGGCCGGTTTTTGTTCTGTTTTAAGTCATCTGATCTTTGATCACTCGCACATATAATGTAAAACCATTGGCTTCTCCAGCCAGGAGAGTACAAATCATTATCAGTGTTATCAGCCTTTAATATTAATCTAGTCTCTCGGAGAATAAAGTTAAATGTATCCCAGCGAACTGATGAAAAGCTGATTTACAAAAACATTTATATATTCACTTAAATTCATTTATTTCTACCAGACTTTTTTCTTTAATAACATTTTGTAGTAGAAACATTTTCTGTGCTACATTTATTTTGAAACACCCCAGCTGAACACGCAGGTTATGGAGATTATTAACATTATATTTTATTTATGTAGCAAAAGTTCAAAAGAAGCAGCATCTCTTATTATAATTATGGGAGAGCCATTAGGTATTCATGTGTCATCTACACGGCTCTCCACCATCATCCACCCTGAAACCATCAAACACATCTTTGTTCACTTCAGCAACATCAGAGGTGTTTCTGCTGGTCTTTCAAACGTCTTATAGAGGATATGCAAAGTCTAAATTATATAAATTCATTAGTGCTAAAATGCTGAATGGTCTCATGCTCTGATCACCTGATCTGATTTGCAGCAGACGTCACAGTTGCTTAATATATATAAAATGCTACGATCTAGAAATCTAGCTCATTTCCATCTCCGTGGTCATTTCCTGGGCCCTACTAGAGTAGCTTTGCATTTTTTTTCCAGCATCATAATAAACCCTATTTATCTTATACTAAGCCTGGGTGCTCCTTCCATTCACCCTTAGTCTTTTAAACTTGTCTTCTTTTTTGCTGTAGTTCACAAACAAGGTTAGAACAGCAGCGTGCAGGGCAGTCTGAAGCTTTTCTCAAACATGCTGTGTTTGATGTGAGCAGCCACTATTCTAATAATACACATAGTACATGAGAAAAAACAAAGAGAAGCAGAGCCTGCAGTCCAGGGGAAGAGTATTTTATCCCTTCAATTCAGAATTAACAGAGGATGAAAAGCTCCGCGTTCACTGATTTCACACTGTGTTAATGAAGAAAGCTGTTTAAGGGCAGCAGAGATCTTTACTGACATGACAGCCTTTAAATTGTTAACCAGCTAACAGTATAAGACCAAAAGGTCATCGCTGATACAGACACCTTATCCACTACATGATATCATACTTTCCGTTAGCACAAAATAAATGAGGGCTAACGTGTTTAAGTCAGAGTTCTGTGCAAATTATATGAAGGATCCACGTAAGAATGACTGGTATGTGATGTCATGCGTTGCAGCTTATCACGAGGATGAGGAGGTAGCACTTCTGACGACAGACGAGCGGCTCCAGTTACCCGGTGGCTCAGATTTTCCTAACGTGTTTGCCCATCAAATATTACAATGTGTGTTGGAGTGCAGGCCAAAGAAAGCCCTGAGAGAGCCGCCTCTCAGAGTTAAGAGGGATAACGAGCCCTGAGCCCATGTGAAAAATAAACAGAGGTGCTGCGGGGCCCCAACACCAGTTCGAGTTACCTTTCTCTGCTGAAACAGTTACGCTCCACAGTCTGGGCCCCGGGCCCGATCACCTTACCTGCTGCTGCCACGTTAAATAGAGCCATCCAAATATCCTGCCCCAAGATGGCCAATAATTACTTATTCATTGGCAGGTGGGGGGAGGAGGGGTGGGCTGGAGCAGTGCAGAAGGGCTGGCTGATGAATAGAGGCCCTTGTGAAAAGCTGCAGCAGGAAACAGCTGACACAAGAGTATCCTTTTACGCGGCTGCCTCCTGAGATGCCAGGACAACAAGGCTTCGAGCCTGGCCCCACAGCCCAGAGCAGACACCCCCTAGAAAGGAATGCAGATAACTGGCAAAAAGGCCAAGAGGGGCACAACCCTGCTCAGCAACAACAGCATAGTCCTGAACATGGTTCTCTTCTGAACCTGGAGCAGCTCCGTTGGTGTTACTCTGAGTGTGCAGCTACCTGCGGGAATACCCTCATGCTCATCAATGCTCTTACTAACATTGCATTTACAGGTCCACTGCATGGCACAGAGGTACTTTCAGCTGCTTTGCTACACTAAGCCTGCAGGGCACACCTACTCTGCCAGGTGTAAGCGCACGCAGCAGCGAGAGCTCTGGAACTGACAGAACAGAGGTCAGCAGAGTTACCGAACACCTCCGAATATTCACAGGTAGGCTACTGTTGCTCTGCTCCCTGCCAACACCTGAGAGATGGAAATCTCACACTCCGGGGGGCCAGTCGGAGGGCACACAGGGGCTGCAGGCAGTTGATCACTGAGGTATCACTGGCGCCTCTCGCTGGACGCCAATTTGCTCCTCATTCCACAGCTTTCGAGAGGCCTGGAATTCATTCCAGTAAGGGTGGTCTTCAATAGCAAATAACTCTGAAGACATGACACCCAACACCCCCGCCTCCCGATATGGCCACAGCGTGCAGGTAGGGGCCCTGGCAAATACCTGCCCTCCAAAGCACCTGTTTATCCCTCGGGCGCAGTAACCAGCAGGTGAACCCCATTCAATATTTATCCCCGTGGCTTTCACAGATCAGCAGCCCAGGCGAGGCAAACCCTCTTAATTAAAACTGGAGCTTGCTTCAAAGGGCCCCATTCAGGCCGTCAGTCAGCGCTCACAGGACAAAAGAGCCCGGGTCACGTAGCTGCAGGGAAACCAGAGAAGGACGCACTTCTTCGTCTTCACTTTCCCTCCTCCTCTTTTTCCACCTCCCACCATCTGATCCCAGCCACACACCTGCGGCAGGTTACGATGAAGTTGTGAGAGTGTAACCACCTCTGCAAGCTGTGCTGCAGCATCCTAAAGCCAAGCACGCCTCAATCATTAGGAGCAACTTGGTAGTCTGTCCAGAGAGAACCTCCAGATATCCACTATTGATCACTTTTGTTTTTGCCCGTCCCGTTCACAATTATTGTCTGAAGGCCAAGAAAAATGCCCAACGGATTTGTTTTCCCAAGTGGATCATTATGGCTTTGCCAGACTGGTCCACCTGATTCATCTTTATTATTTATTTATTTTTTACTTTGAAGTTATTACAATCTGAACAGTTATGACCGAGGGATGGGAAAGATGTAGACAAAAGAAGGGCAAGAAGAGGAGAGGGAAAGAAAAACAGAGGGGAAGAGGGACAGAGAGAAAAGACGGGAAAAATCCACTGCTGCAAAAAAGAAGAAGAAAACAAACAAAAAAAGAGAAGAAGACGGTAGGAGAACCGCAGCAATAAGCAAGATGAGCATAAGTATAGAGGCAGCAGCCAGGCAATATAGTGTGTCTGTGAACACCTGTGCGCTTGTGCTCCAAAGGTTTCTACATGTAACGATCTAACAGTAGGTGTGGGGAGCCACAGCCCTGCCAGCAGGCATGGAGGAGATCTACTGATCACTAACGGTGCCGTGAGACCTTTGAGAACATGCTGTGACTGGTTCTGCTTCACACAGGACAGCGAGTAAAACTTCTCATTTGCAGGAGACGTCAGAACTGCTGACTCATAAGAAATGCTCTGCATGGAGAAACTTGTTCTATCTTATTCTTCAAAAAATTCAACACATTTTGAATATTCTCAGTAGAAGCAGCTAAAAGAAGCAGTCAG
This sequence comes from Rhamphochromis longiceps, assembly GCF_057381845.1. NCBI lineage: Eukaryota > Metazoa > Chordata > Actinopteri > Cichliformes > Cichlidae > Rhamphochromis > Rhamphochromis longiceps. The sequence continues at coordinate 2,916,524 of NC_140570.1, read as the reverse complement.
CTTATTAATCAAAGTAAATGAATCAGCTACTATTTTAATAATCGTCTCAAAACTGTTTGGTTTTTTTGCATCTTTTGCAACACAGTAGCTTGTTACATTTTTTACTAATATGACTTCACATACAGTAAAACTCCCCAAAATATATACCAACAAATATGACACAGGAGTGATGGTGTTGCTAGTTGTTCAACTTCTGTTTGAACAGGTTGTTTCCCTTTCCAGCAGTTTGAACTGAACGTTGGCCGTCTGACATGACAGCACTGATTTCCCTCATATTGTAAAACTGCAGACTTTTACAGACTCAACAACATGAAGGTAAACCAACAATGACGGCCTGTAATATTAATTATTCAGTCTGTTTATCCTTAATAGACCAAAGAAATAATACTACATGATGCTAAATACTACTGTTTCCTAGAGGGGTGTCACCATAACAATCACTAGGATCACGTCAACAACCCACCTATGATAACGCTGTAAATTCTAATTTTGTGAAGTCATTCGATTCAGACTCGGCGCCACGCACTTTCATTTTCATGTTAACAGAAAAGATAAATACAACCAGATTTCTGATGAATTTGACTCGTGACTTTTTTGCCATTACTTTGTTGTTTTGTAATGTTTCAGTAGTATTGTATAGATATTACAAGTGTTTGGCCCATTTTAGTCTCTGTTATAAAACGTTACATAAAAGGATCAGCGTAGTCTTGTATGTGCATGGATTCCTTACTCAGCTTTTCTGATAACTGCACTGCTGCAACACTGTTCAGACAAGTTCAACAGGTTATTTGTGATACTATCTATATATTACATTCCATAATACTGACAGATTTTCTTTCATTAATTAATTATGTTAGAGTCATTTTGTAGGGCTGACTGCTGATTACTAACTTTGTGTCTTTGAAAACATTAGACATTTATTATGTTCAAATTCCTTTTTTTTGTGACACAAAAAGTTGATGGCACTCATATCCTTCCTCATGATTTCAATTCTTTTAAAGCCATTTGAAATAAAAACACATTTTATGGTGAAAGACATGAAAACAGCAGTGAAAAGTACAGCGCACACGCTGTTACATTTTCAGTTAGGCCGAAACAAGTTCGAGCCTCTGACCACAGTCTCTATCAATCTGGTGGAGTATACCGCCACCCAGTGGTGATGCTGATTATCTGAAAACCTCTAATATGATCGAAGCGAGAAAATCCACCATAAGAGGGTCAGCCCGTGGCACCGTGTAGCAAACCTTTAAAGCACAACTAACACCAGTGTAACGATGTCTCAGTGAGCCAGCACACAGGCTGGATCTGTCTCACACACAGCATTTTCACAAAGCCTCTGCAACAGAACATCTCAACTATCAGGCTCTGGTACGGTTGTCACGATACGGGAATTTCAAACAGAAGAAAACCACGGGGAAGATCGTGACCCCATCCTGGAACAACAAAAGCTGAAGAAGTCATATCCTGACTTGTTAACCTGTTAATTTTCAACAGATTTTCTAAACTCAAACAACTAATATTGGATTTAACAAAATAGGTATTTGAGATCAAGCTTGGGGGGTTTATTGATTTACAAATTGTTTAAATCATTTCATTACACATGGTGAAGTTAATTACTGTTTAAGTTACTGTAGAATTCAAAAGAAGAGCATTCATGACATTTGGATGAAGACCGGTATTATAAATAAAGAAGCTATAATAAGCAGAGCGCTCACTGACAGACTGCAGCGATCACAGGCTGCATTGTAAAAATGACCTCACAGGTGGCTACAACAAAACAGGAAACACACTTTAATAAATGAATGTAAAAGCAGAAAAATTAGAGTTTGTCATGCTGTCTACATCCACCTGTCCCACTGCTGCGCCTCAGTCCTCAGCTCTGCTTTTGCTCTGATTGGTTCTCCACACTCTGAACTCTGATCAGCTTCACTTCCCCTGCTGCTCTGCACAGCCAGCAACCCTCTGCTTCTCCACGTGTCCGTGATCCGCTCTGTCACAGCTCAATATTCCATCTGCCAGTCGTGCAGTTTGCAATAATTATTAATCTTTTACCTGACTAGCGGCTATGTTAATAATAACAGATGGCTAATGTGGCTATCGGGTAATTGCTAATAGTTAAACAGCTAACGTTAACCCGTGTGCTGGTCAGGTTACCATTGATGATAACTGTTTAATATTTTAATGTGGTTGAAATGGGAGCTGATCTCTGAAATTCCTCCTAAAGTGGTGTTCAGTGTTATGAACTTTAACTACTTCAGCTATTAGTGAGGAGAGGACCTGTGAGCCTGTCTGGATCGTACTCACGCAGGAAGTAGAGGAACAACCGGGAGCTTGGTGTTTCGTCTCGGCATTCCAACTCTGAGGTCCCGCTGGCTGGTTTTCCAGCTCCGGCTCATCGTCTGTGAACACGACTCCCTTCTCCAGTCGCTGCCTTTTACGGCTCTGAGAAGCAAACACAGGAAACTTTACTGATCTGTGCATTTCTTATTCTAATGAAACCAGCACAGAAGCTGCTAATGCTGCATACGATCACTGTTTAAATGTAACGCAGAGTAAATCTGGTGTTAGTGAACAACAGGCATCGGTGCCTACCGTGTTCTCTGCAGTGCGGATGCGTTTCCTGTCTTGCTGGAAGTCATCATCTTTCACACAGTCGGAGCTGAGAGATGCCTGGAACTTCTCTGACAGTCGAGAGGCTAGAGACTGTTTTCTTCCTTCTTCTTCTGGGAGAAGCACTAAAACACAGAAACAACACATGCAAATGGATGTTTTATATACAGTTAGTAAGATAATCTTCTACACTGGTTTAATGAAATGCTTTAAGTGTCACAAGCCTCTGTGATGAGTCCTTTAACAACTGTGCCGTTGTTGGGAGGCACCTGTTGCTCCAAAACACTGGTGTTGGTTTTTAAGAGCTTAAATAATTTAACTAAATTAAATTGATGTAATTCGGACGCCAATCTCCTGGTTAAAAATGTGTGAATTTCCTTTAAGTCCACCAAAAGGATTCTAAAGAACGTATTACTTTATAACCGAGCTAATGAGGATACACAGGGTCGACTGACTATATAACAAAAACATTGTAACTGTGAGTCGTTGTCATTCTAATGCCAAAGTGAAAGTTATGCCGAGGTTAGCTGGTCGTTGTTGTAGTTTTTCTCTGTATGTTCTGCTGCTGCATTTCCAGATGACTTCATATAAAAACTAAAGTTAAGACACAAATCTGGACTAATGGTCCCAGGGGGGGTTTTGAGTATCGATTTTCCGATTAAAATCGATTCTAGCTTGAAATGTGATATCAATTCATTAAAATCCTGAATCGAGTTTTAAATATACATTTATTTAGCCTGAAACGCCAGAATCTCAGGTTAAACCTCACAAGCTTTCGACAGACACCAAACAGCTAAAGTGAGAGCAGGCACAGGGATTCTGCACAAAGACAAACGCAAAGCGCGGACCCGCCAACGCATCATGAGGTGTCGGCTTTCCCGACGGCGTGTCCGACCGTGGACGTGCCGTCGAGGCTGAAAGCCGACAGCTCACAGATTCTGATGCGTCTGATTGCGTTTACATCTTTTTTTGCGTTAGATTCTGAGTGGCAGGTTTTGTCTCTCCAACCATCCCCCTGACTTTTCCTGTTTTGCTTCCACCACGGTGAAAATCGCACTTCCTGCAGAGCTCTCTGTCTCTCTGTGTACTTCGAGAACAGTTTCCCATCTAAAAATCTCTGTTTTCTGCATTATTCGCTTGCTTGTTACGCACCAGTCTACCGTTATGTACAGCGCTGTCGGCCAGTTTTTCTTTTTTTAATTTAACTGACTTCCAACAAGAAAGTCGTAATAAAATAACTTTGCACTTCTGTGTTTTATCCTCAGTTACTTTGACACAAAGGCATCTGCTGTGATGCTCACACCTCTGATGACGTCTCACAAGTGTCAGCTGTCTTTTTATAGATATAAAAATATAGAGATGTGCTGATAAATGCTCAGAATTATAATATTTCTGACTGTCTGAGGCAAAATTTTCCCGATTCAAATCAAATCAAATCGTGGATCGAACCGAATCGATCCTAGAAATCAGTGGCGACACCCAGCCCTAAATGGCAGTAAGTGAAAGGGTGATTTAATTAAGGACATGTTCAAATATCAGTCATCCTTGGAACTGTTGTGATTGATTGGATAGTCCGTGCAAGGAGAGACATACCCATTCTCCCTCCTATTTAATTATTCTGCCCACAGAAATAACATTACTAATGCCAGAATTTCAGATTTGCTCGTCTGAATTTCTACTCGGATGCCCCTTAAAGACGGACTTTAAGTCAGAGCAGCCCAACCAGCCCCAATTTAACAATCAAAGATAGTGGCAGTGGACATAAACACCAGTAAAACTGTGAACCGTATCTGTGCTGACACAAATAAGCCATACACAGAGCACTGACCGGGTTCTGCAACGTTTTTAAGGACAAAAACCAAACGCTGCACTGTGTAACATAAAACTGCAGGTGATCAACAGCTAACTACGAGTTAATCGAGTGACTAGTGGCTGCAGGTACCATTGTAACAACAGGAGTACAGGTTCAGGTACTGTATGTTTCACAACTAAAACCCAGGTCTACTTACTGGGTTCTTGTGCTGAAGTCGACGGCTGAGCCGTGTCTTTAGAGGGTGACACAGTGAGGTCCACAACAGCATGTTTGTCTGCTGCTGTTGCCTTGTTCCTGCTGGATTTGCTGTGACACCCACACTTGCAAGACGTGGGGGAGTCGGACTTGTGGCTCTTGTCTGGACCGGTGCTTCCTCCTTCCTGCAGTTTGGCTATAATCCGATAGTGAAACAGAGAACTGTCAGTAACATTGACCCTGAGTGGCTATTAGTTTTTTGTGTATAAGAAAAAATGAAATTATACTTACAAGAAAACAGTAAGAACAAAAGAAATGAGTCAGTGGTTAAACTAAAGTCTTAATTTACCCATTTTGCTCAATATTTTTATCACATGAATCATAATTTAAAATAATCCGTACTGATCTTAATCCATTGTTTGAAATAAGTCATTTTAGCTCCCTCATCATTACCTTTAATCTAATATTGTTTTAATAGGCTGCCAATCATAAACAAGAGGTACAGTGGGGCAAAAAAGTATTTAGTCAGCCACCGATTGTGCAAGTTCCCCCACCTAAAATGATGACAGAGGTCAGTAATTTGCACCAGAGGTACACTTCAACTGTGAGAGACCGAATGTGAAAAAAAAATCCATGAATCCACATGGTAGGATTTGTAAAGAATTTATTCGTAAATCAGGGTGGAAAATAAGTATTTGGTCAATAACAAAAATACAACTCAATACTTTGTAACATAACCTTTGTTGGCAATAACAGAGGTCAAACGTTTACTATAGGTCTTTACCAGGTTTGCACACACAGTAGCTGGTATTTTGGCCCATTCCTCCATGCAGATCTTCTCGAGAGCAGTGATGTTTTGGGCCTGTCGCCGAGCAACACGGACTTTCAACTTCCGCCACAGATTTTCTATGGGGTTGAGGTCTGGAGACTGGCTAGGCCACTCCAGGACTTTCAAATGCTTCTTACGGAGCCACTCCTTTGTTGCCCGGGCGGTGTGTTTTGGATCATTGTCATGTTGGAAGACCCAGCCTCGTTTCATCTTCAAAGTTCTCACTGATGGAAGGAGGTTTTGGCTCAAAATCTCACGATACATGGCCCCATTCATTCTGTCCTTAACACGGATCAGTCGTCCTGTCCCCTTGGCAGAAAAACAGCCCCATAGCATGATGTTTCCACCCCCATGCTTCACAGTAGGTATGGTGTTCTTGGGATGCAACTCAGTATTCTTCTTCCTCCAAACACGACGAGTTGAGTTTATACCAAAAAGTTCTACTTTGGTTTCATCTGACCACATGACATTCTCCCAATCCTCTGCTGTATCATCCATGTGCTCTCTGGCAAACTTCAGACGGGCCTGGACATGCACTGGCTTCAGCAGCGGAACACGTCTGGCACTGCGGGATTTGATTCCCTGCCGTTGTAGTGTGTTACTGATGGTGACCTTTGTTACTTTGGTCCCAGCTCTCTGCAGGTCATTCACCAGGTCCCCCCGTGTGGTTCTGGGATCTTTGCTCACCGTTCTCATGATCATTTTGACCCCACGGGATGAGATCTTGCGTGGAGCCCCAGATCGAGGGAGATTATCAGTGGTCTTGTATGTCTTCCATTTTCTGATGATTGCTCCCACAGTTGATTTTTTCACACCAAGCTGCTTGCCTATTGTAGATTCACTCTTCCCAGTCTGGTGCAGGTCTACAATACTTTTCCTGGTGTCCTTCGAAAGCTCTTTGGTCTTGGCCATGGCGGAGTTTGGAGTCTGACTGTTTGAGGCTGTGGACAGGTGTCTTTTATACAGATGATGAGTTCAAACAGGTGCCATTCATACAGGTAACGAGTGGGGGACAGAAAAGCTTCTTACAGAAGACGTTACAGGTCTGTGAGAGCCAGAGATTTTCCTTGTTTGAGGTGACCAAATACTTATTTTCCACCCTGATTTACGAATAAATTCTTTACAAATCCTACCATGTGGATTCATGGATTTTTTTTTCACATTCTGTCTCTCACAGTTGAAGTGTACCTCTGGTGCAAATTACTGACCTCTGTCATCATTTTAGGTGGGGGAACTTGCACAATCGGTGGCTGACTAAATACTTTTTTGCCCCACTGTATAAACACCAAATCGGTGGGGCTTCTATACTCACAGCCAGAGCTATGAGCGGCTCTGGCACCATAAAGAGCAGAAAAACTTTAAGACCTGGTTTTAGACTCACAGGGAGTCTTCGTCCATATGCTAAGCTAAACAGTTTTATGAGTATCCACTGGAGCAGTTTAAATGTGACAGAAAAAGCAGATTTCATTGTATAGATAAAGTGCAAGTATATCATCCAACTTGAATTTTACATGTACATGCACTCAGTCATACCAGGCTTACCAAACTGTGCATGCTGCCAACCCAGGGCTGAACAAAGCAACGCCAAGCTCTTTCCACTTCCAGTTGGAGACTCTAGTAAACAGTACTGCCCTGTGTTCAAACCTCGTACAATCTACAAAACAACAGAGAAGAGCTAAGTTAAAACATACAACGCTGAAGTGAAAAACAATGAAATGTCCACTACAGCCACGGTTTATGCTCCACATTATAATGTTCAGGGTGATTTTTGTTTTAACTAGTTATCACGTTCCCTGCGAGCTAATGTGAATGTGAGATTAGGATCTTGGAGGACTGTACAGGAGTATGTCTAGGATGGGTGAAAACCTCCCTTCGCCTATCTCAAGGGAAACATGTTATTAAGCTTGCAGGTGTAGCAGTCTGTTTGCTTTGTGCAAAGGGTACATGTGACTGTGCAACCATACCAAACTTTATGAAGAACTTAGGGAGAAGACCCAAACTTACATTTTCAAAATGCAAATACATGCATAAGTCAGACAAAGGAACAGCGAGGTTTGCAGGATCGTAGTAGAAACTATGCTATGATTGCATGTTGTGTATTTAGCTTATAATAAAGTGGTTTTCCTGTAAAAATTGTTTTGATATCCAAACTTAAAAAAAAAAAATCAAGAAAAAAAAACACATTACTAAATAATAATGTATAATGAACGGTACTAGTAGTGAGTCAGATCACAGCAGACTGTTGTTTTTTTTGGTAAAATATTTTAATAATGTAGTGAAGCAGTGCATCAGGAGGTGAGCGTCATTTAATCAGCATTAAGTGTGGTTTTGAGTTTTTTCATGACCAGAGACATTGAAAGAAAGACACGTGTAGCCTGGCACAGCCTCTGTCACTGCACAAGCAAGCACAGATGGATGCGACTCACTAAATTCATCATAGCCAGCTGGGACGGGTAAGCCTTGCAGGGGAAGTGGATCTTCACCCCTCCAATGGTGTACTCCACTGGTGATGAAGTCATGCTCGCCTGTCCCGACAAAAGTTCAGAGTAACACGAGTTAGGTGTGTAAGGTACAGTAACATACAACTAACGCACTACGAAGTAGCCTGCAGTAGTTACACTATTTCTTCTGTCTGAAGACGTCACCCAGATAGGTAAAGCTGGAGAAAGTGATGCGTTAGCTTGAACGTTTTTGCTCGAATACCAAGCAAGAGCTAATACTACGAGCTGCACCATTACTGTACTACTAGAGTATCCCATGGTTACACTGGTCACGCCTGTCACTAAAGACATATATTTGCATATTTGTAAACAAAACAGCAAAATATACAGCTGTTTACATCTTCTTTACTTACTGTGATTCTTCCCGCTCTCACAAATCACGCTAAGGATCCGGACAGGAAGTCGGCTACATTGCACATTAAAACTTCACGCGAAAGCTTTCAAAATAAAACTGGTATTGGAAAAGATCACGAAACATGTTGTACGTTAAAGGCCCATTTGCTCTATATTCTTTTGACATGTTAACTTATACAATTCTCAGAAGTTAGGCAACGTTAAAAATACGTGTGCAATAGTGTGTACAATAATGTAAATTCATCCCGCTATTTTACGCTTTTATTATGAATAGTTAGCGCTGACCAGTGACTGCAACTTATGTGGCTACAAAACGCCGGAAATTACGTCAGTAAACATTAGCGCCGTTGACTGGAGAGTCACGTTGTTATTCCCGGAAGTTTAGCGGGCAATTGGAAAAAGTGAAAGGAGGCCGACGGTGCTGCATTTCAGTAGTGATCAATAAATGCATTGATCTGCAATAACTTGTATACCAGAGTGGAGTACATGTAGTTAAATCTATGTATATCTAACTATTATATAATATTCAATAATCAGTGATAGCTTCTTGACATATTTAAGCTTTCATTACCACATTTCTTTTACCATACTTATTTTATTTATTATTTTTTTAAACATTGCATGCTAACCAGCAGCAGTCACAACTTAATATTTATTGTTGTCATTTTGATTGAATAGAATAAAGTTGGCTAATATTTCACTCGATAATGTTTCCATGTTTTTAAGAGTTTTTTTTCTTACAAAGTAGCATCAGGGCCCCATTAATAAATATAGGTATAAATTAGGGGTGCAACGATATTCGTATCGATATTGAACCGTTCGATACAGTGCTTTCGGTTCGGTACGCATATGTATCGAACAATACAACATTTGTAATTTATTTTATCAACTTTCCTTCTGACGATGCTGTCTGTGTTGAGCGCTCAGTGAATCTGCGTTCAACTACTCCGCCTAGGCTGCACTGTTGAGCGCAGATCCACTGAGCGTTCAACACAGACAGCATCGTCAGAAGGAAGAGCGCAGGGCAAGCTAGCAAGACAGAAGTTAAGCTCTCCTTGCAACATCGCAAATTGACCCTCCCCCACCCTCATTCAGATCTGGCATTTGGAATTATTTTGGTTTTCATGTGATGTATGACCCTAAAGGTAAGCGCGTCATGGACTAAAGTAAAACAGTATGTTGGATGTGCCACGCAATGCTCAATTACATGGGTGGGAACTAGTGTGTTAGCACAGTTAGCTCGTTAACGTGTTGGCCGTCTAGCCCCACGCAGGGGTAGCTCATTAACGGAGATTTGCCGTGTTGTGGCTTTAACGTCATTTCAACGAGATTAACGCTGACAGCACTAGTGGGAACACAACGAATATGACTGCACATTTACGCCGACATCATCCTAGTGCAAAGACAAGTGGAAGCAGACAAAAACAACAAGCATGCATGCTACAAACTTTACCCGAGTCATTTAGACAGCCGTTAGCACAGGATTCTCCTTATGGGGACCTGATATGTTTAATATTGTGGCGAGCTCAGACAAGGAGGAGACGGAGGTATCGTTTGGTCTTGCTTCCCGTGAGCTAGCCAGGGAGCACAGCCGTTTATTGACATCTGCAGAAGAACACTGCCGCTAGCTAACTGCTCAGCGCAGTAACGCACAGCAACAACAACACACAGGGCGCCCTCTGACCCTGGAAGGACACACCGTTGCAGCGAGAGGGCGTCACCCGTCACTATGGCAACATAAACAAAACATAACTGTACAAACAGAACCCCGAACAGCCCTGACCCGCTACAATATGCTGCTGAGAATATAGCCCAGAAGAAGCGGATAGTATAGCTTTTATTTTGGAAAGAGCCATTTCTCTGTAATAAACTCTCTTTTCCAAAGATGAGTGATTCCTCAATCAGATACAGGGCTCGCAAAATCGCTAGCCCGACGTCCCGGGGCTAGCGATTTTTCCAGTCGGGCTACCAAAATCTATCTCTGCCCTGCCCGTCGGGCTATTGTAGGAAGGAAAAATATATGTCAATGCTTTTGCATTCTTTCGGAAATGTAGCTGGGTAATTATGTCATTGGCATCGGTGAGCCACTGTCAATATGTGACATATTGTAATTGCGTTTGAATTTGCGCTTGTTTTTTGCTTTCACTTTGCAATCGCGCGAACTGTGTATAGAGGGCGACAGCACTGATCTGTGAGTGATGATAATTTGTGCACCAATTCCTCTGACATCGTCTTATCAATCGTTAGCTTACTATGCAAACATGACAAGTGAAATCTCCCGCAGCTTAAACATGTGAGAGGTTGATCACGCAGAGAATCGCTGACCGTTATGTGAGTGCGTGTGTAAAAGCAGCAGGATATATATTTTAGTTCTGCTGAGCCAAATAAGACAGGTCGGGGTGAAGAAGTGACAGCCAAAGAAAAGCTTACCACAAAACGGAGAAGTTATGACAAATCAGACTATAAGGCAAAAAGAAAGTGCAGCTTTATGGTTTCATGGACAAAAGAATTTCTGTGGCTGCAATATGACGAGCTAAATAACCAGGGGTGCACATAAGTGGTCCGCAGGTGCGCATTCGCTGTCAAAAAACCCCAAAAAAACCGCGCACAAAATATGAAGTTGCAACGCGTGTTTGCGTACATAAGATTTTCTGGAGGAGGACAGACATTTGTTTAAAACTCTTAAAGATGTCGAAGAAGCTCCTTTAAGCAATTACTTTGGTGTTCCTCTACCTCCAAAGAAATGTCAGGAGTCCGAACCACAAAAGAAGCATGTATTCTCGGAAAAGTGGTTGCAGGAGGTGAGCTGGCTTCAAACAAATGATGAACGCACAGAGATGTGGTGTGGAATGTGCCGTGAAAATCCCACTCTAGCGGACAACAACAGTGCTTTTTATATGGACGCAAACGCGCGTTGCAACTTCTTATCTGGTGCGCGTCTTTTATTTTGACAGCGAATGCGCACATGCGGACCACTTATGTGCACCCGTGTAAATAACATAATGTTCTGCCGGGTGTGTTGTTGGTTTTCTCTCGATTTCTGAGTCGACAAGCGCCTTTGTTACTGGGACCAGTCATTTTAAGAAAGGCCCCCATTAGAACCCATGAGAAATGCAAGAAATGCATTATTGCTCAGTCTGCAATATCTTTCCCAGAACAAACACCAATTGCAAATAACATACTAAAAATAAACCTGAAAAATCTGTTTAGAACAGCTACTATGTTGCAAAGAGTGAACTACCACTGGCACAATTTAGCAGTCTTTGCAAACTTCAAAAAGCAAACGGCCTCGATCTTGGTTCCACTTGTCACTTACCCGTGACTTCAGCGGAAATGTCAGATTCAGGCTCTGACACAGACGGATTCATGTCCTACACAGTTCTTACAAGTTCATAGAAATTTCTGTTCAATTAGAACCAAGTATTTGAGTTGATGATTGTAATTTTTATACAATGTTGTAATTTGTTTTTCAACAATTTTTTGATTAATGTTTTGTTTCCTTTACAATATTATACATTAATGTATAATATTGTAAAGGAAACAAAACATCAATCAAAAAAATTGCTCTCTTTTTTATTCGGGCTACTTACATTTATTTTGGGCTACCAAAAACTGAAGAGTCCCTGCCCGAAGGGCTACCAGGGATTTTGAAATTTTGAGAGCCCTGAGATATATTTATTTTTTTAATTACTTTTGTTTCAGCAACATTAAATTTAAAAACTGTACTTTTGAGTTAAAATATATATTTATAATTTTAATAAATGACAAATTAAAAAGGCATGAACATTTTTTTTGTATCGAAAAAATATCGAACCGTGACACCAAAGTATCGAACCGAACCGTGAATTTTGTGTATCGTTGCACCCCTAGTATAAATGATCAAATTTCAATACTAAGGTTGAAATACTATTTTGAGATATAAGCTGAAAAATATTTTCAGAGTAAAGTCCAAATAATAGTTTCAGAATAAAATTCAAATGTGGAAATTAAAGCCTTCTACAAAATGCCTTGTGTAGATGAGATGGTGAAATTGTACTTCATAATCGGTTTTAGTCAAAGGAAATGATTTCTCTTTTAGCTCATTAACACAGTGTGGTGATAAATATAATGACATTGAAGAGGTGGTGCAGAAAGTTGGAACTGTTCAGAAGGAAAAACCACAAAACCCTGGAAGAGTTGGAGAGATTTGTACAAAATGAAATGGCTGACAATGGGCAGATGCAAGGACACTGATGGTAACACCCTTGTACAAAAAAGAGGATGTGTGTTGAACCACAAACTCATCTACACAAGGCATTTTATAGAAGGTATAGGAGCCGTGAAGGTTGTTTGCCTTGAAGCAACAACTCAAAATAGTATTTCGAGTTTAACCTTTTTTCTGAATGTGATGATATGGTTTTGATGTGTGTTTGGGAGTTTTATCTTGTTGGAACACCTAATTGTATCCAAGTTTCAACTGTCTTATTTGAGGGGAAGTTAAAGTATTTTTCTTCATTATTCTGTCCATGGTGTGCAATGTACCACTGGCAGCAAGATAGCCCCAGAGCATGACACCACCACTACTATGCTTGACAGTTGGTACAGTTGCTGTACAGTTGTTAAAACCTAGCATATCTCTTATCGTGCAAATGTCCGCTTCCCACATGCACGATTGATTTTGGAACAAGACAACATCTCGTGATCAGCAATGTCCTAGTCCATAGCCATGTAAAACTCGCTTCACTGTGGATAGCAATGCTGGTTTTCCAGTAGTTTCCAGTTCTTGACATGTTTGAGCGTTCGTGGTTCCTGGGTTGCTTCTGCACATCCTAACCAGTTTCCTGTCATCTGAGCGTGACAGACTGGGTCTACTTGTCAACATTGACAAACTGGTGACACATCCAGTTTTACTGAGGTACAACTGAACTAATGATGTTGGGCTCTGAAATAAACACTTCTCTGTCTTCTCTTTTACCTTTACTTTGTTGGTCAAAGTGCTGTCAAACAAATCCTTTTTATGATGGGAAAAAGAAACTACCAGTTATAGTCAGTCATGATCACTAAGAAGTTAGCAGGCTTTGGCCTTGTCACGTTGAAAACATTTTACAACCCGCAGCACTATTTATCAAACGACAAACTGAGTCTATGTATATATTCTAGTCAACAGATGAGGACAGAGTTCTTAGCCTGACTATGAACATATTAAATCTTTGTTATTTCCCTTGTTGTCCGTTAAACAGAGCAAAGAATTTTTACCACAGCTTTTCCAAACATTTTAGTTTTATTTTGGATGCTTACATTATTTAACTTTGCACACAGAAACAAAATAATTTCACAAAAACAAAAAAAACCAAGGTCAAACTTATTAGCCCCCCTTATGCTAACGAGCGGTTGTGTATCTTTTTTTGCAGGACAACAGTCTGCAGTGTTTTGCTATTTTTTTCAACAAGTCTCACACAAGCCTCCTGAACAATCCCACCCATTCTTCTTTGGTCAGTGTGTCACACTCCTCCAGATTTCATGGTCACCCACAGACTTTGGACTGTCTCTAGCTTGCTTCTGGTGCAGTCAAAAACAAGGAAAACGACAATAACATACTGAAGAACATCCTGAACATGTTCTGGGGATACTCTCTACCACTTCATCTAACTCACTCCAGAACTTTAAGGAGCTTGAATAGAAAAGCGACTGGACTCCTTTGAGTTTCCTGAAGACGCCTTGAAGACTCGAGAAAGTCTTTTCTATTCAATCTCCTTAGATTACCATGACTGAGAACCTACACAGCCTTACTCCAGAATTCCTCTTTCTCTTCTGACGTTCAACCAGTGGGACATATGCAATGGCAAATGTTTTTTTGTTTGTTTGCAAAACCGTTCAGATTGCATAATGATTTTTTTAATTACTAAATATTTTCAAAGCGTTGTAATTAAGTTACTTCAGAGAATTTATTTTATTTAAATAGGTTCATTTCCAGATAAGTGTTTTTCACATTTACATTGTACACATGCACTTGGTGTTAGCACAGCTATCCGAATCAGGGAGGTGAGTACTTCGATTAATAAGCAAACAAAAAGAGGAACAGAATTCTCAAATATATATAAAAAAATCATAATTGAGGAATTCCAAGCCAAGCAACAGACTGCATTTACAGAGTATGTCAAACATGAATCATCACTGTATAATTTAAATAACCCACAATGCTACAAATTCCTGTTAGAAATTGCACTTAGCTCAGTGGAAACACATCACGTAACAAAGACTGAGAAGTTTTTCTTTCCTGTGTAATGGTCGTTACTCTCTCGCAGGAAAAATCTGAATCATACAGGGCTCTGTCATGTTTTCCTAACTATACTAAGCTCAGTGAGTGATCTATTCTAAAACGATTTTATTATTTGACATCCTCAATTTCAGACTAGCTGCATTGTTTGTTAAAAGCAACTCACTCCTAGAGACAATGAACGTCACCATAATAGTGCAAAACAGTTCTCTTAAAGTCCATCCATGCAGAGTGTATTTAATCACAGATGAGCCTTGTGCATACATTGGTAACTATACAACTTGCGCTGCAGCATGGTGGGACAACAGCTCGTAGGAAGGCGAGTATTAAAGAAACAGGTGGTGCAGGTGGTGATGTTGTGTTGCAAATGAGATAAAACGAAGTGGCAGGATGAACTGGGGGAGCATGACAGTTTCTTCTCTGCAGGGGAAGGTTCGTGCACAGTGAAAGGCTGGCAGCATGAAATAGCTCAGTAAATGTTACTTGTAAACATTGTTTGCAGTGCCTCACAATTGAAGAAGATTTCCTTTAGGGCCACCAGGGTGTTCACACAGAGAGAAGTTCACTATTATAGACACATGTACAGAAGCAAAGGGCTGCCAAAAAGCTTTTTCTGAGAACTTATACCAGGTGTAGGAAGCAGGCTCAGGGAAGTGAAGACACCAAACAACAAACATTAAAAACATAATCGAGGGGATGCACCTATCCCTTAAGATGCACTGTGCAATTAACAACTATTAGAAACCTCACAGGGTGGGGGTGCATTATGGCAAATGAGAAAACATGATACTTGCAAACATTACATGTATTTATATAGCAACACACACAATGTAGTAGCTTACTGGTCTGTGATGGTAGCAGCACCTTCAGTTTATATTCAAGGTAAGTCTCCAGTGATTAAATAAACTGATAATAATACATAAATATGTTTAACACAGAGTGCGCACACAATTTTGTTGACAGAGTGATGAGTTGGAGAAGAAAGAAAAGGTGAAGCACATCTAAAAGGAATATTACTCTAAGATCATCATACAATAAAAGAAAGTAGAAAAATATATATATTTGTTCTAAATGAACAATTCAACTTACTTTTCAATACTTGCTATAAAATGCATAAGATTTTACACCAGCAACATTATTTAATGCTTACAATTGTTACTAGAAACTGAGGTGACATAAGACACATTTCATCAGCATTTCAGGAAGGAATTTAAAAACAAAGACACAAAATTCATCCAAAACAAACTTTTTATAAATGTCGACTGTTTGAGTGGTGAGCAGTGAGTCTTCCCTCCGTAGAACAGTTGCTTAGAGTCGTAACAATATGCAGGAGGAAGCTGCAAACTTATGGAACAGAAGCACCACTGCAAATGACGGTGACAGTGGGAGGGAGCAGGTGTGTGTGTGTGTTTTAGCACACACATACTGTGGTACTTTTATGCTGCTGGAGAATGGAGGAGACATTATTGGTGTCTTTCTGTTTCTTCTCTGCGTTGTGTTGCACCAGTGGCGGTCTTTCGGCAGTCCTGCGCCGGGCTTTCTTTGCCAGCAGGCCCGATGGGCTTGATGACACGTCAATAGTTCTTTTTCTGGTGGGTGTCCTGCTGCCAGCTGTCCTGTCCGTTGCACTGGACAGGGCGGGCAGCTCGGGGCTGCCGTTTGAACACAGCGGAGTCAGAGCAAAGGGGTCAGATAGATCCATGTGATAAAAGCTGTTGCTTCCCGATAGCCCATCTCGTCGCTCCAACGCAGAGAAGAGCTCACATGTGGCCGCGGGAGAGTCCTCCTCTGGAAGTCGCTGTAGAAGAAGACAATGGAATAACAGTCAAGTCCAGCACTTATATGTGCATACCACACCTTAAACCAGGGATCTATTGTTCCTCACCTGAACAAGAGGAGTGTCTGCGCGAGATATGGAGGTGGGGGGACACTGAGACACCTTGGCTAGGTCTAGCAGCACTTCCTCATGGTGCAGGGTGTCCTGGCAGGTCCCAGGCTCTTGCAGGGCAATTACTATGGCGCTTGTATTGTCTGCACGCAACATCCGCTGGCGCCACCGCAGCAAAGCATGACTGACCAGCTGCCTGGCACTCGAGACCCCACATGGTGCCTGCAGCAGTAAATGCTGTTAGTACACCGACTAACACGGCTGATATGAGGTGGACATTACTTTTTACTTATGGGCTATAAGAGACATCAACCCACACATGCAGGAACAGGGCAACCATCTATACTGATAGCAGCTAAAGCATAACCACTCACCATTTCCTCGTCATTATTCTGACACATGGAGATGGCCTCTTGAGGAGGAACCATATTCCACAGACCATCGCTGCCCAGGATGATGTAGCGATGTTTTTTAGGGTCAAGAACCACCACACTAGTGTCAGGCTCTGGAGAAACTACAAACTCTCCACTGTAGAAGTCGTAACTCCATAGATCGCCTGTGGCAGAAAAGGAAAACTTTAATGAAGGAACTACGAGCCACACATGCTGTGTGACTCTGAGTCTAACCATCACTACCCTTTTTCTTGAACTTAGAAGTAGCCTATTTGAACAGAAGCTCTACAGAGCGCAGACTTTGTGCCCAATTGCTAGTGAAAATAAAATCATGGTTCTGGTACTCTGTTTTGTATTATTCTAGTCATCCTCACAGCTTCTTCACTGGGATTACAGTAAGTTAATGCTCCTACCTAAAGCTCGAGCTACTGCCAAGAATGGTATCTGGTCGATCACAGTACTACGACGGACTGGACCATTGTGGCTGAGTCTTGGCCTCTTCCACACCACCCGATTCACCCCAGACTTCTTGATCACGCTGTTCATACAGAGAGGAGAGAGAAGCTGCCATTTAGAAGAGTCAGACTACAGCAACAAGAATTACACACAGGTGCCAATCGATTCAATACACCCAACAAAAACAGTCATACACATCACAAACACACAGCCTTTTAAAGACAGACGTACATTTTTGACCTGCACTAATAGTCCAGTAGTGTGTGGCTTCAAGGCTGGGTTTGAGTATAGCAAGTCCAGTCAGGTATAGTTAAAGGATATTAATCTGGTCAGGCAAGCAATGAGACAACCTCCAAAACAGGAACATTTAGAGCAGCATATTTATCTAGCAATGTCAGAAATAATACAATTCTCTCTTGATCAAACAAAAAAAGGTTGTTACATTCTATCAGCACATTAAAGTTTTACTGAAGAATTATTAAAAATTGGCATAAACTGTAGCAACATTTCTTTTAAATTAACAAGCGATGGACTTGGGGGTGGATCCGTAAATTGTTTTGTCTGTTTGTTCAGAGTTTATCTTCAGTTTCTGTCCCTGTTACATTAAAGTTTAATAATCACATTTAAAAATCAAGATTTCAGATTCTAACTGAAAAATCTATTTAGGTAAATGACAATGAAAGACAGTATTAAAGATGATATTTAAAACAAACTTTTATTCAACCTATGATGAAGACAGACTGGAGCAAGACTGAAAGGATTTTTTTCTTCCGTCCTGTTTTTTTTAAGATGAATGTCGTGGTAATCAGTGACACGTGTTCATATTTCTTTGTGCACGGTAATAAAATCAGGACACTGCTTCTTATTTACCCGTTCCCATGGTAATTCGTTGTGTCGGGGCTCTGTTGATGATGGCTTTCTTTCCCTGTTCACGTATGCAATTAACTCAGAGTAAAGATACTCAGAGTGGAATGTTTTCAGAGCTAATCAACTCAGTTTTACTTTTTAACTTAGAGACTGTTGTTGTTCATGAAAACATGTTAGGGCCCTAATCAGAAAGCTTAAATATGAAGAAAAGCAGAAACAGTGACAAACACAGTAAATGGGAAATGGACTGGTACTTTTATAGTATTTTTTTATATACTAAATGAGCACTCAAAGTGCTTTTTACTAGCCTCACATGCATCCGTTCATATATAAGCACTTTTTTCTATGCTAAGAACCGTTTATAACATTTGTGCACACACTCACACTCTGATGGCTGCATCAGGAGCAAATCAGGGTTCAGTATCTTCCCCAAAGATACTTCAACATGCAGACTGGAGTAGCTGCAGGAAGACTGATTCTGAAACCTTCTGACTGGTAGATAACCTGCTCTGGCAACCACAGCTGGCCTCAAAAGCAGCTGTGGCTCAAAACAATGCTGTTTGATTAAAAGTTCAAATGAAAGCCGTCTGTGTGCAGATGAACTTCTTTGTTTAGTTTACAACGATCTTTAAATTGGGCAGATTTCTGATAAACTCTGCTGCAGGTGGACAGCCCTTTTCAATCTGCAGCATGCAGGGTCGGGTCTAAAGGGGGGGCATGGGGTGTACTATAGAGATTGGCAGACCACGTGGCTTTCGCGCATTGCATGCTGGGAACTCGTGGCAAAACAATCCAAGTACCGCATCAAATGCAAGCATTTGCAGCACCGCAAAACGTTCATTCTCCGGTTCCAATACCTTCTTGGTTTTTCTTTGCCCCCCAAAAAAGGAATGTACAAAACGAAGGAGAACAATGCCGGACCGTACAAAGACAGACTTGATGAAAAGTCAAAGAAAAGATACGAGGAAAAAATCAAAGGAGTGAAAGGGTCAGACCCTTACGAGCACACAGAGTGGACAAAAGACGTTAGCGTGCTGCCCAACTTTCACCACGCTCATATTTATAATTATACGCTTCTTGGAGTGAGCGCATACACTCATGAAGTTTAGTAACTTCAGGTCACTGCAACGAGCCCAGGTACAGTTTACCGACGGATGGGTACAGGACCTTGAAATGCACCGTGTAGAACGAAAGACCATCGTACGAACAAACGTAAGTTTACCAGTCTCACAAATCGTCGAGACTGGTAAGTGACAATAATACTGTATGCTGTAATCGTACTGGGCTATTAGTGATACAAAAAAACTGTTTTACCCTGTGAATAAAAGTATATGTTTTTGTCAATGTACCATGGTAATAACAGAAGCGAAACGCAATATTGTGTCAGGACAATTCACTGTTTATGCACAATAAACAAAGGAGCATAGCGCGACAATTTCTGTTCAGCGCCAGACTTGCTTGTAACCTATATCACCAATTATGTTATGAAAAATGACGCATTAACTGCTACAAAACACTGACCTTTGTGGAAATGTTTGGAGCAGAGTAACCTGTGAGCTGGAGGGTTCTGGGACGTTGTATTTGGTCTTTGAATGGCTGCAATCCAGTCCATCCGTCACCTCTTTGTTACTTCGGAAACATGGCTCGAACAATTTCTCTTCAACGACGTAATCCGATAACAACCGATCTCTTTACCCGTCGGCTTCCTGTGGCTGTCATGCGACCGGCTATTGCAGTTAATAATACAACAGCTTCTTGACATTTTTTGTGTTTCTTTTTATCGCTGTGTGACTGATTTCAATTGAAAGCCTGCGTGCGCTATAGTACCGCTTGCCACGAGTTCCCAGAATCCTTTGCGGTTTTACCCCTGAATGACGTCACATTTTCAATCTCTATACTGTATTTCTCTTAAAGCTCAATTAATAGTTATTTGCAGGTTTAGACTTTTAATAACATTTACAAATAACTTATGTTACACTATTATAGATAAAATAAAACAGCAATATATAGAGTAATGAAAATTTGTATTTACCCCATAGGACAGTAGGACAGATAGGACAGTAAACATTTACAAGGGATCTATAAAACTATGGGGTCAGTTGGGGGGTGGGGGTGACAAAATGTTGGGCTGGGCCCTGCTTACCTTCCTCCTAGACCTTCAATACGCTCCCTCTCTTTGGGAAGTTCTGGTTTATGGTCCTGCGTGACTTCCACAGCTCTGATGAATGGGACTGAAGGGTCCTCCTGGACACCTAGAACCACCGCAGAGTCCCCAACATGGGCCACATACATGCGGTTTCCTCTGAGCACCACTACACTGGCTGTGGTACCTGATGTACTAGGAAGGCCTGTAAGTGTCTTTGGCCATTCAGCTGAAAATACAGAAGGCAGAAAATGAACACAAGCTTATTGTTTATAAAACATTACTGCACAGTGTTGTGAGGTACACCGAACAGACAGGTAGAACATACTGGCTTCTTACATATCAATGTGCACTGATCTGTTTTTGTTTACCACGCTAAAAGAGATGTATGTGACCTCAAGGTCGGTTTTTATTCGTCCAGGAGGTAGTTTTATAAGCAAAGTCACACATGCGCTGCACAAGCACTTTGTGTGTGTACATATAATCTGTGACCAGCTGGAAACAGCTGACAAGTCCGAACATATCCAACCAGACACCTGAACACACTGCCGTGGTCCAAGGCATACACAGACTAAATAGAATCGATGAGGCGTTAAAAAGGGTAATAACTACGTCTCTGTAACGACACACTAGATTGAGGCCAGTGAGACCATAACACTTTGTGGGTTTCCATTATACATTAGATTGTGAACATACTTCTGAACTGTTCGGTGTCTGCTGTGACGGGCTTTGTTTGGCGAATACCGGGCGGCTACAGCTAACTTCGTTAGCTCCGCTAATTCCAACATTTACTTATAACTTGATCTTAATTGAACAAACAAACAAACAGAGCCTGGGCACAATGGCGAGGAATTTGCTGGGGTATCTGGCAATTACCTAGCTCTCTGGTCGAGATCTTTCTTTTTAAGGCTCTACTGAGCCCGTGGAACATTCTAGTAAATCCGGCTTTCATAGAGCTAGCAATGAGCTACGGTCGGTCAACACTCAGCTGGGTGTAGGCCAGATAATATAGTCTGATTTTGAGGTTTGGCGTTAAGTTCACGTTACTTAAACACAGAGAAGCACAAAGTAGTAACAGCTTTTACGTGTCACAACTTAATAGTTTTAGTAAACTTACGCAGTTTCTTCCACATAGCATGGTGGCATGCTACAAACCCTTTGCGTATGGCAGAGCAGACCTCCCGGTCACAGTCTGACCAGAATCCCCGCTGTTTCTTCATGAACTCCCAAAGATAGTCTCGCGCAAACTGCGCAGCCTCTCGACCCCCGTGACCATCAAAAACGGCGAAGAATGCTACGGAACGGCGGGAACAAGTCGGGGTGTTCGGCTGAACTTGCGGCGTGCTTAGATCTCCTGGTGACGGCGTTTCTACCGATATACCCTCGTCTTCTGTTTGTACGAGTTCACTGGATGCGTTTAAAACCTGCGGGGACTCCACGGTTTTATCGGCCCGGTCGGGATAAGTGTCCCCAGCCAGAGAATTGAACGTGTAGTCTCTCCGAATGTTCTCCTCTGGGTCACCCGTCGTCGGCTCATTTTCTCCCGGCTCAGGCTCTACTATGACCTCGGTCACATCTTCCATGTATTTCCTGCCTCCTTGATCGGTAAAAACACTCACTCGCATCAGTAATGCGTTTTCCATGGCTCCAAAGTTGAGGCCCGCTCCAATTTTATTTAATATTGTTAGTATATAGAATAGAAAGACAGTACAAATTATCGCAGAGCCGCGTCCTGCCTTTGTTTATGTGGAGTGTAGTAGGCATGCTCGAGCGTGTTGACGTCAGAATTTCCCTTCTTCTTGTACGTAGACGTGGCAAAGCAAGTGCAGCTGTCACCGGAGTGCTGTTGCCCTCTAGAGGTCTTGCTCCGAGCCAAACCGCGACTTAAGAGCAAAAATATTGACTTTAATGGGGTGGTCACGTCAATATAAGGTGGTCATCAAAAAGAAACCGCGTTTCCAATCTGCAAGCGTATGAAAAGCGTATGAAACCAAATGAAATCCTAATTCTGTCACTCTTGGTGGTACACGTGCAATTTTCCAGTTGGTCACCGCAGGTCAGGTCTAGTCTGCAGGCAAGTCAGTGTATTGTAGTGCTGGGGAACGCGAGGCTTTGTCAAAGCAGAGGTTTCCAAACAGACACACTTCTCTACAGTGACACCTACTCGACACTTTTGCTGTTGTCGCCGTGATCCTCAGCAACACAGACAGGTATTGCACATTTCTAAACAAAGTTAAATATTATACCAGACTGTCAGTAATTGTAATCAACTAGTATATTGATGCATGCTCAATCATCCAGATAAGAAAGTTCCAAAACGCTGATAATTTTCATCTGGAAGTAGCGTGGAAAAAACGTGTCGTCACTCATCCAACTGTCAGCTGACTGCAGGTTTCCCCAAATATTATAATCAGTAGTGATGTCTGAATAGTGGGCCGTGAGCTCAGTTTCATGATGATTAATGCAAATTGTTGTGAGTACCAGCACTTTGACTCTGTAGTGTTTGATTTCAAATCCAAATAGAATAAAATTTAAAGTCAAATGGCACGCAAATAAGCTTCACTCTGTCACATTTATAAGCACTAAATAAACCCTGTTTAGTCAATATCAGACCTGACAGTAATACTGGCCCTATAGCACGCTCTAAATGTGCAGCAACTATGTAAGTTACACAAATGGTAATTAACCTATATGTAAAAGCTACCCAAAATGACAAGGTCGCATATGTGGTGAGCTAATGCATTTCACAGTATCAGAACAGTAATGGAAAGCCATAAGAAAAAGGAAAAGAATCCAGCAAAACGTGACACAGAACATGAGAGATACATCTGGCCCATCAGATGATTCATTTGCTGTTACTAAAGCCTCATCAGAAATGATTTCAGGAGAAGAGTGGCCGTTTAGAAGCCATTCTTATAAAAGAGAAAGGTTTGTCTTGTCTTGACTTATAATCTTGGTAGAATTCTAAAAACTATGTTTTAAGATGTTTCAATAGATTGCTGCACCTCTTTAGCATTTTTCTAAAAACATATAAAGAAGTGAGAGGTGGCCCATGATTTTTGGACAGAGTAATATCCAAGAAAAAACAAAACTGGAGCTATATTTGTCTTCTTTCCAACCGACACCACTATAACAAAAAACAAGAAGCATTTTATTCTTTAGAGACATCCTACACCCTCTGAATGGCATTATTTTGGAGAAAGAGTCATACTGAAGCGGTGACAGTGAACCTGAACACTAGTGGTGTGCGGATCGATACTGAAATACCGATTCTTCCGATACCAGCAATTTATGTTCTAGAATCGATTCTCATATTATAATATCGATATTTTAGTACTCTGGGGTAAATTTGTAGTTTTTCCATTAAAATGAACGCAGTGGAAAGAAACTATACAATTCGGATCGTCTAATTTGGAAGGAACTACTTCCTCTTACGCCTTTCATAGTCATATGCGGAATACGGCTGTATAAATGTGTCGCAGCCCCTGGCGCACACTCACAACAATGGCTGAGCGCAAACAGAGTCCTGTGTGGACACGTTGTTGTGGCAACACTACTGACCTCGTCAAACACCTCGGAGTAAATCACATCACAGAATATGATAAGCTTATGTTGAGGCGAGCTGAAGAGGAGGACAGGGACAGGTGCTGCTAGGGCGAGACAGACGTCTCTCGCACAGTCCTTTAGTGCTGCAGGCAGGCAACATGCTCAAATAGCGCACAACGTCAGTTTTTTTTTATTTCTATATGATTATTCTGCATTATTAAGCAATAAAAACAAGTTGTCTGATGTCCTCTAATCATTATGAAGCAATATGGTTATGTTATTATTACAATTACATAATACAATTATATATTGTATTATGAAATGCAATGAAACATTAAGTTTTTGTACAGAGTATCGGATCAGTATCGCCGATACCACCCTGAATTTTACTTGGTATCGGATCGGAAAGGAAATCAGTGGTATCGCACATCACTACTGAACACACCTCAAAGCTTTGTTGACCAAGCAGTGGTGTCTGTCACTACTGCTTGTCCTTCTTCTGCAGTCATCTGACCTCAGCCCAGTTGAATATATATGGGACACTTGGTTAAATTGTATTTACATAGCACCAAATCACAACAACAGTAGCCTCAAGGTGCTTTATATTGTAGGGTCAAGATCCTACAATAGTACAGAGAAAACCCCAACAATCATATGACCCCTTATGAGCAAGCATTTTGGTGACGGTGGGAAGGAAAAACTCCCTTAGAACAGGAAGAAACCTCACGAGGAACCAAGCTTGGGGAGGGGCGGCCATCTGCCGATGACAAGCAGCTGTGGAAGAGAGCCACAGATTAATAATAACAAACAACTGAGGAAACATCTGTGATATTACAAGATGCTTTTTAGGGCTTAGTCTCACCATACTCAGTTACCTTGTTCATATGCACCAGTGGGGTACATGTAAATGCTCCTTTCATTAAAGGTAAAATATTCTGCATATTTTATATAGGTTCAACATTTCACTCAAAAAGTTCTCTTAATTTCACAATAAACGAAATCTAGACTCACATTCACCTGTTGTAACAAAGTTTCGAACCTACCTCAGTGTAGTGCATTTTCATTTCCCCACAGTCAGTACTCCTTATTTCTATTTAGACACATTTTGTAACACATTTCGACATTTTTGGTGCAATGATTGGCTGTCGTTGGAGTTTTTCTAGCCACATTAAATATAAAGGAATTGTAATAAATTTAACACATTGTATACGAAATCAAAGCGCTGGTCAGGTACATTAACATTAAACAAGTAAAGGATTTTTGTCTTCTGTTGCCATTTGTTATGATATGTGTTTGTTATCTGCCAAATAAGGAGCGCGGCTTCTTCACGGAAAGACGAGTGGGTGGTTGGTACATTGCTTAAATGGGCAATCGTCGGTAAATTCATCTTTTTACTTTATGTGAAGTGTGACTTTTTACTTGGAGCCTGTTGGTTCAGCATCGACTGCACAATGACGTCATTGCGTCAGCGCCCGTGAGTGTGAGCGTCGGGACGGGGGCACGGAACTGCTGTAGGGTCGACGAGTAGTCGAAGATGAAAGAGAAGGATGGAAATGAAACAGCGGTTTTTTAAATCGAGACACTGACTTGTCTGCAACAATAATATTCGCAGTGTCAATACGGAGCGAATGTTGCATGAGGACTCGCAGAAGAAGGGCTTCAATAGTGGTAAGGTAGTGAATGTAAGGAGAGTTGAGGAGGGCTGTAGCTTCTGGGGCTTTTTTGGAGAGGGAAAACAACATGGCTGCGGTGGAGCTCGAATGGATCCCAGAAACGCTGTACAACACTGCTATCTCGGCTGTGGTGGACAACTACAGCCGGTCAAGAAGGGACATACGGTCCCTCCCAGAAAATATACAGTTCGACGTCTATTATAAGGTAGGATTTTAGCAGTAAGGAGACTCTCAATGATGTGACAGCTAACATCCTGTGCGAGCTTCTGTGGTCGGCTGCTAACACTGCTTGCTAACGTTAGCGAAATGTCGGTAACGTTAGACTAGCTATCGAAAATTCCTCCTTAGGAATCTGATTTGGCTAACGAACAAGTTATCCAGCCTCGACATTACAGAAAGCTAGTGTGACAGTGTGTGTGTTGAAGCGAATTATTAAACTGCATCGAGACTGTCGCTAATTACCCAAGTATCCATTTAAATGAACTGGTTCCGTGATGTGTGGTGTTTTTAGTGTTGTCATGTCCAGGTCTGACCCACTTTGGCTAAAGTGACGTTAGCCGTTCTCACGTATAAAGCTCCTCGCTTACAACATACGTGTGCTTTTACAAACAATCACCATCAGCTTTCCATAAAGACGGACAGCTATATTAAACCACTGTAACCTCGACAGCGATTCTTTCCTTCTGATACGTGTAGTTGGTTAAGTGTCACACCGAGGTCAGGCGTGACAGACAGAGCAAGGATTTTAAAAACATGAAGGTCGCGAATACAGCATGTTTCACAGTTACTCGATCTTCACCCACCAGATAATTCCAGATGCCCATAAAATGTACACTAGGATCTGATATTTGTTTAATCTACGGGTGCATCTTTAGATCCTTTATTGATGTATACCTGATGTGTAACTCTAATACTTGGACGAAAAAAACCTTTAGTCCACCCAGTCATGGTATGCTAACTATTTAGTAATAATAAAAGTAACACCATATGTTAAAACCAATTGCGTGAGAAGTGTAAAAATCCTTTGAGTGTTCTCTTTGGGGTTAATATTGTAGCCACAAATATGTGCAAATGTGTTTGGAGATTTTGTTTGTAGTTGCATGTCATTTGGATTGAGGTTGTAAATATAAAAAATGTAGTGTAACACCAATCTATCAAACTGAGAGGCCTGTCCAAAGAACTGATTGTGACTGCAATAACAACAACTTGTCATCATTTCCAGCTGTTGAAGAAAAGATTTCAGACTTCTCAGCCATTTCTCTCCCCAGCTGCATATTTACAGATTTATTTGCACATTAGTAAATCTAGGTACACTTAAGAATGCAATTATAGCCAAAAACCATTTGCAGATTCCTGTAAACATCACAGTAGGCCTGTAGACAACCGAAGAAAATCATAGTCAACTGAAAACAGTTTTCAGCCAATCGATTGGATGCAGCGATCGAGGGAAATCTGCGCATCATTTTTAGATTAACTAAATAGGCCATAGTGCACTGAGTGTATTCAAGCCTCTCAGCTTTATTAGTTCAAGTAAACAAAGTGAACCTAGTTTGTTTTATAAGTATGGCAGACACCAGGTTAGTGTGCTGCTGTCCATATTCATATCTTTTCTGATATTGGAACAAAATCGTCAGTGTAAGAAGTAGGGCTGGGCCATATTATACCGTTCACGGTAATACCGGTATAATGTTAGGCAACGATAGGAAAATGAAATATCGCGATAGAATGGGAGTAAAACGCGCATGCGCAGTGCCTTTGTTTTCATACGCACATGGCCGATTGTTGAGTGAAACAGATGAACCAGAATTGGTTTGTAAAAATGGTGCAACTTCCGTGATGTGGAACTGGTTTGGTGTTTGTCCGTCAGATACACAACAAAGCACATTTTTTTGCAGAACATGCAAGCGGCCGTCGGACTAAGATGCTCTTAAATCTGGGAGTAATCTGGGTCCTAAACTCCGTATGCTTCAGGTCAAACGAACACTGCAGCATCACTAAGAGTTAAAAACTGTCTAAATTCTTTCATCTTTAATAAAACGATCAGCATTGCTGCTTTACCAGGTGTAACTATAAAGTTTAACTTCCAGGCATCCATGAAAACTAAAGTTATTACATTTAACGGAGTTAGAAGTTAGCAGGAAGCTAGCGGAAGTTAGCTCGCTAGTTTCGCTAGTTACCTAAGCATGATATTGCACGTTCTGACGGAGAGATTTCTGAAAAAAATCAAACGTACAGCTCTGCTATCACTTCCAACATAAATGAAGACAGGAAACTAAACAGCAGTGACATTTGTAGGGTTACTGAAGTTGGGCTAGCTGGTATATAATGATGTGCTACGTGATCGCTAGCGACACAGCTATGTTAGCATAACATAAACAGTGAAGCTGGAGGACGAACACTAACACTTTTCCACTTATAAAAGTTAACGTGAAGGTTCTTCATGGTTAGAGACAAATGCAATCGCATGGCAGGATGCTGTAAACGGACCAAACTTCAGTCAGGAGAACAACTGAGATAATCCATCCACAATACGAGGTTAGTCATTAATATACTGCAACAACATGGGAATAGAGCAGCTGCCAGAGAATTCAACATTAATGAATCAATGTTACAGAAGTGGAGGAAGCAAGAAGAATGAGTTTAATAAAGTTTGATTTATCTGACTGCTTTGTTTCGCTTAATGTGCCTTATAATCCCGTGCACCTTATGGTCCGAAAAATGCGTACTGCACACTGCAGTTTAATGTTGCAAAGCACCTCTTTTTAAC
Source organism: Rhamphochromis longiceps (assembly GCF_057381845.1). Lineage (NCBI taxonomy): Eukaryota > Metazoa > Chordata > Actinopteri > Cichliformes > Cichlidae > Rhamphochromis > Rhamphochromis longiceps. The sequence goes on along the minus strand of NC_140570.1, from coordinate 2,888,234 downwards.
TTCAGTGGATATTATACATGGTTATGCTCAGGATATGTCAGCCCATTTCTACTGGAAATGCCTTTTGGTTAAACTTTCAGCAAGGAATTTGCATTTGCACTGTTACATTTTTATAAAGCTTTAATGTACATAAAAACCAGCTTCTTGTTTAAGTGAAAATAAATGGAAGGTTGTCTTTTTGCGCTAGTAATGTTGTGGAGTTGTATTTTGTCTCGCATCAATTATATCGTCGGTTATATCGTTATCGCAAATTTTCAAATATATATCGTGATAAATTTTTTTGGCTATATCGCCCTGCTCTAGTAAGAAGTATTGTAGAAAAATAGTTACAGGCAAAAATGCCCTTATCTTGGATCGATCTTGATTTTCCCGAGAGATGAGGTTTCACATCCAGCTTGGCGTGGTTGCAGTTAATTTTACTGGCAGGTGTTAACCTGCAAACTGCACTGTGTCCCCCCCCAAAGAAAGAAAAAAATAGAGCTTCATTAAGACAGGGGGCCAATGGAGCTAAGAACTGGGGCAATTTGGTAACTTTGATTCATGTAGTCCTTCTGTTAATGTGCGCCTCTCTGTGTGTCTTAAGACACAGATGGAAAAATAATTAGTTTTACTCCACGTGTCTTAAGGCTAAGTTGGGAAGAAATCGGGCATTGTGGGTTTCTGTGTGTTCTGATGATTTATAGAGCAGTCACTGGAAATTCAAAACACTGCCTACTGACCAATCAGTGTTTAGGAAAATGGTGTCTCTTCCAGGAAGATCCCTTTGGATAGTAAGAGGGTCTGAAGTTTTTTAGTAGTGTCAGTTTGTTTTTCCCTGATGAGCAGTAGTAAGGGGAAATATTCTTTATGAATAAATATTCATATTCTGTGTTCCTTGATTATTATTATTATTAGGTTTTATTTTCTCATTGGTTGCAGATCATTTTAACATTAAATTATTCTCTAAAAAAAGGCTCCTCTTTGTACTTGTTGACCTTATTATATTCAATTTGCAAGCAGTGGTTTGAATTCCATTTTATTTATTTATTCTGAGCTTTTTTTCTCGCACCAACAACACGACAACAGCTGGAAAACAAACTAAACGGTGCTTTTGCAGTCTTGCTGACCAAAGTGCTTAAACGTTCAGATAAAGAAATGATATGCTGAGTGTGTTAAACTTACTTTGTGCTGCAGGTTCCAGATGGAGTCTTTCTTGAAAAACAAGGGTCAAGGTGACATAAAACCTTCATTAGACACTGTCAGTGGTTATGGTATAAAAGTTTATTATAAATTTTCTCTTGTCTAACAGTAAGAATTAAACCTTTAAGCTGTCAGTCAGCTCGTCTTCACACTTATGGAAAAGGGGAAGAGAGCATTTTCAATTGTGTTTGTATTGATTCATTAACATTTTAAAATACATGTTTATTGTCCTAGTGGGCACAAACCAAAGCCATTTCAGAAGCAACATTAAACACAGACGCTATCTGAAACGCTGCTGGGCAGTTACTTTAAAACCCATACAGACTTGAATGGGGAGAGAATTCTAAGTTTAGGATAGGATAGGCTTTTATTGTCATTGTACATGTACAACAAAGTTTTGGGTGGTCTGCACCATCTGTGCATTTCAGTGGTCACTGTGACAGAAACCCAGTAAAAAATCTTTGTTTTTCCCTGAAAGTTTTTCTTCTGCTACAAATGCACATAATTTTGTTACTTTCTTACGCTTTCGTTAACATTTTCTCCTTTTATATAATGACTCTGGTGCAAATCCAGCAAAAGCATGAATAAATATTTTCTGTAAATAAACCAAAATGGGTTTTTCCTTAGAGCTCAGATGCCCCAGTTCCCAGGAGAAACACACTGACATGAAGTCTGGGGCATGGACTCGATGTGCTCAGTGCCTCCTAACATGATTAGGAAAGCACAATAACACAAGTGCTGGTTTACCCATTTTGCTGATGTGTTTTTGATACGATATACTGGAGTTTTGCTCAGTGTGCTCAAAGTCTGCTTTGGACTAATTCATGTGAAAATGCTGCCACGAGTTTAAGTCATTACAATAAATTGAAGGTACAGCTGTAACAAAAGTGTCAGTTTTCATCAAACACAAGCTAGCATCTAAAAGCTGAGTGCTGTGGTACTGTTCTGTGTGCACTGTGGAGGTTCCTGTCAGTTTCAGCAGTTTGCTGAAACATAGCACATGGTGAATTCACCTGCACTGACACTGATTTTTACCAGTGTGCCAAATCATCCTGAGGGCAACATGAACATCTGTGGAGTTCATGCTAGAATTTTAAGCACCGTTCTAGACAATTGTCACTGTGTTTTTACACACACTATGAAATGGTGACACATAAATGGCGCACACACCTAATATCATGAAGTTGTCTTGTCCACACTGCACATGTTTTCCTGTTTCTGGTTCCCACTGCCCTCCACAGCTAGGTGACTACTTGTGAGTAGAGCGTTTGACTTAAATTACAAGCACTGAAAGGTTAAAGCTGCACAACCAAAATAACGCCCCAGTACAGCAGTGGCTGCAGTACAAGTTTTCATTAGGTGAGATTTCATGTAAGAACTTTGGAGAGAGACATCTGTGATTAATAGTTTCCGTCACAAACACCACTATGGTGAGCCATTCGTGTCAAGGATTATATGGATTATACTGTCTGTGTCCACAAGTGTACGAGGGTCTATTTAATCTGAGTGGTGTTGATTTTCTTATCAGATGTGATTGTGATGCTCTGTATGGACATTCCAGGCAGACTGCAAGCAGAGTTGGAGGGTGGGGTCCACAGCAGCCCACGTGCATGTCCATAAACAAGCATAATCCTGGCTCAGTATAACAGTTTCCAGCTGCGTGCACTTTGATGACAGGCCAGACATCAGCAATTTTTTTTTTTTTTTTTTTTTGTTTAAGATCCTGTTCAGCAGACAACATTGGTTGCATCACTTAAAGCAGAGTAAAAAATGTTCAGCTTCACTCCTGTAGTTACAGGTTAGACTGTCATTTACCTGCAGCTGAGACATTGGTTCCCCTGCACATTAAGAAATTTGACTTGTACCTATAGAGATGACATCTGTTGTATTGTTACTGAATCTCATTTCTCACTGTGTCTCACTGTGCTGTGCTCTCAGCTCTACCAGCAGGGTCGACTCTGCCAGCTGGGGGGAGAGTTCTGTGAGCTGGAGGTGTTTGCTAAAGTGCTGCGGGCTTCAGACAAAAGGTAAGAACATAATGGGGCCAAACTGTGCCCATCACTCTCCTAAAGTAGTTTTCACACTTCCACTGCAGTCCTGAGCAGGTTCAGCAGAGTCTGAGATTAACCATAAACTGCAAGTTGATTACCTTTGAGATCAGTTAACTCCGAGTACGTTCACCTTGAGTTTAGTGTGTGCGAGTAGGGAAAGAAAGCCACCTTCAATGGAGCTTTGATAGCACAATTCACCATGGCAACACGTTAAATGAAAAGCAGAACTTCTATCTTAATCCAGTAAAACGAGGAATATTAATATTCCTAACCTTTGGAGACCCTTTGGCTACTAAACATAGAGGAAGTATACAAGTATATGTCACTGTACACTGGGATGCTAAACTTTAAATTTAGGAGGGTAGAAAAGAGTCATTTTAATGAGCTCTGGCCACTTTGTCATCAGTAAAGATGGTATTTGGAGTTTGGTGGATGCCGGTTTTTTCATCATTCACCAAACTTGCATTTTCATTTGTTCATACTGGAATCCTCTTCTCTTTTTTTTTCTTCTTTTTTTTCCAACAGTGGATGGAACCAGTTTTTACACTGGAACCAAGCATAGGTTTAGTCGGGTGCCCTTAATGATGTTAAACATGTTTTTAGGTAACCAGAGAAATCTGTTTTTAGCTCTTTTGAAACTCTTGTCCACTCTGTTAAATGTAGTGTTAGGCAGGCTGATAGGTGTGAAACGCTAATGATGCTGGAACAGAGAGGAAGGAAGCAATGTCCATCAACCAAAACTCTAATATTGTGATTGCTTCCATCATATAATTTCTAACTAGAGAATTTAAGGTCTTGTTTGTAGATCTTTGAAAACACATTTGGCACCTATCATCGTAGACATCGTTTCATGTGAATCTTCTTTAGACTGAGGAATGCTCATATATGGAAATGAGATCCCTTCTGTATGACGAGGACATCAACTGCGTACACTGACCTGTTGTTCATTTCTTGACGGTCCCTTGTGTGATATTCTTACTGCTAGTTAACTGTGCCAGGTGTTCTGTACAGTAGGGATGGTGCCATGCTGTCTACGGCCATGACTGATAAGAATCTGTTTACGCTAAAAGCTGCTTGTGGACTGGATTTTTTTATTTTTTGTGTTTCCTGCAATTTGACTGTTGACCCGATGTCTCCCTTTGACTTCATCACTGCAGACACCTCCTGCACCACTGTTTCCAGGCCCTTATGGACCACGGTGTGAAAGTGGCCTCAGTTCTGGCAAACTCCTTCAGCCGCCGCTGCTCCTACATCGCCGAGTCTGACGCCCACGTCAAAGAGAAGGCCATCCAGTTTGGCTTTGTGCTGGGTAAATGTCAGGGCTGGGCAGTGGAGGCTTCAGATAAGCACTGTGTGGGATAGAAGTGCAGAGCTGTCCTTATGTTAGGTGGTTGATAACGTACAATATAAACAGCATATAATGTGGGCCATATTAGGGCTGTGCGATATGACCAAAATCTCATATCCCGATATAAGACCTCTATCGTCCCGATAACGATATAAATCACAAAAATGTAACATTTTCTGTAAAGTCTGTGAATCTCGGGCAGGTGAAGTGTTTCCAGCTGCGCGTCGTGTACCTGGAGTCGAGTGTTTTAACCGATGCATGAAACGATACATTTTTAGACATAAGTTGTAACGGCGCCGTTTTCTTTGTGAGTATTTATTACACGGCGTGCTGCGGGGAAAAGCCTGTTCTAACGTTTGAGTCTAAGGTTTATTTTTTAGCACCGGACGGCTCTTTTTTTACTTTTCATCTGTAAATAATCTCCATCTTTCACATGATTCAGTTTATTTTGAAAAGTCTCAACAGGATCTTGAGCTTTATTGTGAAAGGTTTATGTGGAACATAAACAATCGAACACGCGATGGTATTACCGTCGTTGTTGCTAACGACAACACATAAAAACAGGCGCTTGTCCGTCCGTAGTGTGGTTATATTAAATATAAGAGAAAGAGAGAACTTTAAGAAAATAATATAGCCACTACAGTGACATCAGAACATGAACAAATATTACCGTAAACAGTTTATTTTGCGACACCACGAAACAAACGAGAGGGTAAAATGAAACGACAGATGTTTTTATATAGTCATCAGATACATATCGTTATATTGAACAGCCCTAGGCCATATGTATTATGATAATACGTTATTATAATAATTGTCATGTAGGGCTAAACGATTATGGAAAATAATCTAATTGCGATTTTTTTGCCCCAATATTGCGATTGCGATGCGATATGCGATTATTTTTTAAGGTCTTTGTCTTCTGTATTATTAAACAAAGACAAGCAATACATCATATAGTATGGCCAATACTATATTACATTAATTTTAAACTGTTCTTTCCTGGAAGACAGACCTCTGTTATGATGACATGAGGTGATGCATGAATTGATGACTGACATTTTTATTTAACTTCTTCAATCACAACAGTATATTTGAACATACACAATAGTTTATTTTTAGCTTACAAACATCTGAGCATAAAGTGCTGACAAGGAACCCTGGTGTAAACATTAAAATGAAAGTCAGTACAATGTGCAGATTGCAGAAATATACATAAACAAAATCAGTGGCTTTACCACACTCAGTTTTTCGACATCTGTGAACTACTAGACAGTCATTCAATTAAAAAATAATATTAAATAAATAAAACTAATAAATAAAAAATACACACATCTTACTGATCTCTGCAGTCAGTAACATTACACATAAAGTGCAAACATAATAGCAATTGTATAAACACACACACAAACACGCCTTTAAAGTTTAAAGGCGTGAAATTGGACGGTCTAGTTCTGATTAGCTAATCAGAAGGCTAGTTCTGATTAGCGTCACCGCTGTCTCGGTGGAGTTTAATAAACTCGGCCGTCTGCTTCTTGCTATCTAAAATATAACCAGACACTGGTGTAAATTCTCGACTGTCTCATACTTCTGTTTAATAAGTTTTCTGTTTGACGTTTAGTCAGCTGTGTGAAAACCAAGGAGGAACCCACCCGGGGGATTAATAAAGTTTTATTTTATCTAATCTAATAACTTTAATCTCAGCCAAACCGATTTACTCACGAACAAACAAAACACTGAAAAAAGCCCAACAATAACATTTTTAGGTTGTCTAAGTGACTTATATATCACGTTTAACCCGAGCAGCGAAACTCCGCGGTGATCTGAAAATGATGTGCCGGGAGTTGTGCCGTTCTCGGCCGCATCAGTAACCCTCGAGCTCCCGGCTAGCTGTCGAGCTGGTGGGTAGCAGACGCCTCTGAAAACGTCGAAGCACTTTTGCAAATATGGGATATCTTGATAAACCGAGCAGATATTTGATGTTTACACAACTACTTTCTCGCCTGAAAATATGTTAAAAGTTTATTTTGTGACCCAGAAAGATTAGTATGAGTAATTTTAAAACTTAGTAGCGGCCGCCATTGTTGGAAACTGGAGTTTGGCTGGGCCGCGCTATGAATTCTGGGATATGGTAGTAATTTGGACAGCCGCGCGTCGCTGTGACGTAATCGGTCTACAAATGCGGCCTCAGGAGGATGCAGCCCATGAATTTGGACATGTCCAGAGTATAATCGCAGCCTTTGCGGTTAGAAAATTGCACTTGATCATGTCGCGATATTATCGCAAATGCGATATATCGTTCAGCCCTATTGTCATGTCATTGAGAGAATTTAATATTTGAGCAGAGTTCTAGCTCCCATAGATCTCTGAAACATTAGTCAGTGAATTCCAGATACTCCCCATCTTAACTCATTATGTGTATAAAGCACACCTGTCTGCAGAATCAGTTTCTTTCCAGTTTCTCCACCAAAGAACAAAAGTCTTCCCACATGACATTAACCCAAAACATACCAACAAGGTAACAAAGGAGAGGATAAGAAGAAGCTTGGCATTCCTATATGAAATTTGTGGAGTGAGCCGAAGCCTCAAGTTGCTAAGCAACAGCCAGGTTTTAGAGTTTCTGTAAAGAGCAATGGGCCAAAATCCCTACAAGAAACATCTTACTGCTGTGCTTCCCAACAAGGGTTTCTCCACCAAAATACTAAATATTTATTTCACTTAGAAACTGATTTGCATGTCATTAACTTTTACATAATGTGTGTTTCTGGATTTTGGGTTGATATTCTCTGTGCCTTAAAACTTTAGAGCAGGGGTGTCAAACTCAAATACAGAGTGGGCCAAAATTCAAAATGGAACAAAGTTGCAGGCTAACATTAATATTTATTGAAAAAAAAATCTTCCTCCAGATGTAAGAATGAATCTTTTCTTATGGACTCAAATAGGTTTTGCTGGAAAACTGAATATGGAACAAGCAAAGTATTAGTATTATACAGCTAATATATATATTAGCTGTATAATACCAGTAGGCCAGCTCTAATAATAATTTGGTATGGCTTCGCAGGCCAAATGTAATTAGGCTGCGGGCCAAATTTGGCCCACGGGCCAGAGTTTGACACCTATGCTCTAGAGATTTCTTTCTAAGTGACCAAACTTCCAGTCAAAGTTTGGTTTTCTTAAGACCCTTGTGCTATGACCAGCAGACACCATAGTTGTTAGGCAGATGACTGTCATGTTTCTGTTTGTAGGTGGCTTCTTGTCTGATGCGGGCTGGTATGGAGATGCAGAGAAAGTGTTTCTGTCGTGCCTGCAGCTGTGCACGCTCCACAGTGAGGTCCTCCACTGCTACCGGGCTGTGGAATGCTGTGTCAGGTCAGTGTCAAAGAGCTGCTTTTATTCACCAGGGAACTCTGTGTCCTATAGTTACAATACCATAATTGTTAGATGTGCCAGATATGATGTTACACAACATGTGTTTTCTCCCAGAACACTTAGGCGTCTGACAGCACAGCTTGAAATGTTAGTTGTGAATAAAAGCCACTGAGTGATTCATATGAAGAGCTGTTAAACAGTCTGTCTTTACATTTTTTTGATTCTTATCAGATGAAAACGGATAAAACACAGAAACTGTATCTCATCACAGACGGTTAAGCTTTCCTTCTGAGTGGAAGTAGCAGCTATCTGTCATGGAGTAACAACACTGTAACTGTTATAAACTAAAACAGCAACATTGTTAGAAGTACCATGGGCCCATATTTAAGGCCTTGTATATAAATGAATCCTAGCAAATGGTATTAATGAATAAACTGAACACTGTAGAGCTAAGAAAAAGCTGCAAAAATGTTTGATCCAGATGTTTCTGTAGCATATTTGGTCCTGACGGGTGTGTTGACCGGGCACAAACATGTAAGCTGTGGTACAGTTTTATATGAGCTCTGCTGTCTCTGTAGTGTGTAACCGAGTGGGTGTGATGGGTTGTCCGTGATGGAGAGCAGTTTGTTCAGTGACCGCCTGTCCCTTGCTGCCCAATGACGATTCCAGATTAGTTTGTTGATCCTGCTACATGTCTACCAGCATCCCGAGAAACTAGAGACTGTTCATCCGCCTGTTGTACACAGCATCACTGTTGGGTTCTCCAGTTTAGTGTCCAGTCATTTAAGTGAACTATGGAAGTCAGCAACCATCTCTTTGTCCTGGGGACGTTCAGGAAGGGGAGATTTTTGTTGGACCATCCCACAAAACGTCTCACCAGTACCTGTACTCTGACTCCTGCCCACCCAACCACTGCAGTGTCGTTAGAGAGCATCTGCATGTGGCTCGATTCCCTGTTACACTGGAAATCTATAGTGTAGAAAATCAACAGGACTGTCCTGTGTGGTGCCCCAGTAGCACTAACACCACATTAAAGATGGGCTTCACCATCCATACAAACTGAGGAATCCAGGAGACGGTAGCAGTGGTGACAGCCAGCCTGAGCTTCTCTCATACATGCACACACACATGTTGCAAATTGCGGAAAACTGAATCCAGTTATTTTCAGGGAAACCAGTGCAGCAGTTTCCTTCCACAGCTTTTGTTGTTTTTAAATTGACAGTTATGCAGTAATACAGCAGATAAGACTGAGACTGAAGCGTCCCTGTCTTCTCTCTTCAGGCTGCTTCATGTCCGTAATGGAAACTGCAAGTACCACCTTGGGGAGGAGACCTTCAAGCTTGCTCAGTCTTACATGGACAAACTAGCCAAACATGGCCACCAGGCCAACAAGGCAGCGCTGTACGGCGAGCTCTGTGCCTTGCTCTTTGCCAAAAGCCACTATGACGAGGTGTGTAGGTTTGACCACTGAGGTGCTTTACAGTTTTGATACTGAGACAACTGAAAGTCCTTTCTGTCTGCAATGACCTTGTCTCTCAGGCGTACAGGTGGTGTATAGAGGCTATGAAGGAAATTACTCCAGGGCTGCCTGTCAAAGTAGTGGTTGATGTCCTTCGCCAGGCCTCCAAGGTAACACTCACACATGTATTTATCGCTCAGATCAGTCTTTGTCTGAATTTTTACACTAGTCTTCCAGACACATGTGTAAACTGTGGATTGTCTCTTCCCTGCAGGCCTGCGTGGTGAAAAGAGAGTTCAGAAAAGCAGAGCAGCTGATCAAACATGCAGTGTTTCTAGCAAGGTAACCCGCTGGGTGTAATGAAGACTCGACAGGGTACTTTCTAACATCGCAGTTTCTGACTGAAAATATTGTCTTACAGAGAACATTTTGGACACAAGCATCCCAAGTACTCCGACACGCTGCTAGATTATGGATTTTACTTATTAAATGTGGACAACATATGCCAATCGGTTGCTATTTACCAGGTACGTAGAGCGATGTGCTACAGGAGTATGCTCTTGTTTTCGGTGATGTTATTTAATTCAATCTTGTCTGATGTACAAATCCCAGACAGCGCTGGATATCCGACAATCGGTCTTTGGGGGGAAGAACATCCATGTTGCCACAGCCCATGAAGACCTAGCCTACTCCTCATATGTGCACCAGTACAGCTCTGGGAAATTTGACAATGCTCTGTGAGTGCATCTTCTAAACTCGGCTAATTACATTCCTCATGAGCTGCCTTGTAAATGTAGTCCAACACCCAAAGTCAGACTCTGGTATTTGGGTAATGTGTATGCAGCTGCACATATCAAATGTTTAACTGTACACACGGGCAGACGTAAAGATGACTGGAGATGCCTGTTGTTTGTGTAATTAATCATGTGATGCTCCTCGTGTATACAAAGGCTGTGATTCAGCATTGCCTAATGGTGAGACCTTTGATCCACTTTTGGACCGTATGAGCTGCAAAACAACTTTGTTCAATGGAAACACTTGATATTCTTGGAAGTGTTTGTCCCCAATATGTAGAGTTTCCAGCCAAGTCTGAGTTACACGACTGAGTGCTGTGTTTGTCCCTCAGATTCCATGCAGAACGTGCCATAGACATCATAACTCACATTCTGCCTGAGGACCATCTTCTGCTGGCCTCCTCTAAGAGAGTCAAAGGTAAGGCAGGCAAAGTGGAGAGTAGTATTATGCTCTTGTGTGTGTGACTGGCTGCTTGTAATAAAGTACCTTGAAAGAACAATTTAAAACTGGTTCTTTGCTAAGTTGTCTATTCGTAGGTCAAACTTTTGTGGTTTGACAGATTAAAAAAACATTCAGCAAGTGAGTGAAAAAGCAGCCGATGTCCAAACAAACAGTTTGAAAGAGCTTCAGGACGCCTGGAGAATTATTGATTAAGACCAGTTTACATGGAGTCTGAATCCTTTAAAACATAAGAAGTTAGGGATAGCTCAAGACTTTTGCACAGTGCTGTATCTGTTTGAAGCTGTGCATTATGTCTTATAGACTCTATCCGCGTTTGCTTGTTTTTCCCCAACAGCCCTGATTCTGGAAGAAATTGCCATCGACTGTCACAATAAAGAGACAGAAGAGCGCCTCCTGCAGGAGGCTCACGACCTGCACCTCTCCTCGCTGCAGCTGGCCAAGAAGGCTTTCGGAGAGTTCAACGTACAGACAGCCAAACACTATGGCAACCTCGGACGACTCTACCAGTCCATGAGGAAGTTTAAGGTGAGGAGGACATGTGTGGTTTGTAATATTTGACACAATAATTAAAATTAAGGGGCATAAACCATCCCAGCGTGTGCCAGTTGTGCTGCCTTGTGATAAAAATAATCTCAGTGTAAGAAAAGGTCAACGGCAGAGAACAGCTATTCCACATTCACCTCATCTTGATTAAGAGATGAGTGTTTGTGTGAGAGTGAGTCACATTGTGCTTTTACAAGCACAAACCACTGTTTGTGGGAGACTGAATGGTTTTTGCTATTTAAAGCCAGAAATGATGAGATGTGAAATATTGTCATTGCAGTTGGCTGGGATTACACAAATATCAGAGTGGTGCACATTTATAAAGAGTGTGCACCAGTCTTAGATGCTGTCTTTGGCCTATAAAAAGCCAGAGTGGAGGTTAAAAGTAATCCTGCAGAAGTTCTAGTCTGCAGCTGAAATGACTTTGGGCAAGTATCTAATATCCTGCTGTTAATGAGAGACTGACTTGGGACTACACGTTATTCCTTTTAGTCCATTGGAAATGGACTGGAAAACAATTTAAGTGTGAAAGGCCATAACTTGCTTTCAGAGTGTAATGTGACAACTTTACTTTGACCCAGTTACAACACTTACAGGCACTGAACCACTTTTTGTTTTCAGTGGAAACGTAGCTGGATGTTTGATTTATGGGAAAGGCCATGGAAACCAAATAAATATTGCCTTTGAGTTTTGTCTTTGTTTGTGATTCATCTCTCTTTGTCTTGCACACGTATTTGTGTAACCAGGAGGCAGAGGAGATGCACATCAAAGCCATCCAGATTAAGGAGCAGCTACTGGGCCACGAAGACTATGAGGTGGCTCTGTCTGTGGGTCACCTGGCCTCCCTCTACAACTATGACATGAACCAGTACGAGGATGCAGAGAGGCTCTATCTGCGCTCCATCGCTATCGGTCAGTAAGAGCAGAACAAGTTCACGTCCATGTTTTTAGTGTCACAGTAAATGAGGCCCAAGGCCTGGGTCCTGATGTTGCTTCGTCACAGAACATGTTGTACTGAGATGCATCATACTCAACCTACTTCTCAGTTAATTGCCAAGTTTTGCTGTTATTGTTATGTAATCATTTATGTAGAGCTGACATTAATCAGTCCAACACCTGACGTTACTTCGCTACAATGGAAGAGGGTAACATTATCAAAAACGGGGCTCGAGTCAGAGAGACTGAATGAAACATGGTCTGTGATGTTTCTGTCTTCACAGGTAAAAAGCTGTTTGGCGAGGGTTACAGTGGGCTGGAGTACGACTACCGAGGCCTGATCAAACTCTACAACTCAGTGGGAAACTACGAGAAGGTGTTTGAATACCACAACGTACTGTCCAACTGGAACCGGCTGAGGGACCGGCAGTTTGCAGTGGCGGATGCCCTGGAGGACGTCAACACTACACCCCAGCAGACCCAGGAGGTGGTACAAGCTTTCCTATTGGCCCAGAGCCTAGGCCCCACCCGCCCCTGTCTCGGCTGATTGGTTGACCGAATGAGAAGGAGAAGAGAGGAGGGAAAAGAGACAAGTGGGTGGGTTTTAGCCTGGTGTGGACATGATTTGAGCCCAAAATGTGATGCTTCAGTTTCACACGGATTAGTAACACAGCAAATTCAAACATCACTGGCAGCTTGGTTGACTTTGTATGCTGCCAGTACACACACACAGACATACACACGTTTTCATGGAATAAAAAAAATAAATAGAGAAGACACTTATCAAACCTCATCAACACACTCTCACCATCAAGATGCAGTCACTGCGTTTCTCCAACAGAAAGAGGACACATGCCCGAGACTGGGGACTCGAAAAGAAACGTCAGACGTCCTATAAGGATGACGCACGACCTCCTCGCCTCTCATCTCACTCGCCTTTTTCTTCCTGGACAGCAGTTTTGCTTTTGTACCGTACCAGTGTAGCTCAGATCTCCGGGAGCGAACCCGTGTTCTCAAGAGCTGCACGACAGCATCTGTGGAATACCTGCACATCCATCAGCATCACTTGGCAGATCACAGCTGGAAATAGTTGGATATTTTTGACACTTGTACAGTTAAAGAAAATACAGATTGTACTCTTGAGTTTTATTTGAAGGCTTTTTGTTGTTGTTTTTTTCTTTGCAATTAACTGAACGCGAACCCTCAAAGTTGCGTGGAGGAGAATGTGATAACACCAGGTGTGGTTTTTACACACAACAGGTTTTCACAGGTCTTTTTTTCCAGCTTAGTACTGACATAGCATCATTAAAATGCCAATAATTTATATGCAAACATATGTTTATGTAGCCCTTTGTTTAAGTTTTCTTACTGAATGAGAAATGGCTCAACACTATGATAACAAGGGACACGGATGGGAGGGCAAAGAGGAAGCTGCTACATGTGCAAAGGCTCCGCAGCCTCGCTTTGTTCATCTTGAGGCTGTATGTGTGAGTGAGTGAGTGGAACACAACTCTCGGTGCCAAGTGCTCCACCGATGACTACCAGCCTTACACCAGCTTGCAGTTATCTGTCTGTAGACGGACCCATATTTTGAAGTGCTAAATAAACTATTATATCCTTAACGGCGCTACAGTGGGGACCAATATTGTGTGCTTGTGTGCGTGTTTGCATAGCAGCCTGATTATTGTGCATGTGGCCTCTCTGCTTCACACCCTCCTGTCAGAAAATCCCATTAAAGTTCCTGATATGTTTTTCTGTTACTGGCCCATCGTTCAGAGTCTCGCTGTCCAGAATCTCATCTGTTGCTTTATTTAAAAGCTCAGCTTCGGCTGGTTTTCAGTTTTACTCGACATCTTAGCTCTATAACAGGGGTGGGGGAACTCCAGGCCTCAAGGACTGGCGTCCTGCAGGTTTTACATGTGCTTGATCCAACACAGCTGGTTTAAATGGCTAAATTAAAAAGGTTTCCAGAGGCCTGACAATGAACTAATCATTTGATTCAGGTGTGTTGACCCAGGGTCATATCTAAAGCCTGCAGGACACCAGCTCTACAGCTGCCATGTTGGTATTTTAAAGCTAACTTAGGCTCTCTAGTGGACAAAGTATGCAACGGCCATTACATACTTTGTGCCGAAAGGGCTTTAAAGGAACATGTTCTTATTTTTAGACTGTAATATTGTATCTTTTCATTATTCTCAGTTCTAAATAATCCTTATTGACCTTATCCTGAGCCTTGGGGCAGCCACTCAAGTCAGTGTCTATCTGAAAACAGCTCTTTTAGTGCCTCTGTCTCTCTTAAAGCCAGCTCTCTTCTGCCTGTCACACACAAATAGTTTGAACAGCAGGTGTGTAGCCAGAGCTGTGTGCGTGACTTAACCATGTTAATGGGTTTGGCTCACTGACATGAGAAAACAGAACATTTGAACACCTAGTTGGTCCATTTTAAACCTGTTTGGATTTTCTTCTGTATATTTGGAGTAAGCTACAGTGCTGCGACAAAGTATTTGCCTCCTGATTTCTTCATTTCATGCATGTTTGTCACACTGCAGTGATTAAGATCATCAGACAACATTTAAAATGAGATAACATACGTTTTTAATTGATTTGTGATTTTTGGTGAGGGACAAAAGAACCTACCTGGCCCTGTTTGAAAAAGGAAAAAAACAAAAACAGCTTTTCATAAAAAGAACATCACAGTAAGAGCATGTGGAGGGAGTGGGAGTGGAAGTGGGCTGCTTGGATGATTAAGGATCTGGATGGAAAAAGGAGTTCTGCTCTCGACGTACAGCTCGAGCGTGCTCGGGTTACGCAGCAGAACAACACAATCCCAAATATACCAGCAAGTCCATGACCTTAACAGGTTGTTCATGGCCAACACCCCACCAGTGCTCCTCCATACTCGACCAGTTTTTAGACTTTAGGCCAGGTAGGTTTGGATAACTTTTTACCCTTAATCCTAATTTTGAGCTTATTCTGGTTATGTCTGTGTAACATTAACAGTTGTATGATGACCTGAAAGTGAGACAAAAATGCAAAAAACAATGTATATATCAAGAACGGGGCAAGCTCTTGTTCACAGCACTGTTTATGTACCTGTGATCCTGTAAAGCCTTCCACTGCAGATGCTTTCAGTCTAATATTTAGTCCACAGTTTGGGAATCACCAGCTTCTCTGGATGGGATTTTTTCGTTAGTGCAATTCTAACATTACACATGGACCCTTGTTTCACTAAAGCAGTCTGTCAATATAAGAGGTGAAGGAGAAATGAGCGCTTAAAGAGACGCTGCGTAACAGTGGCGTGAAGAAAGGCATGGACGCATGCTGTAGCAGATGAAGGATGAGATTTTGCACAGTCGAGGCTGAACACAGGCTGTGGAGATTCTGTGCAACGTTACTGAGAATGTGATGCCATGGATGAATAGTCCGCTGTTAATTTAGTATTTAGTTTGTTTTGAAAAGAACGAATGAAGAAAACGAGCTTTGCCTTGCTGTTGCTTCAGTGCTGTCAATGTCTCCCTCTGTAACAGTGATGTGAGGGGCTGTAGCTGAGGAGGAGGTCCAGCTCTCAGCTAAACACTCAGTGCTTTGGCTTAAATAGACCCCCCACCCCTCCACCTCTGAGTAGATTTCTTATCTACAGACTTTACTTGTAAACAGGTGCATACAAAGAGAAGGATCATGAATATTTCTTTGTCTTAAAAAGTGAATCATGGAGAAACTTTGCATGATTTGACGTGTGTGCTGTGAGGGCTACGTCTGCATCTTCTCCAGAGGATTACAAAACAGGTCTCGGCAGCAGTTTCTAATCCAGCTTCGGCTGAGGTGCAAGTTCCTTTTTCCTGCTTGGCCAAGATGATCTGCTGATGTCTGAAAGGGAATAGTGTAGTTCAAGTGGTGGTGTCGGGGGTGGGGGGCGCAGGACAAAGTTCAAATTGAAGCTGCGATGTCTCCAACAGCCCGCTTCTCTCTTCAGAGTTCAAAGGAGACGTGTGGGATGTGTTCACTGTTGTCCTGTTACTGCTTCACTGTTAGCTTCAAAAACATTAAAACATCGTTGACCATCACAGTTTCCCTCTTTGCTGTCCGTCAGCTGTACACATCTGGACTTCACCATCCCAGCAAACAACAGGACACTTTTACACTGATGAGATGAAATATTCAGTTTATTTGATTTCAGTCCTTCAAGTTTTCTTCCTTTAAATCTGGCTTTAAGTATAGGTGAGTTATAGTGCATAATACAGCGAGTGGAAAGGAACTTCAGACTTTACTTGGAAATTGCCATTTTTGGCAATTGCCACTACATTTCACTGTGAAACTTTTACTCCTTTTATAGACTAGCCTTACAGCTTCCATCACTGACATTTTACACACAAGACAGATTTTAAAGGGTTAGGATTGCTGCTATACAAATCATAATCTTTTTTTTTTTTACATATATTTGATCGTGCTGGAATTAAAAGTACACCCTGCAGAGCACATAAAAGAGGCAAACGAGGTAAAGTGTGCATAGTAGCAGGCACAGGCGGACGATCTTCCTGCGAGCATGCAGAGGTGGGATGCCCAGGATTTGTAAAGTGTTCACTCTGCAAAGTGCTTCTATTGCCGGGCATAAATGAGGGTCGTTAGATCAGGTAGCGAGGCAGCAGAGAAAGCCACAAGGTGTCTTTGGATCAAGAAGGCAGATCTGTTGACGACTGCGGCTGTGAGTCTGATTAATCCAGGTGAGAGAGGGTGTCTGATGTTGAGAGGTTTAAAACCTGTGATGACCTCATGTTACATCACTGATGATGCATCCCAGCACACTAGTCTGTCATGCAGACCTCAACCAGGCACCGCTCATCACCCGAACACCACCATCACTACAGCGAAGCACGGTGGGGGCAGGATTACACTGTAGGGATGTTCCCTCTAATGTTTCATGTGTCTGAGCGAACACACAAACTCCCTGAGTGGTCTCTTGGACCACTGTGAGCAACAGCAGACGTGTGCACTGTGGTCACGCCAGCATCGAATCCACCCAGGTTACATGGTTTATTAAAATAATCAAATTACAGCATTTATGTTAGACTACTTTTAATTAACTGCTTTAGCCCACTTACAATGATTTTTTTTTTTTAAAGAAATCTTGTTCATCACCTGTGCAGCATGTTAAAACTATTGGAAGTAAAAATAACTTAAACTCCAATTTTGAAAACACAACTTTCTAAAAAAGAAATTTATGAAGCTCTGACTCATATCATGAGTATGAGTCTGTGGTCTGGGAGAGAGTCTGTAACTCTGTCTGCAAAATACAGTAAATAATGACCAATGCTGGGCAGTTAATTATATAGTTACTTCTTCAAAAAGGTAACTGAGTTATGCAAACAACAACATTTTTTGCAGCTGTTTACCTAAAAATGCAGCCAAGGCGTTTTTTTTTAAATAAACATTTCAAGCTATTTACAGAACACAAATTATTTGTGCCGCTCCAAAAAATAATTCCTGTCCACTATGAGATGAAGGAGAACAACAGCCTGATACCTGCAGGCCTGACAGCAGCAGACGTATCACTGCTGTAACACCTGTAACATTCAGCAGTCGCCTCATTGTTCTGACACACAACAAAACTATTGACTACACTACACACTAACTACACACTAACTACACACTAACTACACAAGATTTGCGCTAAACGTCGCAAATCTCTCACATCTCAAAAACACCGCCGTCACTCCTGTTTTTACCGTTTCTTCCCACAGTAAATATAAACAACGACAGTATTCAGTAAAAAACAAAGAAACATTGCAGATATTTTTATCATAACTCTGGTTTTACGTGGCCGATCAACACAATTTAAAAACTGGTATAAAGTCCACACTTTTCCCTCAGTTGTTCCGTGGATGAGCCGAGGTCTCCCCTCTCGCCGCCGCCTCTGAACACACAAATACAAATTGCATGTGAAGCAGGAGGTGCAGATTTTTTTGCTATTGTTTTCTAAATCCAGGCTTGATCACGTGGAGGTATTTGGAAAACTTTTTTTGGCCAGCGGACGACTGTTGTCTCGCAGAAAGTCAAATCAAATGTATGCAATACACAATCAATTCACAAGAACACATTTAAACAGAAGGTGCCTGATTTCAACTAAACTAAATCATATCGTCACATTTGGTTTTTTTCTTCTTTCTTGTTTTTTTTTTTATTTTTAAATTAAGCATCTTCTAATGAGAGTGCAAAAACAGTAAAGAAAGAAAAAAAGAGACCTCTTTCCTCTCGATGGAAAAATGCACCATGTCGACCAATTTTTTAAAAAAAAGTCAGCATCTGGGATTTGGTTGTTTAGGAAGAGGGGAAAGCAAGACAGCGAGAGAGAGACAGAGATCGATAGCCGGTTTTGAGATGTGGGAGATTTGTGACGTTTAGCGTGGAGTGTATAGTTAGTGTGTTGTGTAGTCATAGTTTTGCTTTGTGTGTCAGTGAGGCCACTAATGACTGTCACAAAGGCACATTGCAATGTAAACACTGTCACCAGGTGAAAACAGGAGCAGTGCTACACCTGTTGTCCTCTTGTGGTGGACATTTTTTTTACTGGCACAAGTAGTTTGTGGGGCATCTTATTGTGACACCTGATTGTTCTTTCATTTTAGTTATAGTAGTATTTTTAAATGGTTGTACCAAATTTTAAAAATGCCAGATGTATTGGTTGCATTTTCAGATAAATAGTTGTATATGTTTATAAAATGTGTGCACAACTTTTAAAAATGTACAATTTATATTTGCATTTCAAGTTATAAAAATAATTTACTCAACATGTCTGTGGTTTTGACAGTAAAAAAAACCTAACTACTAGGATTTTATGGGTTTTTTTTGTGTGATTTCAGATCAGTTGTGTTAATACAGTAAGTCAGTGAAAAAACCAACTAAATTCAGACACATGAGGTTGAGCTGAAAAGAATGATACCAAACAAGGCAGGAAGAAAATAAAAATGAAACAATCTGAGGGTGAAATACAAATGTAAAATCAACAGGAGTCAAAAATGTCCAGTTATATTTTGGACCTCAGAGGGTCAGCCTAACAAATCATGAAAAGTTAGGTTTGGATTTTTGTTCACGACGGTGCAGATTTCTGACATTTTGTGTAATTTAAGCACGTAACAATTTGTGTGAAACTGAAGTTAGCACTTGGACTTAACGCTACAAGCGCCACTTCAACGACCACATGGGATCTGTACAAGACACAAACTGAAAGCATTGGGGGATATATTACACCACAGGTGCCGTATTTGTGGGGGTAGTTACAGAGGTTGTAATTTTTGCAACGAGACTTTGGCTTTAACCGAAGATGGGGCTCCAAGTTCTGCTTTACTTAACGAAAAGGCGCTCTGTCACCCAAGAAACACGCAGGCGCAGAGAGAGAGAGAGCGCGTCGCCCTGTAACCATGGCAACCGTAACGCTGCCGCCTGGAACAACAGCACGTAGCTGTCAAACAAAACCAAACAGTCCTGACCCGCGACAACATGAAACAGGAAAGTACCGCAGTGTAATCCATTTATTTCAACAAAGTAACTGTATCCTGAATACCACCTTTTTAAACGGTAACTGTAACGGAATACAGTTACTCATATTTTGTATTTTAAATACGTAACGGCGGTACATGTATTCCGTTACTCCCCAACACTGTGTGTGTCCCATATAATACAGTGGTTCTCGAAATGTTTAGGCTTCCTTCACCCCCAGCACATCACATAACCATAGGGCAAGAATCCAAATTGAATATAGCCTGAATATAGCGCCACTATATACTTTTTTGCTGCATAAACCATCTTCTTTCAGCTTTGGTAAGGTGCTCACTGATGTCCAACTGAACCCCTCTCCCTCCAACTGGTATAATTTTATATCCATAGCTGATAATTTTTAATTAAAGAATGTATCACACCAGAATTGGACACGAGAAGTGTGGACAATGCTGCCTTGTCTGGCAAGTCTTGATTTCAGCAGGACATTTGAACGGCAGGATCAGAATTTAATGTGAACAACATAAATGCATGGATTAATCCTGCCTGTTGGTAGAGGAAAGTTTGGTGAAGCACGACAGAAGATTTTGTTCCTGATGAAGGAAAACAAGACAAAGAGTGCTGAATTAAAAGAACCGTCTGCCCAGCTTCAACGCGCGAATGCTACTATTAGGGAGATGCAAAGGGATCTCCAAAACATGGAGCAAAAGAATCAGGCTGTCACGGTTGTTAAAGAGTGGACTCAGGCGCGGAGCTCAGAAATAATGACAGTGCATTTATTTACAGTGCAGCAAGGTGACAACAGTTCAAATGTGCAACAATGGTGATAGTGCGTCCCTCCTTCCGTGTAAGCCCGTGCGTGGTAGTGAGTGCCCGTCTCTCCTCCAAGTGCTTCCTTAGTGTCCGTGAATCCTCCGTCAATCCCAGGCTTAGTGCAATACTCCAGCGCTGTCTGTCGCTCAGCCACACCATTAAGTAGCCCTGCTGAAGATGGTAGTTGATTGGCAGCAGCTGGTGGATTGACCGCGGGTGCGGCAGCTCCGGGCGAAAGCACTTCCGGGTCGGTACATTGTAAATAGCTGTACTTTGTGTGAAGTTGTTTTAATAAAACAAAAAAGAATAGTATATTTGTTTGTTTTTCTTTATTATAGATCTATTCACATGTACACAGCAATCACATAAAAATGAAATGCAAACTATTTACATCGCACCACACAGCTGTCATCAATCTTTAACCACAACATGAAACATTACAGGCTATTTAGAGCAGCACGTTGTTTCCAGAAGTATTTCCCAACAAGTTCAGGAAGGCACACTTTACGAAAGAAGTCTTGTGCTTGCTTTAAGCGCGGTTTCCAGAAATCCACAGCAGGGAAGACGCGAGTCACAGCAAGGTCTCTCTGTGTCCACACAACGAGGTCACAGTGGCTGGCGCCCGTAACAAAGACTCAGCGTCTCTGTTGTGTAAACACGCCAGTGATTGGGGTAATGTGGGTGAGTGTGTAGTGTAGTTGGTGTAATAGTTTTCGACTCCACACAGTCACTGCTTTGCTGTGCTTCTGCAGCGTATCCAGTAATGGTGACAAATCCTCCAGCGTTGCAATAGGAAGCTGCTCTTAAGCGCAGAAAGAATTGTTTCCAGGGATTTCTATTTGTATCCAGCTTGGCGTGCAGGATCCTTTGTGTAATCTATGCTTACATATGTATTTTACACACAGACAATGTGAAAAATACAACACATTGCTATGGATTGATGCTGAAAGTGCTAATTGCACTAAAAAATTTAGCTGAAAAAAAAAAACACCAACTAAATAGATAAGCATGTCTGTTAACAAAAAACCCAAACGCTTTACCCAACTGGGGTTTTTCAACTACCTCAGGGACAAAGCTTTACCAAAATCTTCCAACTCAGACCCTGTGACAAGGTCTGTGAAAACCACGTTTTTATGCCTGAAATACTACAGTACTACACTCCCACCAGATGAGCTCATGCAGCCTGTCACGAACCGGGACATACAACCATGACAAAACAGGAGATGCACACACAATTTATTGTGTTATTAATTTAGATGAACTGTGCTAATATAGTATACCAAAATGAAAACAATAACTCAAATTTCAGATATTTGAGGTAGTGCTGAAAATAATGGTGCCAAATAAGGCAAGAAAAACATATTTTAAAGGTGAAATATAGAGGTAAAATCAAAAATAGTCAAGAACGGCCAATTATACCCTGGACCACAGAGGGTTAAATTTGAAAACGGTTTAAAAACAAACAAACATCCCCATTCTAAAATGTCATGTGACAATCTGATTCATAAAGAGTGATGATGTCACAAGGACATGTGATGATGTCACAAGGACATGCCTTTGATCCTTTGAAGTTTTTCTATAAATAGGGGTCAGGAGCAGCAAGTTTTAGTCAGTTTGTTCGCAGCCTTCAAACGTTCGACCAGAGATACATTTGAAAGTATTTGTAAACCTCTTCAGAGTCACTGTGCACAGGATTAAAAATGTATCCACGAAAACACCAACAAAGAATAAACAATCTTGCTGCCTCTCCTTCGAGGTCTGGCCGGCCACTCACTGCAAGAGGTAAGCCTGATATGACACGATCCATTGGTGCCTCATCAGTCCAAAGGAAATTACAAGAAAACTCTGACCTACATGCAAAAATTAAACAAATTGAAGAAGAGAAGCTTCAACTGGAGGAGAAGTGCAGACAATTGGAAGCACGAAATCAAGAGCTGGAAAAACAACAGCAACGCCAGCCTTACACAAAAATTATTAGTGAGGCCTGGGAAGGAAAGTTTGGTGAAGCACGAGAGAGGATTTTGGTCCTGATGAAGGAAAACAAGACAAAGAGTGCTGAATTAAAAGAAACGTCTGCCCAGCTTCAACGCGCGAATGCTACTATTGGGGAGATGCAAAGGGATCTCCAAAACATGGAGCAAAAGAATCAGGCGCTCCAAGGAACGCTTGATGAAGCTATGGAACAAACTGCACAAATCCTCGGACAGAAAAAGGAAGGGGTCACACAAATGCAGGACCAACTCAAAGGCATAAAGAAAAAATACGAAGTGCTGAAAGTCAGGCTGGATGAAACAGAGTGCAAAAATAAAGAGCTTCTTCAAGAGAAAGAGCAACAGGAAGAAGAAAAAAAACGTATTCTCCAGGACTTGGAGAGAAGAAATGAGCAGTTAGAAAAGATGCACGAGGAAAAACAACAGCAAAATACAGACAAGCGCAATCTATTAAAAGAAATGGAGCAAAGATGCCAGAAACTTGAGAAGGAAGTTGAAGAAACAACCGATCAGCTGAGAACCCTCATCCTAGAGAAAAAAGTGGTCGTGGAAAAGCTCATGGAAAAGAAGAAAAAACGTTTCCGCTTCTTCTGGAGGAGGGACACTCCTGCTTTTTCTACTTTTTCTATTTTTTCTACTGCAGATGTCACCTCGTCTCCCTCCACCTCTGTTCCATCTTAATTTTCACCTCTCCTCTCCCCTTCTCTCCTAACACTTCTTCCCTCTCTCCTTCATCTTTTTTCACCCCAACCAGTCCCGGCAGTTGACTGCCCCTCGTGAGCCTGGTTCTGCCGGAAGTTTCTGCCCGTTTAAAGGCAGTTTTTCTTCCCCACTGTCGCCTAGTGCTTGCTCAGAGGGGATTGTTGGGGTTTTCTCTTTTCTTTTTTTTCCCTTCTTATTACCATTTTCCTTTATTTACCGATTTGTTTTGTTTACTTTTCTTTTACGTTGTTTCTTTATTTACTTGTTTAACTTTTTTTCAACTTATGTAATAAACTAATAAACCAATTGAATTTATCCTCTGCGTATTTTACATCTAATCTTTAAAGAATATTTCCAAAACATTTTCAAACATCACGATCTGTCTTTTGTTTGCTTGTTAAAACCCCGTAAATGGTGAAGTAAAAACCCTGTGATATGGTTCAAAACATCAAAATAGACTAAACAACTAGTCTAAAACTAAGAGACACAGGATAAAGTTGGTGTGAAGGTTTCAGTCTGTGAATGAATCTAAGCACCATCACCTTAACTTTAAATTCATCTCTGTTACCCTCTTTGTGACTGAACTCTGACCGTGAGCACCACAGCCACTGCGCACCAGTCACACGCACTTTAAATCCATCACAGTAAACACTTGGACTTAACGCTACAAGCGCCACTTCAACGACCACATGGGATCTGTACAAGACACAAACTGAAAGCATTGGGGGATATATTACACCACAGGTGCCGTATTTGTGGGGGTAGTTACAGAGGTTGTAATTTTTGCAACGAGACTTTGGCTTTAACCGAAGATGGGGCTCCAAGTTCTGCTTTACTGGCCGAATATTGTTGGTGAGAAACACTCAGTTGTGTTACATTGCTGTGTGTTTGTATAACGAGTCACTTAACTGGTGCTGTGAACATAAAGCAGCTTGTTGCCTGCTGGAGCATTTTGGTGTGTTGGGAAGCTGCTGAAGCAGAATGACCACACTTGAAAAATGTGTAGAAATTGTGAGCTGGCCTTAAGTGTATCAAGTACTGTGTGAGTCTCAGTTTGTCATGTCTCTGTGTTTTTCAGGATACATCAGGATTGGCTGGTGTTTGCTGCATGGGCTGCTTACCAGTAGTGTTTCTCCCTCTTTACTCACTGCGTGTATCTCTTGATGGTAATGCACCCTCTGCTTAGCTCGCTGGATCTGTGAGCACAACTTTTGAATGACTTTGCTGAAAATAACTTGAATAATTTCTGCATTTCTCCTAAGCAGGTATATGCAGTTGATCATACATGTACCATATGTGAAGAGGGGCATTTCAAGACTATTTAAAATACTTTTTTTAGGTCTTACTGACCACATAAGGCACTTTAGACTCAAAGTTACCTTTAACCATACAGCGCTTTATTCTGTAAACTTCAAGCACTTTATCTGCCTCAGTTTAATAATAAATTAACCCACAATGCTTCACATACTCTGGACTATTTAAAAGGATCCTTCTATGGCCTCTGACAGTGGACTCATGTCTGTGCTTGTCCTGCTAGACCTTAGTGCAGCGTTCGATACTGTCGACCATAATATCCTATTAGAGCGATTAGAACATGCTGTAGGTATTACAGGTACTGCACTGCAGTGGTTTGTATCATATCTATCTAATAGACTCCAGTTTGTGCATGTAAATGGAGAGTCCTCTTCACACACTGAGGTTAATTATGGAGTTCCACAGGGTTCAGTGCTAGGACCAATTCTGTTTACATTATACATGCTTCCCTTAGGCAGCATCATTAGAAGACATAGCATACATTTACACTGCTATGCAGATGACACCCAGCTCTATCTGTACATGAAGCCAGATAACACACACCAATGAGTTAAACTGCAGGAATGTCTTAAAGACATAAAGACCTGGATGGCCGCTAACTTTCTGCTTCTTAATTCAGATCAAACTGAGGTTATTGTACTCGGCCCTGAAAAGCCTAGAAATATGGTATCTAACCAGATTCTTACTCTGGATGGCATTACCTTGGCCTCCAGTAACGCTGTGAGGAACTTTGGAGTCATTTTTGACCAGGACATGTCCTTCAATGCACATATTAAACAAATATGTAAGACTGCTTTCTTCCATTTGTGCAACATCTCTAAAGTTAGAAATATCCTGTCTCAGAGTGACGCTGAAAAACTAGTTCATGCATTTATTACTTCCAGGCTGGACGACTGTAATTCATTATTATCAGGATGTCCTAAAAACTCACTGAAAAGCCTTCAGCTGATCCAAAATGCTGCAGCAAGAGTCCTGACAGGGACTAGAAAGAGAGAGCAGATTTCTCCTGTATTGGCTTCCTGTTAAATCCAGAATTCAAAATCCTGCTCCTCACATACAAGGTCTTAAACAATCAGGCCTGATTTGTCCTCCTTCTTTTCTCACAGAGCATGGAAGCTCCTATTTTAATCCTAAAACTGTACTAAGAGACTTTGCTAAGTTTTCCTTTAATTTGTCACCCATCCGTAAACCCTGAACAGATCTTTATAAATAACTGAAGAAACAGATTTTTGTCGATTTTGCACAGATAATGTAACAACGTAACTGTGCAGGTAGTGCTGAAATAACCAAAGAAGGAAGGGAGTAACGTAGAAATGAATTAGCTACAGTGAGTTATATATGATAGTATAAATGGTCTGTTTGAATATAATGTTGACAGTGATGTGTGACTAATGTAAACGTTCAGGAAATAAGTGTAGCACTTTATAACAATGCTGCACTATTAAGCATTATTAAGGTATTAGTAAGGTGCTGGTCTTTGTGAGTCCATGTTTTGTCCTGATGTACATTGCGGGTGAATTCAGGGTCCTGGTGATGATGTTTTGACACCAGCTTTTTATCTATAAGCAATAATATATTATGGCGGAGTCCATTAAGCTTTGATGAAGTTTTTATCACTTGTGTTTTCCATATGACAAGTAAGAACTGTCTGCATGGGCTGCTTGAATATGAGCTTCACACTGTTCTTAGTGCAGATAAGAACTGTTTAATCCCATCTAAGCCCCACTGTTCTCTGTGCAGCAGTGGACGGCTGGCTGGCAAGGAGGCTGGGCCTGACCTCCAGGTTTGCAGCATGGCTGGATGTAGCTGTCGATAACCTGGGCAGAGGCATGCTGTGGAGTCTGCTGCTTAAGGTCTTACATTTGAAGCACATCATCACACATGCACAAGGCGATGAAAACGAGGCTGTACTTAAATACCAGCAAAAAATGTTGTGCAGAAGTCAGGAAAGACTTGAGATGAGGTATTGGTGACTAAAGCCGTAATCAACCTGCTGAGGAGGTGTTCGGGGCAGCCTCTGCACAGAGGAAATGGAACAAGGAAGCTTGGTGGTGGGATGAGGAAGTATTCAAAAGTAAAGTGGGATAAGCAGCGAGGTGAAGTAAAGGCGTATTATGAGTTGTGAAGGTGGAGACTGAGGAAGGAGAAAACAACCAACAGAGACATTAAGCTGAAAAGGACGTGCAGAAGGACAGAGAGGGAGAGAGTATTTTGAAGATGGGAGGAGTACTTGGAGGAGGAGCTTATGAATGGGGGGAAATGAGAGGGGGGGGGGGCAGATGAATCACAAAAACACGAGAGGAATCAGAAAAACTCTGCAGTTCTTTGCCGCCTTAACATTTGTGCCACACTAACAGCGGTGGTGCATTGAATTGCTGTGGGGTTGGATGGTGTCTGCACTGGAGTGGTGTGTGTTCATGGATAACCACAACACCCGGGGGCGCAGTGGAAGAACAGCTTCGGCAGCAGCCCCCCACTCGTACAGGCTGTCATGGCAAACGGTAATCCTCCTGCCAACGTGTTTGAGCTAGTGCTGGTACACAGCTCCACATAAATGTCTTGCTGCCGGGGTTTCGGACACCTCTGGGAGTTTGGGTGGTGGGCGGCTTGCCTCCCTGTGTGGCTGTATCCATGCCAGTGGGAGGGCTGTCCCACTGGTTGGAGCTGCCTTTGTGGATCCAGCATGTGGGGATGTTGCTGCTGGTTGCAGGCCGAGTGCTGGCTCTGTCAGCTGAGGTTATGTGGCAAACGCTCATGTGTCTGAAACATGAACCCAAACGGTCCACTGGAGAACTCTCTCACAGATGTTTTCTCTGCAGGTGTGGTGCATATGGACACACATCGAGCACCTGGAAGAAACTAAGAGCTCGATTTCTCTTTTTAAATCACATTTGATTTTGCATTTGGCAGATGAGGCTCATCCTGTTACCTTGACACTGTGGAATAATGCTTTTGTCATTTAGAGGGGACAGGAAGTCTTTGGAATGTCAGCAGTACTTGAACACCTGCATTGTCATTGCTGTTATTCCCCCAGAAAGACAGTTTACCAAAGGGAAATCTGTGAGACTTAAGACTTTGATGGTTAGATAAAATGCATGTGAAATATATTTATATACTTTATTTGACCATTTAAAAGGCTTAAAATGCAACGTTACTGTAAAAATCTAATAAAGCAAATGTGTGCAGTGTTTACTGTAAATGTGTTGTGTGTGCAAAGTGTTTAGTGGCCGTTACATCCCGAGAAAAGGAAATTATCTGCTAATGTAACTGTATTGGAAAGGCAGCATGGTGCTGCAGTGGCTGGCACTTTGTTCGTCGTTCTTCACGTGGGAACTTCTCCACTGTTCAAACGTCCGCTCGGACAGCTGCGTGCTGCTGCAGGAAAAACAGCAGAGCCTTCTAGAGAAATGTGGCATATACCATTTATTCCTTTGTTATCTTAACTGTGTGCTTAGCATCACTGTCCTGTTATAGTGCCCTTGAGCAAGTTATCATCAAGGATGTTTACGTATGGTGCTGCATTGCTCTTTCCCTCATCCTTGAGTCATTTCCCAGTTCCTGCTGCCGAAAACATCCCTACAGTGCAATGTTCCCTCTAAGCTGCACGCGTGCGCAATTGCGCACTGCTGGCACGGTCTCTGCGCACAGAAAATTTGCGTTGCGCACGGAAAAAAATTCTGACCTGAATTGAAATTAAAATTAATACTTTAACAATTCTATTTTGCAGTGTTAGTCAGTGAGTGACTGGCTGCTCCCGTATGGGATCAGAACGAGGCCACCTTATCCCACAGTCCAGCCAATGATGCGATTCACATTCGTATATACGCAGCTAATCAACGTAGCTGACAGGCTGACAGCGTCCTTATGTGCCGACACCGGTGTTTTAGCAAAGCGGCTGATGTGGAGTGAAGCCACGTTAATGACAACGTGTACAACCATTGGAGATGTGAGGAGTCGAACATTAACTCTGCTCTTCCAGGGCACCCTGCAGACTTGGCTGCTGGCAGTGGCGAGGGAGTGCGGCCGCCGCTGGGATGACGTGAACGCCAATCATAGGTCGACTGCAGGTATGCGAGTCAGACCTTCTCAGGAGGTTTCACTTTTCGCTCTTCTTTATAATTGACCCTTGTTTTCTCTCTCTCAGCTCCTGGTCTCAGAGTGGGAGGGATTTGAAGCACAGAGGGAGGAGCTTGTCGTTTGGTTGGCTGATATGGATGTCCACCTGAGTGAGGTTGACCGGCTGACAGGAAACACCTGTGAAAAACTGAAACAACTGCAGGTGTGGGGTTGTTTTGATATGACATATATTTGATATGATACATACGTCAGAGACATTGTCCTAAACTGGACTAACAAAGAACCATGAGTCCAACATGAAACTTACCCTTCGGGCAGGCACTCTTCAGTTTTTGGTAGCCCAAAATAAATTTAAGTAGCCCAAATAAAAAAAGAAAAGAAAAAGAGGACAGTTTTTTGATTGATGTTTTGTTTCCTTTACAATATTGTAAAGGAAACAAAACATCAATCTAAAAACATTTAAAACACAAATTACAACAACAATTTCAACCATCAACTCAAATATTTGGTTCTAATTGAACAGAAATTTCTATGAACTTGCAAGAACTGTGTAGGACATGAAACGGTGTGTGTCAGATCCTGAATTTGAAATTTCCACTGAAATCACGGGTAAGAGGCAAGTGGAACCAAGCTGGCTTCTGCTAAATGGGTCAAACTGGGCAGAAAGTACACAAACACATAACATCCTTATAGAATATGATGTAACACTATCGATCAACTTACCTCAGAATATATAAAGCATATAAACAATTACAGCAATATGATGCAACAAACACAGCAGTGCTACTAATCCAAAATACTCAAAGCTTCATAGAACTGAAACCAACATTTATTTTTAGGCCTTCGTCGCGTCGCTGTGACGTAATCGGCCTTAAAATGCGGCCTTTAAGGCTGCAGACCCTGAATTGGGATACAGCCTCTGAATCGGTGCATCTTGTAGCTGTGTCGTCTTAAATTGGTCATGTGATTTTGACGCGCCGACGCGTCCGGCGACCCCAGAGGTTTAACTTAATATTTAAGTGTCTCTTGGTTTTAGACTAGTTGTTTAGTCTAATTTGATGTTTTAAACCAGAAAAGGAAGAAGAGGGCTTAGAATTACAGGTAAGAACTGCTCAGTGGTATGTGATAAACTGTAAATGTAAAGCTTACAGGTCAGTCCTCATGTTTTTAAATCAGATTTTGAGTCTGTACATGGCACATTATGCTTTTGCATGTTGTGAAATGTGCTGCAAAACAAACTGAGGTAAACTAACTGGTTTACTGTGATGGATTTAAAGTGCGTGTGACTGGTGCGCAGTGGCTGTGGTGCTCACGGTCAGAGTTCAGTCACAAAGAGGGTAACAGAGATGAATTTAAAGTTAAGGTGATGGTGCTTAGATTCATTCACAGACTGAAACCTTCACACCAACTTTATCCTGTGTCTCTTAGTTTTAGACTAGTTGTTTAGTCTATTTTGATGTTTTAAACCATATCACAGGGTTTTTACTTCACCATTTACGGGGTTTTAACAAGCAAACAAAAGACAGATCGTGATGTTTGAAAATGTTTTGGAAATATTCTTTAAAGATTAGATGTAAAATACGCAGAGGATAAATTCAATTGGTTTATTAGTTTATTACATAAGTTGAAAAAAAGTTAAACAAGTAAATAAAGAAACAACGTAAAAGAAAAGTAAACAAAACAAATCGGTAAATAAAGGAAAATGGTAATAAGAAGGGAAAAAAAAGAAAAGAGAAAACCCCAACAATCCCCTCTGAGCAAGCACTAGGCGACAGTGGGGAAGAAAAACTGCCTTTAAACGGGCAGAAACTTCCGGCAGAACCAGGCTCACGAGGGGCAGTCAACTGCCGGGACTGGTTGGGGTGAAAAAAGATGAAGGAGAGAGGGAAGAAGTGTTAGGAGAGAAGGGGAGAGGAGAGGTGAAAATTAAGATGGAACAGAGGTGGAGGGAGACGAGGTGACATCTGCAGTAGAAAAAATAGAAAAAGTAGAAAAAGCAGGAGTGTCCCTCCTCCAGAAGAAGCGGAAACGTTTTTTCTTCTTTTCCATGAGCTTTTCCACGACCACTTTTTTCTCTAGGATGAGGGTTCTCAGCTGATCGGTTGTTTCTTCAACTTCCTTCTCAAGTTTCTGGCATCTTTGCTCCATTTCTTTTAATAGATTGCGCTTGTCTGTATTTTGCTGTTGTTTTTCCTCGTGCATCTTTTCTAACTGCTCATTTCTTCTCTCCAAGTCCTGGAGAATACGTTTTTTTTCTTCTTCCTGTTGCTCTTTCTCTTGAAGAAGCTCTTTATTTTTGCACTCTGTTTCATCCAGCCTGACTTTCAGCACTTCGTATTTTTTCTTTATGCCTTTGAGTTGGTCCTGCATTTGTGTGACCCCTTCCTTTTTCTGTCCGAGGATTTGTGCAGTTTGTTCCATAGCTTCATCAAGCGTTCCTTGGAGCGCCTGATTCTTTTGCTCCATGTTTTGGAGATCCCTTTGCATCTCCCCAATAGTAGCATTCGCGCGTTGAAGCTGGGCAGACGTTTCTTTTAATTCAGCACTCTTTGTCTTGTTTTCCTTCATCAGGACCAAAATCCTCTCTCGTGCTTCACCAAACTTTCCTTCCCAGGCCTCACTAATAATTTTTGTGTAAGGCTGGCGTTGCTGTTGTTTTTCCAGCTCTTGATTTCGTGCTTCCAATTGTCTGCACTTCTCCTCCAGTTGAAGCTTCTCTTCTTCAATTTGTTTAATTTTTGCATGTAGGTCAGAGTTTTCTTGTAATTTCCTTTGGACTGATGAGGCACCAATGGATCGTGTCATATCAGGCTTACCTCTTGCAGTGAGTGGCCGGCCAGACCTCGAAGGAGAGGCAGCAAGATTGTTTATTCTTTGTTGGTGTTTTCGTGGATACATTTTTAATCCTGTGCACAGTGACTCTGAAGAGGTTTACAAATACTTTCAAATGTATCTCTGGTCGAACGTTTGAAGGCTGCGAACAAACTGACTAAAACTTGCTGCTCCTGACCCCTATTTATAGAAAAACTTCAAAGGATCAAAGGCATGTCCTTGTGACATCATCACATGTCCTTGTGACATCATCACTCTTTATGAATCAGATTGTCACATGACATTTTAGAATGGGGATGTTTGTTTGTTTTTAAACCGTTTTCAAATTTAACCCTCTGTGGTCCAGGGTATAATTGGCCGTTCTTGACTATTTTTGATTTTACCTCTATATTTCACCTTTAAAATATGTTTTTCTTGCCTTATTTGGCACCATTATTTTCAGCACTACCTCAAATATCTGAAATTTGAGTTATTGTTTTCATTTTGGTATACTATATTAGCACAGTTCATCTAAATTAATAACACAATAAATTGTGTGTGCATCTCCTGTTTTGTCATGGTTGTATGTCCCGGTTCGTGACAGGCTGCATGAGCTCATCTGGTGGGAGTGTAGTACTGTAGTATTTCAGGCATAAAAACGTGGTTTTCACAGACCTTGTCACAGGGTCTGAGTTGGAAGATTTTGGTAAAGCTTTGTCCCTGAGGTAGTTGAAAAACCCCAGTTGGGTAAAGCGTTTGGGTTTTTTTGTTAACAGACATGCTTATCTATTTAGTTGGTGTTTTTTTTTTTTTCAGCTAAATTTTTTAGTGCAATTAGCACTTTCAGCATCAATCCATAGCAATGTGTTGTATTTTTCACATTGTCTGTGTGTAAAATACATATGTAAGCATAGATTACACAAAGGATCCTGCACGCCAAGCTGGATACAAATAGAAATCCCTGGAAACAATTCTTTCTGCGCTTAAGAGCAGCTTCCTATTGCAACGCTGGAGGATTTGTCACCATTACTGGATACGCTGCAGAAGCACAGCAAAGCAGTGACTGTGTGGAGTCGAAAACTATTACACCAACTACACTACACACTCACCCACATTACCCCAATCACTGGCGTGTTTACACAACAGAGACGCTGAGTCTTTGTTACGGGCGCCAGCCACTGTGACCTCGTTGTGTGGACACAGAGAGACCTTGCTGTGACTCGCGTCTTCCCTGCTGTGGATTTCTGGAAACCGCGCTTAAAGCAAGCACAAGACTTCTTTCGTAAAGTGTGCCTTCCTGAACTTGTTGGGAAATACTTCTGGAAACAACGTGCTGCTCTAAATAGCCTGTAATGTTTCATGTTGTGGTTAAAGATTGATGACAGCTGTGTGGTGCGATGTAAATAGTTTGCATTTCATTTTTATGTGATTGCTGTGTACATGTGAATAGATCTATAATAAAGAAAAACAAACAAATATACTATTCTTTTTTGTTTTATTAAAACAACTTCACACAAAGTACAGCTATTTACAATGTACCGACCCGGAAGTGCTTTCGCCCGGAGCTGCCGCACCCGCGGTCAATCCACCAGCTGCTGCCAATCAACTACCATCTTCAGCAGGGCTACTTAATGGTGTGGCTGAGCGACAGACAGCGCTGGAGTATTGCACTAAGCCTGGGATTGACGGAGGATTCACGGACACTAAGGAAGCACTTGGAGGAGAGACGGGCACTCACTACCACGCACGGGCTTACACGGAAGGAGGGACGCACTATCACCATTGTTGCACATTTGAACTGTTGTCACCTTGCTGCACTGTAAATAAATGCACTGTCATTATTTCTGAGCTCCGCGCCTGAGTCCACTCTTTAACAACCGTGACAGCCTGATTCTTTTGCTCCATGTTTTGGAGATCCCTTTGCATCTCCCTAATAGTAGCATTCGCGCGTTGAAGCTGGGCAGACGGTTCTTTTAATTCAGCACTCTTTGTCTTGTTTTCCTTCATCAGGAACAAAATCTTCTGTCGTGCTTCACCAAACTTTCCTCTACCAACAGGCAGGATTAATCCATGCATTTATGTTGTTCACATTAAATTCTGATCCTGCCGTTCAAATGTCCTGCTGAAATCAAGACTTGCCAGACAAGGCAGCATTGTCCACACTTCTCGTGTCCAATTCTGGTGTGATACATTCTTTAATTAAAAATTATCAGCTATGGATATAAAATTATACCAGTTGGAGGGAGAGGGGTTCAGTTGGACATCAGTGAGCACCTTACCAAAGCTGAAAGAAGATGGTTTATGCAGCAAAAAAGTATATAGTGGCGCTATATTCAGGCTATATTCAATTTGGATTCTTGCCCTATGGTTATGTGATGTGCTGGGGGTGAAGGAAGCCTAAACATTTCGAGAACCACTGTATTATATGGGACACACACAGTGTTGGGGAGTAACGGAATACATGTACCGCCGTTACGTATTTAAAATACAAAATATGAGTAACTGTATTCCGTTACAGTTACCGTTTAAAAAGGTGGTATTCAGGATACAGTTACTTTGTTGAAATAAATGGATTACACTGCGGTACTTTCCTGTTTCATGTTGTCGCGGGTCAGGACTGTTTGGTTTTGTTTGACAGCTACGTGCTGTTGTTCCAGGCGGCAGCGTTACGGTTGCCATGGTTACAGGGCGACGCGCTCTCTCTCTCTCTGCGCCTGCGTGTTTCTTGGGTGACAGAGCGCCTTTTCGTTAAGTAAAGCAGAACTTGGAGCCCCATCTTCGGTTAAAGCCAAAGTCTCGTTGCAAAAATTACAACCTCTGTAACTACCCCCACAAATACGGCACCTGTGGTGTAATATATCCCCCAATGCTTTCAGTTTGTGTCTTGTACAGATCCCATGTGGTCGTTGAAGTGGCGCTTGTAGCGTTAAGTCCAAGTGCTAACTTCCGTTTCACACAAATTGTTACGTGCTTAAATTACACAAAATGTCAGAAATCTGCACCGTCGTGAACAAAAATCCAAACCTAACTTTTCATGATTTGTTAGGCTGACCCTCTGAGGTCCAAAATATAACTGGACATTTTTGACTCCTGTTGATTTTACATTTGTATTTCACCCTCAGATTGTTTCATTTTTATTTTCTTCCTGCCTTGTTTGGTATCATTCTTTTCAGCTCAACCTCATGTGTCTGAATTTAGTTGGTTTTTTCACTGACTTACTGTATTAACACAACTGATCTGAAATCACACAAAAAAAACCCCATAAAATCCTAGTAGTTAGGTTTTTTTTACTGTCAAAACCACAGACATGTTGAGTAAATTATTTTTATAACTTGAAATGCAAATATAAATTGTACATTTTTAAAAGTTGTGCACACATTTTATAAACATATACAACTATTTATCTGAAAATGCAACCAATACATCTGGCATTTTTAAAATTTGGTACAACCATTTAAAAATACTACTATAACTAAAATGAAAGAACAATCAGGTGTCACAATAAGATGCCCCACAAACTACTTGTGCCAGTAAAAAAAATGTCCACCACAAGAGGACAACAGGTGTAGCACTGCTCCTGTTTTCACCTGGTGACAGTGTTTACATTGCAATGTGCCTTTGTGACAGTCATTAGTGGCCTCACTGACACACAAAGCAAAACTATGACTACACAACACACTAACTATACACTCCACGCTAAACGTCACAAATCTCCCACATCTCAAAACCGGCTATCGATCTCTGTCTCTCTCTCGCTGTCTTGCTTTCCCCTCTTCCTAAACAACCAAATCCCAGATGCTGACTTTTTTTTAAAAAAATTGGTCGACATGGTGCATTTTTCCATCGAGAGGAAAGAGGTCTCTTTTTTTCTTTCTTTACTGTTTTTGCACTCTCATTAGAAGATGCTTAATTTAAAAATAAAAAAAAAACAAGAAAGAAGAAAAAAACCAAACATGACGATATGATTTAGAAAAAAGCACGGCTTTATATATATATATATATATATATATATATACATAAATATATATATAACTTTCAAAACGGGCTGAATGAAAGACTCCGCTTGATGCAGCTTGCAGCACATGAGTTGGAAGTGAGCGTGTCCGTGGACCTCAGAGGGTTAATAACACTCACTTTATTGCATTTCCAGAGTGTAACGCCAACCATCTGTCTGAAATCTGAAATTCCCTTGGTGTTGATTCAAAATGTGCTCTGGCACAATCATAAGCATCGCTTACTACTGAAAACAAGAGGTCTGCGCTGTGGGTTGAACCATTTGTTAATGGTGGAGGGGGGTAACACTATGCAATATATTCAGTTTTAGAATTTATATTCACTGTTAACTGTAACTGCACTTAAAGTGTTAATACTATCTTATTTTAATAAACAACACTGTCATATGTAAAACTAGGGTGGCACTTGGGGTGGCAAGAGATCGTTTTAGGGTGACACTTGCCACCCCATGCCACCCTTCTAGATCCGCCTCTGCAAGCATTATGACAAACTTTAAATAAGTATTTACGACTTTGGTGTAAAAATTCTGAACTCACAACGACTGACATAAGTGGACTACTTCCCACATTCACTGAAATGCAACAAACGCCATATGCGCGTTAGACACTAGTGATGTGACGTTCTGTATCGAGGCTTCGAAGCGTGTGTCGAGTAATGGAGGGGGCGTTTCCGCGAAGCGCGTATCGAGGCTTGCTTCATTTATGGGAGGAGCTGAAAATGATGACGTCCGAAGCCTCGCTGCCCGGCTGTACCACGTGACTGGTTCAGGAAGCGGTTCAAACTTTGCCGCAAATAATCATTTTCCATACTGCCAGCATAAATATACACAGTATACTGCCATCACTACAATATAGATGTTTTACACACTCCTTTTGTTGTTGACATTTACAGGCTGTGTGCAAAATGCCACACTCTTCAAATTCATGCCAACTAATATTTTTACGTCCAGTAGGTGTTCTGCTAGAGCAAATGAAGCTTCAAGAAGCTTCGCGTTGAGGTGAACCAATTGGATGAAAAGCTTCAGTGCTTCATGAGGCTTCATCTGCCCATCACTATTAGACACTATATATTGCAAACTTTCATCTGCTATGTGCCACCAGTATCGTCTGACTGAACGTACCTTCGGGGGTCGCTGTGGGGAGAGTCAGCTAGCGTTATTCAGCAGCACCACCACACGGTGGGGCTGTTATCACTGGTTTGAACTGTGGCTGCACTCGTCGCACACTGACAGCTTGGTATGACTTCGCATACTAAGTAAAAGTGCTGTTTTGCATTTTCCCGGATAAGACTGAAAACCCCGTCTGAAGTCGAAACCCCCCACCCCTGTATGTGATTCGGGTTGCGTTCACTCGTATTAGAACTCGCAGATCAACTGACCTGTAGAGTCAGATCATGTGACAGAATGGAGGCGTCGCTGAAAAACATTCACCCGTTCACCACATACACATACCGCCAGGAGCCCATTTCACAATAAACGGATAAGGCGACAAACACCCCTGTCCAACTCAGCTCGTAACGTTTATTTCCTCACACTGCAATGAAATGAGGGGAGCATGGGGGCCAAGGAGTCGAGGATAGGATTCCTGTCATATGACGAGGCCGTTAAGAGAGGTAAGCCAAAAATCGTGGGAAGTAGAAATCTGTCGTTGCGCTAGGTTAGCTGTCTGCTTTTGGGCTAGCCATATGGAAAAGAGAACGTCCTGACCACCCGTTAAAGTGTAACGCTTTAACTGGGTTCACCTGTTATACGAAGTAGACGCCGGGTATAAAGTAAACGCACGGCCTCGATGGAATTGTTGTGCCCAGTATTCATTTCGGCATTAAAATTTGTCGAAAAGCTTCCTTATTTTTTCTGATGTTTAGTTAATCACTAGCTGAGCATGTATTTTCCGCAGTCGTTTGCCCTCGTAAGAGACAACGCTGGGTTGCAGCGGAAAGCGTATGTGGATAATGAAATCTTGAAAAATAACGTAGTTAAACAGTCGCTGTGTAAAATCTGACCGCGCCGAATTTAATTATTATTCCTTATAGCATAGAGATAATCCTGAAGTATTTTTATGAAGCGCGTGTCTTTATTTAAGTGCAAGGTCTAGTTAAATTGGCAGGTTGTTGAACTACGCTTGGTTTGACGTCCTGTCCAGCTAATTGCTGTGGGAGCTAGTGCTGGCTAGCGAGGAGGGATGGGCTGCGCGGACAGTATTTGGAGAAACAGTTGTGAAAGAAATCTCGAATCCGTGCTTGAATATATTTTTCATTTATATATATTTTTGGATGGCATCACAGGTTGCCTCTGTATCAAGCTAACTGCAGCTGACTAACGTTTATGTCTGTGCTGCTACCACTAGCTTGCTTGTCTAGTAGCTAGACAGTTAGCTGGCTTTCACCTAAGTTGTCAGTGGGGAATGCCTCCAGACTGTTTGTTGCAGCCCTCGTCTCCCGGTTTTCAAACCGAGCCATGTGCTGCTTAATCGTTACTGTTGTTGCTAGTGAGCTGTCAGGTTCTGCGGAGCCTAGCGTCCACCAGCTAGCCGTGTAGTTGGAGCGGAACAACAACCAGTTGTGCTTTAAATAGCTGCCGCTGCAGTCAGTCTCTTAAAAATGATCAGGTGGGCTTTTTAACACTGGGGAAGCCATTGGCTGGTCTCTGGTAAACAAACAAGCGTTGACAGGCCTGTAATCTAATGCAGCGTCATGATGTATTTCAGCTCGTATGGGCTTTACTGGAAGCATTTTGTTGTCAGGTTAGTTTAAGTACGCACAGGTGAAGCAATGGATACAGTGTAAGCATAGCGGCACTTATGTAAGATATGGGTGAACATTTATCTGCAAACACACAGAGATCTTATCCCTGATGGCTTTCTTGTTGCACTTTACTCCCTGGGTTGGCAACAGCTGAACTTTGTCAGTCCGGATTCCAGCCACGAGAGCCTGTTACACATCTATTACTGTGTCATATCTTTACCAGGCTTCCGCAGGGAAGTTTGACCGGACATCTTTATTATTATTAATGTTATTATGTTGCCTTAGCACAGTTTAGATTTTCGGGTAGCGTGACTTCAGTCTTTGTAATACTGCGGCTTAAATATGCCTCAAACAGATTGCCAGTTACACTCTGACGATCATATGTGACCATACACACAGGGTGGGATTATCTAGTCTTATCAAAGCAGTCACATGACACCATTTCTAATTGCTACAGCAGGCTTGACTGCCGCAATTATGAGTTCAGTTTTCACGAGAGCCTATTCTGCCAGGACATCAGCAGCGTAATGGGCTTACAGTCAGAAAGATTCACCTTTGTTGTGTTATCCTCCGATCACTCCTCACCACCATTTATTCATTCCTGCCTGATTTGTGCGTGGTAGTTTCTCGAGGGATAATTGTGCCTGAAACATTAGATCTGACCAAAAAGTGCGTGTTCCTCCTCATCGTCACTTTTCTGAAATAGAATAAACTCAAATCTTAGAAATGTGGGAAATCTAATATATAAACATGTACCGTAATAAGGGGTTCAAGAGACACACATCTGAGAGTGTTAAGATTTTAGAGGTAAAAGTCATCTTCCCTTTTTCTGTTGACTCACAGTACAATTGAACATTTACTCATGTGGGAGAGTGGAGCGTTAATTTGTTTGAGAGAAGGTTCGAGGCTCAAGTCCAAACATTTGGTGAGTGGCTTGCTGCAGTGACAGCTAACTTCAGGTCAGGTCTAGCGATGGTGTTTATTCCACACTGAACGGCTCCACATGCTTGAATCTGCTGTTATCATTACGATCGTCGTTGTCCGTGAGGAACAGAGCTGACAGAACAGTAACGTGACCTGAACGAACATTTAACTGCATTTGTAAAACTATCAAGGATGATGGGTGTGATTCTCTCTTGAGTAATAAGGTTCGTTTTTAAAGTAATCTCACTTTGAATGGCACTTTACAGCAGGGAAGTGATGCTTCCATTTAGCAGCTGATTGTGCATACTGCAGCAGACAATGTTCACAAAGCTTTCCGTCCAGGGCCAGAGGTGGGCACTCATCATCGTGTATCATATGTGCTTATAGAGACTGTGGTTGAGGAGCCCGGGTACACTTACAGGCTCAGATTTTGGGGATTACATTTGGTTACATTCTGTTTTTCTTTTATACTCCTGTCTTTTTTACACTCCCCAGCCCACTAACTCCAGGCTGCTCTGATTGGTCAGCTTGCCCAGAGATGACAAGCAAATGAACTTAAATTCTAAAAAACCAAAAACCCCTCCCACTCAGTCCAGAATGAACAGAGCTCTGTGTAAATTTCATACAGTAAAGCTTTTTCTTCGTGTTAGAGATACAGTTTTGATAGAATCAAAGCAACAGATTCGTTGTATTAAAGTTCCTCTCTGTGAGTTTTGGGGATTTCACGGCACCACTGTGATGCATTTTTGATTTCATGCATTAGAGCAACCAACAACAGCTTCTTGATAGCATGACCTTCAACCACCACGGGCACCTGCTCCTTCTACAAACATGGAAATCTCTCGTATGATTTAACAACACTTCTAACATCTGTTTTAGTCGTCATTTGGAAACAGTTCACATCAAAGAGTTCCTTCATATCCTAAACCTGAATAGATTACATAGCAGAATGTTTTACAGGATGCAATGAGGTGATTTAATATTATCGATACTGTATTTGTGAAAACCAACACTTTTTTAGAAATGCAACTTCATTCAGTCATTTTCACCCTCTGCTACTCCTGCCACTGAATCGCAGTCAGTTTCTTTGCAGTGGGAATAATAGGAAGTGGAGCGCTGAACACAAGTATAGTGTTCAGACCTGCACACTTCATAGAGTCGTAGTTGATTTTTGGACGTTCTGTGATGAAGAAAGCACAACTATTGTGCCACTTTCCTTTTTCACAGTGATGCTCGTGTTTGGCCGAGTTTAACGGCGATGTGCTTGTTGGCGTTCCTTCTTGTCAGTCAAATTCAAGAGGGAGCAGATGATATGGACCCTTCCAGTCATGGTGGTGAGAGGCTGATCTCAGTTGTCACAGGTAGCCCTGTTGTTGATGAACTGGCCTTGAGGAAGACGTTTTTAACCGAGCAACAATACGTGGCTTTAAAAATGTGGAGCTTCATCTGGATGTCTTTCTTGCTGTCCAGAATAATTGTTCATGATTTTGATGGAGCTGTCAAAGAGTTGGGTTGACGTGTTTACCTGTTGTTGTGGTTCCTTGTGTTCTCAGTGAGACCGGTTCTTCTTAGTAATCTTTCCTGGCACTTTTCTGGAACACCTTCACGGGTTATTTGTACCTTTGTGGTTGACCACTATGTAGTTCAGCGATGCAACAACAACAGCGGTCACTGTGACACACAGCCTCACACTCACTCTACGTCAGCAGGCCTTATCAGCTGAGTTAATGCAGCGCTGCTTTGCATGGGGATGTAAATTTGTATTCTGCTGTCATAGAAACCTCCAGTATGGTGTTTGCTATGGAAACGTGACTAGATAGCAGTGCAACAGTCTATACAACAATCTCTATATTTTGAGCAAAGTTGTAAATGTCAGGTTATTCCAGGATGCAGTTTAATATTGTGGAAATCCAGTGTGATGGAGCTTTCTACGACCACGTGGTATATGCTTCACAGCAAGTATTTATTTTTCATTGTTGAGCAAAGATAAGAAGTTTATCAGCTGTTAAACAGCCTCCTTGAGTTGGAGGTTGCTTAGTTTTTGGTCCTAGACTTCCTGCATGTGGTTACTGTAAGTTTACACCACACACAGGGATCTTAAGCCTTCTAGTTTTAGGAAAGGCACACAACAAGGGCATTCTTTTGTTTTTACACCAAAAGTACATGTTGAAGGTGTCGAGCTGGGGTGTGACGGTATTCTATCATTTCAAAATCAAGTACAGAATTCACAAGTCACATCTGAACGCCCCTTTGAATCACTGAAACGTATTTTTCATGTTCAGCTAGTGAAACATCATGCTGAACAATGATAAATAATAAAGATTTCACTCATCGCTTTTCATAAAACAGAGGGGATTTAAACATAACCAAAGGTATTCACAAAACTGCTGAATGTGCAACAGTGCAGCAAACCGAATAATGATGAGCAGGGCTGTGAGTGGGACGGACGTTAGACACAAGATGACAGCGAATGCTACCATTGGAGCAAATATCTGAGAGGCAGCATGTTGGGCTGCATCGCTTCTGTGTATGGATAAGTATGGAAGACCATTTCTTTGCACTGGGATATTTAACAAATTATGGAGACGGCGAACTCGGGCAGTACTGTGAGACACAGACTACTTCCAAAATTATTACAAATGACCAGAGGCTCCCCAGTAAGTCCCATTAGGACTGTTGTTGTTTACTTTTAAAATTACTAACAACACTGCACCCAGCTACCTTAAGGACCTTTTAAACCCTTATGCTCCTGCCAGGGCTTTAAGGTCATCGTCACAGTTACTGCTGGCTCAGCCCAGATCTCGACTTAAGACTAGAGGTGATCGATCGTTTGCTCTTGTCGCACCTGTGCTTTGGAACAATCTCCCGATTGGCATCCGGGCATCTGATTCTATTCATTCTTTTAAATCACAGCTTAAAACATATCTTTTTAAACTTGCCTTCTCCACCTTTTAATTGCTGGTTTGTTTGTTTGTTTGTTTGGTTGCTGTGACCTATTGACCTCTTGTATTAATTCCCTCCTATCTTTCTATTGGTGTTTTTTATTATGGTGGTACAGCTTTTATCTTGCTATTACCCATGTGCTGTAGTCATTCTTATTGGTAGCTTTTATCTATGAACATAACTCCTTATTTTTATTTATCCGTTATCAATGTTTGAACCTTTTTATTGTTTTATGTAAAGCACTTTGGTATGCCCAAGGCTTTTAAATGTGCTCTATAAATAAAGATTGTTGTTGTTGTTAAGGAGAGAAATCCCTCCACGTCTATGAATAAAAACCGAGTGTCGGTCCAAAGTTACTGTCCTGTCCTTCACCACTGGAAACTTTTTCTGCTCCTGTCATGGCTGCATTGTAGGTGGATGCATATCTGCTTGTAGAATTTTTGTTCATGTAAAATTTTGAAACCTCATGTTGTCATTGCC
Organism: Rhamphochromis longiceps; assembly: GCF_057381845.1. NCBI lineage: Eukaryota > Metazoa > Chordata > Actinopteri > Cichliformes > Cichlidae > Rhamphochromis > Rhamphochromis longiceps. The sequence continues at coordinate 2,845,790 of NC_140570.1, read as the reverse complement.
AATAAGGTTTCATGCCTCTGGACATTCATCGATTGTGGTCCACATTTTATTTCCGTTTTATAGAAATTAATTGGAAGACTAGCTTTTTTTCAGTTGCACTTCTTATTTATTCTTTGCTTATTTCTGACTCTTAATGATCCTGTTTCCATCTGACATGAATGGTATAGTTAACCATCCATGAGCCCGTTCAGCCTCTGTAGGTGTTTCTTTTCCTTCCTTGGCTGTATTGTACAGTTTGTTTGCTTTTTTTAGAGTAATTGCTCTAAACTCAGAAGAATCTGTAATAGTCTTATTATGTAAAACCCATTTGTTGTTTTTGTTGTTCACCTTTTTTCCCTCTCCGACAGCACAAAATAGACCCTAAGAGTAAAAATGATTTTCCTGTTTTATGTGGTTTTTCCTCTTGCCGACCCCACAACACAGCAGCCTCGTGCTGGTTGCGTGACATCATGTCCACAGGTGAAATGAGCTCTTCAAGAACAGCGCTGCATGTATGTTTGCGCCTCTAGGTGTTTCTGTTGATGCTTTGCCCAGACTAAACAGGGCACCGAGGCACATGTGAGTTCAGGATTTGCTGCTTCAGAAGCCATGGTGGAGGCTTCCAGTCTCGACAGCAGCAGCGGCCGACCAGGCTCAGCTTATTTTATAGGACAGAAAACATCAAGTCACAGCAGGAGGTTCTGGCTGCTCCTCTACTGCCATGATGATTTAGCGAGGTGGCCATATAGTGGAAACCTGCTGTGAAAGTGTCTGTGTGGACAGTATGGGAGAGCCAAAGACAAGCTAAGGATGCAGTGACTTGTGTCGGGTGTTACAGACGCAGTCTTTAGACAGCCTGAGACTGTGAGTGGCTGAAAAGTGTGTTTGGGGCACTCGTAGAAATCACACCCATTGTTTTGTGTGAATCGAATGGTAGCCATTGCATTTAATGCCACTCAGTGTCTAAGAATACCCGGATTGCATCACAGCATTACAATACACAAAGTGTTCTCCATAATGAGGCCTTTCTTTGTTTACTTTCCCATTAGCGCGTCTTATTACAACAGTTTTCTGCTCTCTGGCAGTGCCAATCATCACGTTAGATCAGGAGTTCCAGGAGAACAATGTTTTATTTTATTTGACTCAAACTCGTCTTCGTTTGGTTTACAGATTCTTCGTTCTGTATTTAGCGGAGCCCTTAAGTTATGTAAAAGTGACGCACGTTGAACGTGAAACAAAAACAGAAGGTGTCATCAAGGCAAAGATGAAATGAGCGCAATATACAGGAAAATCAAAAGAACTGTGATGTGTGAGAAATGGTTTTCACAAACGTAAATCATCAAAGGTTTATACCAAGAAAGCATTAAGGTATTGAACCAATGAAACAGTTATTTTGAAGCTTGATCTAAAGTAGAGTTTGATTCATCAGTCGCAGTAAAAAGATAGTTTCAAAAAGTAGAGACATCCTTGTTGCAGTTTTGGTGTCTGACTCTGATTTGTGATTTATTCATTTTGCTGATTCTCTTATAAGAACTGTAACTGACAGCATGTACATGCAAAATTCAACTGTCCTTCAATGCACAGTGTCATTTACTTGTTTATGAAACTGTGTAGTTCCACCTGACTGCACTGAGTCACAGGATATTCTCTCACTTTAAGCGCTTTAATAAATTGAACTTAAAGGAGGTGCAAATAATTAACTGAAAATGAGTTGCTGTACGTGCACCTTTATCTGGTGGCATATTCTGCCTCACCAAGCAAAATAACAGATTTACATTAAAAACAACAAACGAATATTAGATAATAAAATAATTTTTCAGTATGTTTATGACATCACCAGGACATGAACCCTTTTTCCTTCCTTGTAACTGCTTTGGTCCTCTGGTCTCAGTGAGGCTGCTGGCTCGGGGGCAGCTTTGGTTCTAGAGCTTTCTTCTGTTAGCTTTAAAATGTCCATGCTCAGCTGGGTGAGAGGGTCAGTGTCTGACCAGGTTTGCTGTTACCACCATGCTGATCTTCCTGTGGTACTGACAAGGTATTTGATGGACTGAGTTTAATTTCCCAGTAAACATCAGTATCAGTAGAATCAGTTATTAAGGCCCTGTTTGTAAATGGCCAGTTTACAGTCACCAGTTAGCCAGAGTACCTGGAGGAGACCCACAGAGGCGCAGGGAGCCTCCTCGCAGTCAGGTGACAGTGCTCATTGTTTAACCAGTGTGTGACACTAAAAACAAAGAATTAAGAAATCATAGAAACTTTCTCAGACGTGCCCTCATTTTTAAAAAAATGTTTCTGATACATTCGGATGGTTTTATGTGATTGGAGTCATACATGGACTCTGTTTAGCATTCATTTTTAGTTTTTTGCAGTCTTTGTTCATATCCATACAGAAGAACGGTGCCTTCTGCAGTTATTTTACTGGTGAGAGTCCCCCAAACTTATTTTACAAGCTCGGGCTTGCTAGCCACGACTATTTCAGACGTGTTTTCCTCAAAGTGGCAGGCTTGTTGTCTACAGAGTAGACAGCTTTTTTCCCTCGTCAGGTGCATGGGGTGGTTATTGAAGACAATCTTGTAAAATCTGCTTGGAAGCCTGAAGAACCAGTAACGACAGGACTATAATTTAGAACTCGTAGCTTTAAAAACAATAAGTGAAGCAGATGCTACAGGAGGGAAAGAGCCTGCCCTTCATTTATTATTCCCGTTGAAAGAAGCTGGTCTCTGGTTCGGTGGCTGTGTGCATTAAAAAGCTCATTTCAAGAGACTAACGTTGTAGAAGATGACCAGTGCAAGCAAATCTAAATTCAGTGCCAGACACAAATCCAGACATTCAATATTAACGAGCTGTTGGAGATCTGCTCCTCAGAACAGGTGTAATATCTTCATCAATGCAGTTACTGTTTTAAACAGAAATGATTTAACTTGATGAATATTTAACATCAGACTCCAAACTCATGAGGACTAAATGGGCTCCTCAGCCAGCTGTGCTCTGCTACCTCTGGTGAACCACCTCCACATCTGTCACCATGGAGATTGTGGAGCTCTCCTAGGACCTCCAGGGTATTTGTTATGCTTGCACTTGCTAATATGTGTGAGATGAAGGCCGCCACATCTTCACGATTCATGTGACTTTAAGGTGCCTGGTCATCATCGCCATAATATTAGATGTGTGTACGTTACGGCAGCAAGTCCCACTATAGGCTGTGAACATTTCCACAGGCCCAAATCTGAACAATAAGCCAAAACGTCTGTAGCCATCTATCTGTTTGTACCTTAATCTGCATTCTTGCATGGAGAGGTGGGAGGGGACTAATCGCTTTTCTACAGCCTCATTAAATCCTGTCCTGGTAGGTTAATGGTTAACTGGCTGGGCTGTTGATGCTTTGACGTTGGATGTATTTATATTACAGACTGTAATGAGTTATGGAAGGTAATTAGAAATATGTTTCACTTGATTCGTAGTCATAATAAAAATACAACATTTTTTTATGCATCGGTCATGGACTGATGTCATTCAGTTTTCTCACGTGTCTTTTAATAAACTGCATCAATGTGGTTTGAAATTTCATGACCTCAGTTTATGTGCAGCTGCTGCAGCTGAATAGAGTGTGCTGAGTGCTGTTACTGCTGCTCTCTGGCTGCACAAGGTCAATTTATTGGTTGGTAATACAGATTATTGATAGGCCACAAAGAGGCGTTGGACCCTGAATTCATGCTTGTACGTGTGAAGAAGGGAGGGAGGGCGAAACATGAAAGGAAAACTAGTACTTACCCTGATTTGTTCTACTTCGTTGCTTTTGAACTGACCTTTGAACTCGAGTTAACGGTTGATCTGCGTCACCAGTGTTTGGTTCACTTTTTCTTTCGAGTCGAGGCAGTGCAAAGCCAGTGTGAAGTGTCTGCTTTTTTCCTGTTCGTTTTCCAAATCTTTCATCGGTTTTCTTTATAAAATGAGTCAAAAAGCTCTGTTGGGATAAGCTCTTTATGTCTGAAGTCTACAGCGCAGACTCAGAGAGGAGCTCAGAATCTGAACTGAATAACGAATCATGTAACAAAATGAATTCATGAATCTGATTCTTATCATCCTTCACATTAAAAAACAACTTCAAAGATTTATTTGCTGTTTTTTTGTTGTTGTTTGTTTGTTTTGCGGTTAATCAGAGATGTGGAGGACAGCCAGGTTTCTGTGTGCAGTGGTTGTACGGATCATTTTCTGCTGCTTGTGTCATGAATACAGTTAGCTGCTACCTCTCATGACACACAAGGGGGCTTTAGTCTCTCTTCCTGCAGCTTTGTGCTCTGTGTTGATCCCCATGTGTGATTGGCTGCCTGCAGCCTGTGATTCAGCACTTGAGCATTAATCAGTCCTGTCTTCAGTTGGGTAGCTGTCACCTCTCATTGATGCATGGGTTCAGGCCCAAGTAGAAGGCGGGTACCCTGCTGACCTCAGACCCACAGCATGTAGCTGGGCCAGTTTATTAAAATGGCTTAGGTGTATTGTTAGAATTCCATCAATATTATTTGTACAGATTGCTTAATATAATTATATTTATCCATATTGTCAATATGTCTTATGGCTATAGAATTTGTGAAGATGTAATTCTCAAAGCTAAGCTCATCAGTGATGTTGTGGTCAGCTTTAATGCTAATCATGTAGGAGGATGTTTAGTAATCTGCCTGGGTACTATGGGATGTGCTAATGTATTAGGGTTACATAATTGGATAGGTGCTGATGGAATTTGCTGCTTGCACGTTTGGAAAAGGCACCCGAGGCTGAAAGGTATGAAAGATATGCTCCCATCCAGATGATGGATGTCTTTTTCAGGTAGGGCCTTGTGTGTCAGCAGGACGCTGCTCGAGTGCACGCTTCATCTGTTACCACAGTATAGCTTCATGGTGCTGATCTGGCGTACCTCAGGTTCAACCTTTCAAACACTTTGCTCTCTCAAAAGTCCAGCAAATGCTTTCCTCAGTTCCCAGTAACACCACAAGTGGTGCTAAAATAGAGGGGATACAGAATTGTAACAACGTCTCTTAAAGCGGTACATTTTCTCATTTTAAATATTAAATATTTTATTGACAACTGATCATAAAAACAACATAGTGGATCTGCACCTCAGTCATTGCATTATGTGCACAGTGTTTTTGGCACTGGGGTTGTATTAGCAGTGATGAGAAAAATGAAATGAGTGAGCCGCGTGAGCTCAGCATCAGCCTCTCGAGGCAGCCGTACATAAACAGGAGTATTAGCTGCTCCAGTTTCTGCAGTTGCCATCCAGCTTCACGTAGATTTTGTACTCGGCAGCTGGTAGGTTAATGACTGGCCAATGCATACTCTGTGGTCCTGCAGGTGCTTATGGGGTTCTGTGTGCACAGTTCATGAAGAGAAACATATTTCCCTGTAGTCCTAACTGCACATCCCTGAACGTGGATGACTTATAAATGGCCCTAGATCACACAGACATGCAGCTTTTCTGCAAAGTACAAAAGGCTGTTTGGTGCCTTTAAAAACAGTCGTTTCTTTGTGTTTTCATTCAAATATTGTCAACTCTTCCCACACATGGATATTTAACAGAAGTTAATGTTAACCTTAGAGTGTCAAAACCAACACAAGATATTTGTTGTTTTGGATCAGAGCCATGTCTCCCTGCTTGCTACGGGAGAATCTGCAGAGATCTGTGTGCAAAAGGAGAGTGGGTGTGGGGCTCTGCCGAGCGAACACTGTATGTAGTCCAATTTTAAGGTATCGACCTTACTAGATATAAACTATATAGCATCATCCTGCATTGCAACCAAAATCTAATGAAACATTTTAGCTGCTGATGTTGCTCAAAGATTCCTTGGCAGTCGGTTCTGCTCTTTAGGTGCAGATCCACCACTGAAATCAGTGCTAGGCATGAGAACTTTGGAGGCAGCTAAGTAGGGGTAGCTGTGTTCACTGGAGGAGCCAAGGTCACTGCCATTGGGTGGCATTGGGCGTATGCAGAATTGGCCTTCCCATGAGCCCTTTTCAGGATTTCTGTTTCAGGATCCCTTGATCCACAAGGTGATGTAATATTTGTGTGTGTGTGACTACAGTGACATTTCTGAGCTCAAAGACGACATCAGATGTTGCAGCTTGTTTTAGTACATGTGGAAAAATGTTACATCGTTAACAGCAAGGTTTAAAGGAGTGGATAGCCGTTTGTCCTGCTTCTGCAGGATGAAAGAAAAAGGTCACCAGTGATCTACTGGTGCCTCAGTCTGGGTAAGATCACATGGATGTTAGGCATCGCCCCCCCAGTGGGAAGTAAAATCACTGTTTTTGTCACTTTTTTCCACAAATCAATAGACTTTATCGACTGTTGCCACACAGGTGCGTACACACACACACACGCGCACGCACACGCATGCACACACACGCACGCACACGCACGCATGCACACACACACCTTCTATTAAGTTGATCTTTGGCTTCATACTTGAAGATGTGGTTTATCATTGTTGGCCTGTTGCAGATTTTAGTGATATAAAAGAAATGCAAACACTTGCACTACGAGGGAAATTCAATACAGCCGGGCTTTCTTTGCTTTAGCGGAGTTGAAAAAATCTAAAACCCCAGCTGGACATAACAGGTATCACAACGGTGGTTATCAGCTTCCTGTGTTAAGCTGAGCTTTCTGCTCTGGGTCCGATGCACATTCTCATCAAAGGGGCTTTTAATGTGTTGCCCGACTCTCCTTCAGCACAGAATAATCCCCACGAGCACAGCCGACTCCAGTGAGTGTTATCAAATGATTATATTGAAATGGTGATAAAATCTAACATTACATTGCAACACTGTTGCAAAGAAGACAGGAAATTAATGTTGCAGAAAATTGTTAATCCTGTGATTTAGCGCCCAGAGCGGTACGATGAGCATTTTAATCAGAGTTAATTGTTTTAAGTGTGGGTGTGCTCACGGTGCTGCTGTTCATTTTTAACATAACTGCCTCACATTAGCTCGGAAACTTTAAACTGGATACATTTAAACACTGAAACTTACTGACCCACCGGCTAATGAAGGAGATGTGGAAATCCTTTTAGTTTGCCTGCACACAAAGGGAAATTAACTTCATTGATCAAATAGCTATTCTTGGTTGTTGTTGTGTGTTCTAGTAGCTTCCAATTCAACAGTGTAAAGGAGACTTGGCAGCAAAGTAAAGCAAAAATGTATAGATTTCTGGCATCACCAAAAGAATAGACTGCACAAGCCACTAACAACAAGATGCACAGTTTGCACTGCTCTGACTTTGTAGCTTCATTTGCTGTTAGTAAGCTAAACAGCTTAACAACTGGCACATAGAGAATACAGAGAATTTACATTGCAGTTAAAATATGATGCAAATAAAAGAGTTTCTCTAAGGTTTTGTGCTCAGAAGAAGATGCCATGGTGAGTTGGTCAGTTACAAAGAGGGCCACTTTGGTAACACCAAGAACTCTGACTTGAAGCTCGACGTAGCTCACTGACCCATTAATCTCGCTTTGCTTTGGCTCAGCATCAGAGCTTTTCTGCAAAATGGGGCGATCGTGGTTCAAGAGTTGGGAGTTCGCCTTGTAATCGGAAGGTTGCCGATTCGAGTCCCGGCTTGGACAGCCTCAGTCGTTGTGTCCTTGGGCAAGACACTTCACCCGTTGCCTACTGGTGGTGGTCAGAGGGCCCGGTGGCGCCAGTGTCCGGCAGCCTCGCCTCTGTCAGTGCGCCCCAGGGTGGCTGTGGCTAAAGTGTAGCTGCCATCACCAGTGTGTGAATGTGTGGATGACTGGATGTGTAAAGCGCTTTGGGGTCCTTAGGGACTAGAAAAGCGCTATACAAATACAGGCCAAAATGACCAAGATTTTAAAAAAGCAGCCCTCAGACGTCTAACTTTGGGATATCTTCATCTTTATACCAGCGATGACTTATTAAAGAAAGTGAAAGGCGTAGGGTTAGACGTGCACAGCTTCTTTGGATTCGCAACACGCAAGCTAAAATCCCCATGTAGTTTTCAGCCAGCAGAAGCAGCAGATACACGAGGCACCAGCGAAATAAATGTTCACAGTTCAGAGCTGTTGCACTCCGTCGGGTGGATGTCATTAAGCGCTGATGTTTGTTGGTGTCATTCCATGTTTCAGTGGCTCTCACCGCTGTGCACCAGGAAACCATTTCTGTGTTGAAATAGACTGCACGCAGGTGTCGTTACAGCAGCTGGAGTGATCTGTGAAAAGGACCGGAGGCCTTTTTTAATAGAATTCATCTCTCCCAAAACAAAACACACACGATTCCCATCCATTATCTCAGAACACGAGATCATGTATTATTTTCTAATGATAGTCTGTTTTTTACATTCCGTGCAGTTTCCACTCATATTTAGTATTACCACAACCTGCACACCAACGTGCAGGACTATGCAGGGAGCAGATAAACCCATGACTCTTTGGGACAGTGGCTTTCTTTAGTCTCGTTGTCTCTGCGAGGTTGTCAGTGACCTGTAAATACCTTCTGATCGTCAGCTTACCTTTCATAAAACCACATCTTGGCACTTTTTTGGCACTTGACACAGTTTTCGTGTTGTGCCCAAAAACCAGGATAATTGAAAAGGTTCTTGTTCTGTGTTGTGCTTACAGCACACCTGTGCCCAGCAGACGTGTTGTTAGTTTTATACATTTATATAATGCTTTCCTAGTCTTGCTGACCACTTACTTACTTTGCATTTGTACAGCACTTTATTCTGTAGACTTAAACCACATCATTGCCAATTTAAAATCCACCCAGGAAACCCCGGCTGTGGTTTGGGTTCTTCATGCTGCGAGGAGACACCACCCTAACGATGTGCTCGTCCTCTCAGGCAGGAGAAAAGCCTCAGTAGCAGTGTGACCTTTAACATTTTTCAAACTCGCTGAGCCTGTATCTATAAATACATTTTTTAGGTTTTGTATGGTTCAGTGTTTCTGTTTTTGTGGAAATAAATGTGAAGAATGAAGGTGGAGTCACACCCTGCCCATCAGCTGATCTTACAACTCTTACTTAAATTACCTGAAGAGACACCAGCTCCCTCCTCATACCTGTTATGTCAGTTCGGTCAAACACCAGCACCCTGCTGTTACTGCTGAAAGGCATTTGCGGTAATTTATTTGCGTCACTTCATTAGCACAGCCCGTTAACACAAATTGTGCATTCTTAGTAAAGTTTGATCCAGCTGAGGCCGTTAGTTTAAGGCTTTGTCTGTGTGACAGTAGTCAGAGTGAAACTGCGTCTGTGGAGATGACAAAGGTTACTGGGCCAACCAAGGTATATGCATGGTGTGTGCGCCCGCACCGTCACTTCCTGTAATTGGGGTTTGAACTCTGTTTTGTTGTTAAACTGATTTTTACTTTTTTAAAATAAAGATTTATGTCCAGTTACTCATGGTTACTTGCTAAAGAGAAGTCAGAGGTATGTGATTGGCTCAGTTTTACTGATTATCTGCCTGTCAGCAAGATTACAGTAAAAGTAACTGTCTGCATTTCAGTAAACTTAGTGGAGAGGTGGAGCATGGTCAGAAGAAGAACCTTTTGAATTTTAGTGTTGTTACTTTCTTTAGGGCATTGTCTCGGTGGAAGGCGTGCTCTCCGGGTCTCCTCGGATGTCGTTAGCCTGCGTGCACGGGCTCTGCTTTTTTGTTAAAGGCACAGTAGTCCACTGTTATTTGAATTAGCTGTTGCACCCTAACACCAACGTATCCAGGTAAAAGCGATTCTCTTTTAATGTCTCTCCTCTTAAACTTTTAGTTGGAAATAAAGTTTATTGCTCAAAATGAGTTTATGCCTGAATGTTGCCGGCTAACATCGCGGTGACAGTGTGTGTGCATGAGCGTTTGCACGTGTGTCTGGGTAGGCTTTAGGGTCAAACCTGAAACCCCATGAGCACTACTGCCCCTACTGGCTCTGTCGAAATAGGTGATATCAGAAACCCGAGTGTGGTTCAGAGACGCTTATAAAGAAAAGTTTCCATAAAGGCGGAATAACAGCTTTTAAGGGAGTTGTTGATGGAACTCGGCATGAGTAGTTTTCCGTAAGACGCAAACAAAAATGTCATATGTGCTTCTTGCTTTGACCTTGTGCTGTCGAAGGGTTAAATTAAACTGATTCAGCTGAAGCTGTGACAGAAAATATTACACGTGTATTAAAGAGCAGTTGTCGAAGTGGAGCTGATTAGACAGCATCAACAATGTGAGCGTTGACAGAGAGGCGTGGTAGTATTAATGTAATCATGTAACAGTGTGAAAGAAAGACTGGGATTGTTTTTACGTTTGCCTTAAGTGCACTAAAAAGTCGAATCATCACACGTTACAAAGGCTGTGCAGATATCACTGGCTTTAACGGATGTGCAAGTTTGCATATCTATCACACATGGTTAGCTTTGACTTTGACCACATGAATCTGTTTTTAAGCTCTATTTTGGTCTCCACCATCTCCAGTGACGGTGTGTCTTTGTCATCATATAAACAACATCTTGCATTGTAAACATATTCTCCAATCAGACTTTAAAATACCTCGATGACAATGGAGATTCTAGTGCTCTCCATCCCGTCCTCATCAACATCTCATAAGCTTCTCTGGAAAATTTCTCAAGATTTGTTGCACACTTGGAATCAAGGATGAGCTAAAGTTTAGCTGATATGTCAATGAACATTTAAAGGTCAAGAATAGTCCAATAACTGTTATGGTAATTATGTCATAGTTAGCACAGTCCTGTCTGTCATAACTAGAGATGGACCGATCCGATATTAGGTATCAGTATCGGTCCGATACTGACGTAAATTACTGGATCGGATATCGGAGAGAAATAAAAAATGTAATCCGATCCATTAGATATCAAAAAAGCACCTCACAAAACTTGCGACACGGCGTAACTCAGCTCATAACCGTAGCACATCGGAGCAGTGTGGTCACGTGATAGAGCGGTCGTGTGTATTTGTAGCCTCGCTACCAAACCAGCATTTCATCTCCGAGGAAGTGATCCCCGAGAGAAGTAAAGCAAGCGTGTAAGTTCGTCTCTGAATGTTTGTAAAGCATTCCAGCGTTAAGCTTAACAACCTATGGAGCGACTGCCTCTCTCCCTCCCTCTCCTGCTGCTACTTCAATCATGAACCTGATCAATGATCAGCTGATCGGCTTTTCTGTCGCGAGTCCGTGTCTCTTCTTTGTTTTTGGCCCACTTTGCACCAGAAAGAGGAAACCAGCGGCTGAACAACAGCAGCACGTTTAAGCTTGATCAGCTGTTGTTAGAATTTATTTATTATTACTTTCTACTCGAGGATCTTTTTCTACAGCTGACGCTGGTAACTGTGCAGGGGCGGATCTAGCAAAGTTTAGCCAGGGGGGCTGATAGGGCATGAACAGGGAAAAGGGGGCACAAAGACATACTTTTCTTTCTTATTCTCATTTAAAATGTCTAGCTTTTAATAAATAATTATCTGACACACAAAGTTTTAATTTGATGTAAAATGTATAGAAGTCCATTACTGTATATAGTAACTGTTAAGTCTAATATATATACCCTAGTAAGCTATACTACTTTTTCCTTTGGGAAGGTACCATCTGTGCAGTCTGCAATTTTGTTGAAGAAAGATGTTGAATCTATTTAATTATTCTTGAAAAATAATTGATTTCTGTGCATTTTTTCCCACACTGCATCAAATTAAGGTTGATTACATCGATTAATCAGAATCAGAATCAGAATCAGAAACTTTATTGTCATTGTCATGAGAACAACGAAATTAAGAATGGTCCCCGATCATTGCATCATCCCTAGCAATATCAAAATATAAATAAAACAATAAAATTCAATAAATAAAATAGAATACTTAAAATACTAATAAGATATAACAGTAAAACATTCACATACATTCCCACACACATGCTTCAGACCGTGCATAGATTAACACAAGAGTGGCGTGATGGACATTTTTTTTGTAGTATTCAGATGTGTTATTGCAGTTGGATAACAGCTGTGTTTGAGTCTATTAGTCCTTGCTCTGATTGCCCTGTACCGTCTGCCTGAGGGCAACAGTTCGAACAGGGAGTGGCCAGGATGTGAGGTGTCTTTTATGATGTTTTGGGCCTTTTTAAAACAGTGGGCGTTGTGTAGAACTTCCAGTGTGGGGAGAGGGCAGCCAGTGATCTTTTGGGCAGTGTTAATGATCCCTTGGAGTGCTTTCCTCTGAGCCCCTGTGCAGCTAGTGTACCAGATGCATATGCAGTAAGTTAGAACACTCTCAATGGTGGCTCTGTAGAAGGACACCAGCAGTCTCTGTGTGATGTTATTCCTCCTGAGAGTTCTCAGGAAGTACAGTCTCTGTTGGGCCTTTTTCAGCAGCTCGGAGGTGCATCATGAGGTGGAGGGTGGGGGGTGGTTCCCTATTTTTTTGCTGGGAGTTTGCAACCCTATTAGTTAGGTTGCTTAATATTTCTGCTAAGTGCTCTTTAAAATACCAGAATAGGGAGGATGGAGCAGGTTTAAGTTTATTAGATTGATCAGTTTTGCTGAACTATGAAATATTTTGTGTGTAGTGTATTTTTTTTTTTAAATACAGGTATAACAGAATAGCTTCAGTGTTGTTGTTTATTTAAACTTGAGTATGAACTTATACAAAATGCCGCAATATATTAAAAACACACTATATCGGATTCATATCGGTATCGGCAGATATCCAAATTTATGGTATCGGACATAAAAAAAGTGGTATCGTGCCATCTCTAGTCATAACACTAACCTGCAACCTCTCTGATTGGTGGAGGCATATAAATACAAGTAGCCACAAGTGGTGTAATTGCAGCAATGGCTGTAATGGAAGCTGCATACTGTAGTGGTAAGACTACACACCTCTGGAGCGGGGGTTGCAAGTTTGATTTCCACCCGGTATCCAGTAAGGGTCCTGGCTATGACCCCCATGCTAGAAACAAGCCCTGGAGTGGCGTGGCTACGTCTGCAGCCTGTCCACAGTTCAGGACACAAGCATTTCACTGCATGTTCACTATATGTTGTACTGTGACCAGTGTTGGGAAGGTTACTTTTAAAATGTATTCCATTACAGAATACAGATTACATGCCCCAAAATGTATTCTGTAACGTATTCCATTACGTTACTCAATGACAGTAACGTATTCTGAATACTTTGGATTACTTAATATATTATCATGCTTTTTACAACAACGTGAATGTACTATTGCTGTGTGATTTATTACTATTACTGAAGGTCCACGACTCCGAACTGTAGTAAAGGGACCTCTGACTAATACGGCGGGGTCCCTGTCGGCTCGTAGCCGAAAAATAGCTTTACTTTGTTGTGTGGGTCAACTTTTCTTGCGAGAGACAGAGAGAGGCGTTGAAAGGCTGCTCCAACGGAACTTATTGTTTTCGGAGGAAAACAGGAACACGGTGTACAGTCGAGTCTTAATAGCTTACTTACAACTGGGCTCGTCAGGCACTCTTCTTGGCTGCAGTGGTTATTATTATATTTACATGCTTCCAGCTCCCGTTGTTGCTCGATGACAACTCGTACCTTTCCACTCCCCTTTTTCTCCCTCCTAGCGCTCACAGACCCATAACGTGTATGGCAGTCCATTCTCCCTGCAGCACGGACTACACTGCCCATGATGCTACATTCTTTAGAGCTATGCTTGTAGCATTCTGCCTGTTAGCTTAGCACAACAACAACAACAACAACGAAAAGGCGCTCTCTCACCCAGGAAACACACAGTCGCAGAGAGAGAGAGAGAGCGTCGCCCTGTAACCATGGCAACCGTAACGCTGCCACCTGGAACAACAGAACGTAGCTGTCAAACAAAACCCAAACAGTCCTGACCCGCGACAATATGAAACAGGAAAGTACCGCAGTGTAATCCATTTATTTCAACAAAGTAACTGTATTCTGAATACCACCTTTTTAAACGGTAACTGTAATGGAATACAGTTACTCATATTTTGTATTCTAAATACGTAACGGCGGTACATGTATTCCGTTACTCCCCAACACTGACTGTGACAAACAACAGTTGTATATTTGCAATTACATAAGCAGTGTAGAAAATGAGCATACTGAAATGACTAAAGTTTCTTTCTTTAAAGCCACACTTTAATGCAGACAAGGTCAAATTTAAGGACGTCCGTTATTTGTAGTCTCTTAAGACTACAACAGGAAACACACTGTTTTAGTTTATCATTGATTCAGAAAACATCAAAGTTGCGCTTGGATCATTTGATAGGCTACCCTCTGACGAGCAACATCCAATCCTGAAGCAGGTGGACCAGTCATCCAATCTAATCAGACATTTGTCAAAACCAGTCGAGCAGTTCTGTCATGCTGCTGTGGCTCCAACCCCAGCACTACCAGCTTTTCGTATGGAGTCTTTAAAGTGCCCTCAATTTCTAACTAATGTACCTACATTTGTATTTGCTAATTTACTGCAGCTTATCCCTGTTGAACTGTGATTGGCTGCTGAAAGCTGATAAGTCAACAGTTAATGATTCCGTTTTACTGCACGCTGACCCCTTGCCTATCAGATGAGCGGCACCTACTGGTATCTTGTTGATCATTTAGCTACAATGTGGTCATGGAAGCTGTAAACAGGATCCTTTTCAGCCGTTAGTCAGCAGTTTGCTGTCACCGCTGTGTATAGTCGGTGACATTGTTCGCTACAGCGCCACAGTTACTACTACATGTGTAAGCAGCTTTGTCATTTTTACCAACTGTTCCAGAGTTAATCTATGGATTAACGACATGACACCGTTAAACTTCTTTTTCAGGCGCTTCTGTTAGAAGATCATTTTAACCGTTGCATTAAAAGCGCTTCCTCTGTTTACTGTAATTGGATGGAAGTCATTCTTTCTGTGTTGCTGCCAACAGTTGTGCTGCAGTCCTAGTGAAGTGAAGGTGAAAGAAATCTGGCGTCTAGTCCTCAGAGCTTCAAACAATGACATTTAAAAACATTAAAGACGTATTTCAGGACCATCCAGACCTTGGTCCTAATACAGTTTTTAAACTGTTGTAGCCATTGCTTGTTTCTTTACTGTTTATCTTTCGTAGATTCTGTTTTTCTCTTGCAGACTTGTAGCATGACTTCGCAAACAACTGCAGATCAGCTCTCCGTCTCTGTTGATGTAATCCCATCTCTGTTTGTCTCTCTGTAGTCACTGATGTGGAACTGAAGCGGCTGAAAGATGCCTTCAAAAGAACCAGTGGCCTCTCCTATTACATGACCCAGCAGTGTTTCTACAGGGAGGTGCTGGGAGATGGAGTTCCCCCTAAAGTCGCAGAGGTAAGCCACAATGATGTCACACCACGTATTCTGAGTGGGTAACGGTGGCGGCAGTTTCCAGGAAGCCAACAAAATCAGTTCGGTTATGCCTTAGCAGTGTGACCAACGAGCTTTGTATGAAGGATTTTATTGTAAGTACAAGCTAGAGATTTTAGTTGTAGTGAGGGGCCATTTCACCTCACATTAGGCTCAGCCTTGCATTCCACTGAAAGACTTATTGATCCAATAAAAAGGTATCATTACCATTTTATAGCTCTGTGTTTCCTGTTGAAAAGCATCAGTCTGATGTTCGAGGCTAAAGAACAGCCAAAGTTCTGCAGGGGAATAAATATAGAATAGCAACGTAGTTTCCAGTTTATTTATAGCTGCTTAAAGGAGACTCTTCGTGCAGATACAGAGGAGAGTCTGTTTTTCTTTGAAGTAACTGAATCATTAAAGTAATCAACACAGACCTAGACTTGATATATACAGCTGGTGTATATGCAACAGTATGACGATATACGTATAATATAGTCTGACTACAGTTTCCCTCACACATCCCCATCTGACAGAGCTTCCTCTTGTCACTTTTTACGACTTGTCATTCTCATGTTACACATTTGAAACCTGCTCTTCTTCTTCTTCTTCTTCTTCTTCTGGTGAAGTTGACAGATTTAAAAATACTCTGGAGGAATATAGACTGAAATGAAATGTAAAGACTCAAAGTGTAATAGTCATCGAAGAATGGGCAGTTTATCTTTCTCTCTATACATATAGATATAGAGAGGACAGAATCAGAATGCTTTATTAATCCCTGACTAAATTCTGTGGGTTACAGTTGACAGTAACCAACAAGACAGTAACAGACTAAACTGTTTAAATAATGCAACATGTCAGAGAGTTTACAAATGTAAGAAATAGCACTAATATGTACAAACGGCTCAATTATACAGATGGATGGATATTTAATTATTTAATTCGGGTTTGGTTTGGTTTTTATTGGGCTACTGATCGCTTTGTGTTGACAGCAACCTGGTCTTGCTCTTGAAATGAGCTACTAATTCCTTTGTTCATTCCTTTTAATTATTTTGGTTTATGGGCTTTTTGTATGACAAAGTTTAAATTGGTAGATGTCAGGCTGTTCATTCAGAATAACCTGAATTATAAAACTGCTCCAGGGAAATGACAGGTAGAGGGCGGCCTGAATCATTTTAAATGTGTCTGTATTAAACAGAAATAATAGAATTTCCAGAGTTTAGTTTTATTTGGATTACTTGAAAGTTGAATGAAGATTTCTTTTTTGTATTTCTTTCTTTTACCAATGTTAGGTTTTGAATAGCGTGTGTGCAAATATGGCCCAAATTACAGATCCTGCTTCATTGTTTGGGGCATTTAAGGGAGTTAGAGTCCAGTCAGACACATGGGAGCATCCTAATGTTCTGACGACAGGGTTTCTTTAGTCTTGTCTGCTTTGCTCAAACACACCTACCCTCACCGCTCTGCACATGGTTGTTTATGTAATGAAGAAAAAAAGAAAAACGAGGTTTTGATTGAAGTTTGTTGTCCTTGCTCTGTATGCATTTCAACTTTACGATGGAGTGACGATCCTAACATGAACTACTGATAAAGGTGCTCTGACATAATTCACACCTGCCTGTCACTTTTTCTTCTCCTGTGTTTTTTGTGCCGTGTCATGCACGTTGTGTGGGCACAACCATTTAAAGTTCACAATCGTTTAAAATCAGTTTGCTTGTGTAATAGGAATGCATTTTCCTCACATTATATCATAAATCATGCTGCTCTAACTGTTCAAGAGCACATGTCCCCTGCTGTCCTCTGCAGTCTTAGTTGCGAGGTGACAGCAAATGGTTATCTCAGTCCAAACGTGGGCTTTCCTCTGTCGTGTCCCACTGCTTTCTTCTGTAGCTTCAGTTGCTTCATAAAAATGTAACCACGTGTTGTGGCTGGATTGTGCATATCTGCTATGCATACGCTGTACATTTGTGGAAAACACTACAATGGCAAACAAAAACGTGCGTGATTCAGTTAAGGCTCGCTGCTCTGCCAGTTTCTTGAGCATACAATAACAACACCTACCTTGTCTCCTCAGTGCATTAGTAAGGCCAGTGTTAGTCATCGCGCACCCCCCACTCCATCTGCTGCTTATTAAACACACGGCTTGCATGTCTTCACTACAGCACGTGTCATCTCCCTCCTTCTTCTCCTTTGTCACCATGGCAGCAGTTACTGCGGTGACAGCAGTCCAGATGTAAGGTTGCTGCTGGTGTCTTCAAATATAGCCGTGGCTACTGCACAGTCTGGTAGTTCAAAGAAAGCCCGACCAATCAGTCAGTCAAGGAACACGCACTGTTCAGTGCTCAGAGGTTTATCTGGTGTTTTATCATAAGTGTATAATGACTAGGGCTGAGTATCGTCACTGATTTCTAGAATCGATTCGATTCCGATTCACAAGATCCCGATTCGATTCGATTCAATTTGATTCGATTCAATTCGATTTAAATCTGGGAAATTTTGCCTCAGACAGTCAGAAATATTATAATTCTGATCAGTACATTTACATATTTTTGTATCAATAAAAAGGAAGCTGACACTTTCCAGACTTTATCAAAGGTGTGAGCATCACAGCAGAGGCCTTTGTGTCAAAGTCGCTGAAGATAAAACAGAAAAACATGAAGGTGATTTTCCTGTTCTGGGATTTTATAAAAATATTCTGCAGTAGATCAAAAATGAACGAAAATCATTAACCAGCATATGAACATCACCTCTGACGTTACAGCAGTTTTATTAGAGACACGGCGTTTTGTATTTTGTATACTTTTAAAAAGTTTCAATTTGTTCAGAAGCCTGTTGAACAGCAGAAATTAGGTTTTCTTTTCAGAAGTAAGTAAAAGAAAAAAAACAGCAGCTGACAGCCTGTAAACAACGGTAGACTTGTGCGTAACAAGCAAGTGAATAATGCAGAAAACAGATTTTTAGACGGGAAACTGTTGTTGAAGTACAGAGAGAGAGAGAGAGCTGTGCATCCTGGTGGAAGCAAAACAGTAAAAGTCAGAGTGAATCCATGATGATGTTTATGTGAAGCGTAGTTTGGATCTTCTTTTGCTGCTGGTTCAGTCAATATTGTTTGGAGAGACATCAAACTAACATCTTCAGAATCAGCGCAAAAACGGCGTAAACACAAAGCGCGGACCCGCCGACACATCAGAGTCAGCGAGCTGTCGGCTTTCAGCCCTGATCGTGTCCGTGCCGTCGGTGAGAAAGTCACATCTCACTGATTCTGATCCGTCGGCGCTGTGTGTTTACGTCTTTGTGCAGAATCCGTGTTCCTGCTCTCATTTACTATTTAGCTGTTTGGCGGTTGTTGAAATTTTGTGAGGTTTCACCTGAGATTGTGGCGTTTCGGGCAAAATAAATTTATATTAAAAAATCGATTCAGGATTTTAATGAATCGATATCACGATTTTAATCGATAAATCGATAATCAAAACCCAGCCCTAATAATGACGGTGCTGACGATCATTCGTGGCCAAGTATCCAGAGATTTTATGTACTGGATAAATCGCATGTTGGCTTGATGTTTTGTTTTTTGTTTGTTTTCACTCAGTGTTATCTCAGTAGGATGAACAGTTATTAACTGGTATTTTGTTCCTCAGGCACACATATGCTGATAAATCCTGATAGTTAATGTATAAGTACAAGGAATTATTGTTGCTCACAGTGTGCTGTAGCAAGAAGGTCTCATGGTGAACTACCAAATGCTTCAGGATGAACACAAATACCATTACACCTTCCACATGTAATATAACAACAAGGTTTGAGCCGATCACTGTTTGGGAGGTGGGAGTGGGAGTGGGAGGAGAGACAGACGAGTTAAGAAGCGTGCTTTAGTTGGCTGCGTCGAGGACTTCCCCACAGTCTCTGGGGACTCCACAGTCAGTTTCATGTATGAAACTATATGCGTGTAGTGATATTTAAAGAGTAACAGTAACAAAATATTTACAGCTTTAAAAAGAATAAAGAACTAATCTGCTCTTGTAGAGGTTTCCTCTGCAACCTGACGACTCAACTTGGCTCTGAGCTTCGTGGACACGAATTCTCCGTTTCATAGTTTGAGTTAAGCTCCAAAAACACTCCGACCTGTGTGTCTTCATCAGCTCTACTCTTTGTCCAACTTAAACACATTTTGTCCAGTTTGTCGTTGTTCGTGGACTCGTCACATCGTCAGAATTATGACTTGACCAATGTTCCTGAGAAACACTAAAGACACGCTGTCTCTCACAGGTGAAATGTGCTTTCTGTGACGGTTGACCTTTTGCATGTAGATCGGCGGACTTCCCCTTTAATTTTGTTTTCCCACAAATGTGCGTTTACTGAAATTGATCACGTTTCTCTTCATAAAGCCACTGAGATTTTTTTTTGTGCGTGTGTGTATTCAATAAATACTATTTGCAGGTTTTTGGCAGTCGGGATGGCAGTGAATACAAACCTGACTTACAGTTTATACATGGATCAGTGAATGCATCAGTATTTTTAGTTTCTGTCACTTTTTAATATAAATAAATAAATGCAGGTTTAAATGAAGAAGATGGTTAAGTGTTTAAGGTATGTGCTAACTAAAAATAAAGACAAAAAGATAGTTTATTAAATTTTAATGAAATTTGCAGTAGGGCTGGGCCATATTATACCGTTCACGGTAATACCGGTATAATGTTAGGCAACGATAGGAAAATGAAATATCGCGATAGAATGGGAGTAAAACGCGCATGCGCAGTGCCTTTGTTTTCATACGCACATGGCCGATTGTTGAGTGAAACAGATGAACCAGAATTGGTTTGTAAAAATGGTGCAACTTCAGTGATGTGGAACTGGTTTGGTGTTTGTCCGTCAGATACACAACAAAGCACATTTTTTTGCAGAACATGCAAGCGGCCGTCGTTATTGTCATATTTGTCGGACTAAGATGCTCTTAAATCTGGGAGTAATCTGGGTCCTAAACTCCGTATGCTTCAGGTCAAACAACACTGCAGCATCACTTAGAGTTAAAAACTGTCTAAATTCTTTCATCTTTAATAAAACGATCAGCATTGCTGCTTTACCAGGTGTAACTATAAAGTTTAACTTCCAGGCATCCATGAAAACTAAAGTTATTACATTTAACGGAGTTAGAAGTTAGCAGGAAGCTAGCGGAAGTTAGCTCGCTAGTTTCACTAGTTACCTAAGCATGATATAGCATGTTCTGATGGAGAGATTTCTGAAAAAAATCAAACGTACAGCTCTGCTATCACTTCCAACATAAATGAAGACAGGAAACTAAACAGCAGTGACGTTTGTAGGGTTACGGAAGTTGGGCTAGCTGGTATATAATGATGTGCTACGTGATCGCTAGCGACACAGCTATGTTAGCATAACATAAACAGTGAAGCTGGAGGACGAACACTAACACTTTTCCACTTATAAAAGTTAACGTGAAGGTTCTTCATGGTTAGAAACAAATGCAATCGCATGGCAGGATACTGTAAACGGACCAAACTTCAGTCAGGAGAACAACTGAGATAATCCATCCACAATATGAGGTTAGTCATTAATAGACTGCAACAACATGGGAATAGAGCAGCTGCCAGAGAATTCAACATTAATGAATCAATGGTACAGAAGTGGAGGAAGCAAGAAGAATGAGTTTAATAAAGTTTGATTTATCTGACTGCTTTGTTTCGCTTAATGTGCCTTATAATCCTGTGCACCTTATGGTCCGAAAAATACGTACTGCACACTGCAGTTTAATGTTGCAAAGCACCTCTTTTTAACTTCAGTGGATATTATACATGGTTATGCTCAGGATATGTCAGCCCATTTCTACTGGAAATGCCTTTTGGTTAAACTTTCAGCAAGGAATTTGCATTTGCACTGTTACATTTTTATAAAGCTTTAATGTACATAAAAACCAGCTTCTTGTTTAAGTGAAAATAAATGGAAGGTTGTCTTTTTGCGCTAGTAATGTTGTGGAGTTGTATTTTGTCTCGCATCAATTATATCGTCGGTTATATCGTTATCGCAAATTTTCAAATATATATCGTGATAAATATTTTTGGCCATATCGCCCTGCTCTAATTTGCAGATTGTTTCGGTGAAGTTTAATAAACTCCTTGCTATCTAAAATTTAACAGGACACCGGAGTAAATTCTGGAGCATCTCACACTTCTGATAATCAGCTGTCTGCTTGACGTTTATTCAGCTGTGTAAAAACTATAACTTTAATCTCAGCCAAACCGATTTACTCAGGAACAAATAAAACACCAAAAAAAGCCAAACAACAACATTTGTAAGTTATCTAAGTGACTCATATATCATGTTTAACCTGAGTAGCGAAAGACGGCGGTGGGTTTGAAAACGATTTGCCGGGAGTCCGGTGTTCTCACGGCTCTAGCTAGCCTCGCCCCCGGCTAGCTATCGAGCTAGTGGGTAACAGACGTCTCCGAAAACGTCGGAGCGCTTTTGAAAATATGCGGTGTCTTGATAAACTGAGCAGATATTTGAGGTTTACACAGCTACATTCTCGCCTGAAAATATGTTAAACGTTTATTTTGTGACCCAGAAAGAATAATAAGAGTAATATTAAAACTAACTAGCTGCCGCCATTGTTGGAAACTAAGCTGGGCCGCGCTATGAATTCTGGGACACAGCTTCTTCTTCGTCGGGGTTTAACGGCAGCTGGCATCCTCGTACATGCAGTGCTGCCATCTTCTGTTTCAGTCCGTTATTACACTCTGAAATCCTGCTACTTATTCCTGCGTCTTTTGTGATCTTACAAAGCTTCAAACGACGCGTCGACTATTA
Organism: Rhamphochromis longiceps; assembly: GCF_057381845.1. Taxonomy (NCBI): domain Eukaryota; kingdom Metazoa; phylum Chordata; class Actinopteri; order Cichliformes; family Cichlidae; genus Rhamphochromis; species Rhamphochromis longiceps. Next base: position 2,823,678 of record NC_140570.1, on the reverse strand, counting down.
TCTGTGGGTTTCCCAGGTTTGCTGACCAGTGGTCTGATCAGTGGTCCAGTGGACCATTGATCAGTGGTCCATTGTGGTATCAATCAGACCACTGGTCTTTGATAATTATGATTGACATGGCAGCACTGAATGCACATGTGCTGTATCAAGCATGCACCGGGACGCAGGAAAGACGGGTGGACTTCCTGGTGGAGCTTGCAGGAGAGTTGGCTCACTCTCATGTAGCTGGGAAGAAGGCAAGAAAAGAACAGTTGCTTCGGACACAACCCTCCACACCTATCCCTGGAAAAAGAGCCATGTGTCAGGTCAAACACAAATGCAAGAACAATCATGCCACTGAGCGATGTGTTCACTGCTACAGATACACATGTGGTAAATGCAGAATACAGATACCATGGCAGTGCCAGGATTGTGAGTGATTGCTGAAAATGTTGAAGTGTACTCACTCACTTTTTATTATTATTTGTAAATATGTGTACAAATGGTTGGTTTTTTGTACTGTTTTTATCAATAAATCTCAGCAACAAAGGACCTACACCCATGTGTGTTGATTTCTCCCTAAGATGGCAAACTGAAACACTCCAAGTTGGTGACTTTTGGAGATTTATTTTCCTGGATGATTGAGAATGCATCAAGATGAAACACAAAAGGAAGTTCACCGCTTTTAGCAGCCCCCCCCCCCCCCCCGACAAACAAAGAGGCAGTTGGCAGTTAGAAATCAGCAATCATTCACACACCCCCACTGCCCTCCAGAATTCTCAGGTAACAACCTAATTTACATATGAATGACTAGCCAATGTAGCTTCCACTTGGCTGAAGCTAAAGCTTAGCTAAAAGCCTACCAGGTAGAAAGCCAAATGGCTGCTCTCGGGGACTCTAAGCAGCAGTGTGTGATGAAGGGGCGGCAGATGACGGTGAAAGTGTTGGATTTAGGAATTTGCATCGTATGACACAGTGTGACTTCCGTGTTTTTAAAAGCCACAAATAAAGCTTCTGTACTCTGTGTGACCTGCTGGCATGGACATGCTTCATCAGCTTCTGACTGCAGAGTCATGTTATGCAGGCCATCAGCGTGTCCTTTAGCTTAATGACAGCAGCGCCTCCGTAACACGAGCTGATATAGTTTTAAAGATGAGGAGCACATTTCTCTATTTTTGTTTTGGGTGATTTTCTCTCACAGTTCCACAGAAACTAGTCCAGGGCTACTTCTGAGAAACTGAACTGAAAATGAATTGTAAGTCCAGCACAGGAAGTACTTTCCTCCTGTCAGCTTTCCTTTTACTGACATCGTACTGTAGGTCTTGCAGTATTCCAGAGTCACCAACATTACTGCATCCAAGCTGTTATGTTAAATGTTACATTTGTTATATTTTTGAACGACAAACTTCAAATGGTTTTGTTTTTTTTCTCAGTTGTCGGTGAAACCTGATGACGTTGGTCAAAACTCTTCTTTGCTCACACATTGGCAGCTTTTGTCACTGTGGTGTTTGGATGGGCTGACGTCTCGATCGTGTTACAGGCGGTGGAGCAGCTCGTGTTTAACGTTACGATTATGTGTGTGTTTTAGGTGATCTACACCTCGTTTGGAGGCTCTGCCAAAGGGCTGCACTTTAACAATCTGATCGTGGGTTTGGTGCTTCTGACCAGAGGACGTGATGAGGAGAAGGCAAAGTGTAAGTATCTGTTTAGGCCATGAGATGTTGATTTCATTTCCCTCTCTCTTGTCTCGCTTTAAAAAAAGCAAAACAAAAAACAGAATAAAAGTAGTTTTAAAATTTGTTTTTTATGAGATATAATGTAAGCTTTAAGCTAATGCAGTTTAGTTATAGTCAAGGAGTGATCACGGGTTGCCATGGCTACTGCCACAGTTGGATAAACATACTTACTGTCATTAAAGTAATTTATTACATCATTACCTACTATGAAAAGTCATTTGTTAAAGTATTTCTAAATTGCTAAAACGAACCCCCTTTGCATGTAGACGGGGTGTCATGGTTAAACATCCGGAGGCTGTATTTCCTGTCATATATTTACCTTTAAGTGCTTTCACTCTACCTCTTTTCATAGCGAGTTGCACTCGGTAATATCTCCACCACCAAATAATCAGCATCAGGCTGGTTCGAGCTAGCTTTAGCTGAACTAAATGCTGTTTCTGAGGCTGAGCTCTGGCACAGGTATTAACAGGCCTCGTGTTTTGAAGGTACTGTTTAAAAATGTGAAGAACTAATTAGCAGCTGACCCTTGTGAACACTTCTCAGTATCTCAGCCGTGTAAAGGCCCGACAGACTCCTGGATTTGTTCCACGATTACTTGGTGAAATTTCCCTCTGGGCTTTGACTCGGACATTTATCCTAAGCCTCGTCCAGTGCTGTCTTGGATGTTTGCTTTCATACTGAAAGATGAACAATTATGTAGATTTCTGTTGAGGTCATCAAACTGTTCTTTGTTGTATTTTAGAAGCTAATAAAACAAATAATGAGACGACTCGTTCCACAGATATTTTTTCCCCACTATCAATTTTATATCTGTAAACTTTAAGAAACTAGTCTCCTGGGTCAATAATTCTGCAATCACTCATTTTAACCTGCGGTTTAGTCCTTTATAATATCTGTCTCCATTCTTTGTTCCATGCTAAGTGTTACTTGGAACAAAATCCATCCCGGATACGGATGTTGGCATCCATCGAGTTATTTATAGGCAACATATGTTGAACGTGACAAAACAAACGAATGATGAAATTAACATAAACGAAACAGATTTGGGGCTTTATAATAAAAGTTTTTCTTAAAAATCTTTTAAATGTTAATAGTTACTGTATGTGTGATGACATTCGTCGACGCACTCGTTAAGGAGGAGATGGGGTACATGCATATATACATACACTGTGATCAAAGAGAAAAGATGCAGTGTTCATAGTTGTCACATCACTACTGGGACACGTCCACCTGGAAGACAAAACAGTACTGCGGTCCTCCAGCTGTCCTCTAAACGTCTTCAGATTTAACTTGGCACAGCACCAGCTTCCAGAAGGGCGTGGCATATGGCACCAACCTGTGAACACACCTACACCTACCCCGCCTTACAGGCCAAATCATTCTCCACGGCAACCAGGCTGTCAGTGGCGGCTCAGTGAAACTGTAGGAATGGTTTAGCCGACACCGGACAAATACTCTGACACGTGACAAATGAATGCTCCTCATACTTCCTGGCCCGACACTGTAAATGTCCAAGTCAACCAAATGTTAGATTTACACGTGGTACTTGAAGCTAGCTGTAGCAGTTATCTTTGCTTTAACGGTGAAGTTTCTTGTTCTTCGCCTCCCACACGGTGGTGTTATTTACCCATCCAGCAGGTCACAAGTCCCCAAAAATCACGGTTTCTCTTCATATCTTTGTCTCCCCTCCATGAAGAGATGAACGTAGTCTTGGCTCGAGATAAAAACAAAACTTTAGTCTTGCAGTACTACTGACCGTCCACTGCTGACCGTCATGATGGAGCGATGTTTTGCCCGACAGGGTGGCGAGTCGCTCACGTGACTGAAAACTATGAAAAAGCGAGTCAGCGAAGTCGGAACTGCAGCGAAACACTTGAATTTAATCTGGGAACAAAACATTGAAATGTTGAACTTGTCAGTGGACTGATGACAGCTGGTGAGTGGTTCTGTTTTACTGCAAAACATCATTTTTAGAAGGTATTTCTACATATACAGCTTCAGAAAAGCTCACTCACCTTAACTGTCCAAGCACACATGGGCCGGAAACTCTCAGAACTGTGTGAGACATCTGGTTGATTTCTTTGTAGGATAGGCTACAAGCTGAAGGAGCGACTGTTTTGAGACCACAGTGATTGAAATGTTTCGTTTCTTTTTGTTTTTCATGCTTTTGGTTCGTCTCCTCTTCCTCTGGCTCATTCTGGTAGTCGTATCTCACATGTCGCAGGCATTCAAATCCATCAGGACATTATTGACATTGAGACTTTTATCAGCTCATTGCTGCTGTGTGCTGGACGCCTGCGTTCCTGTGATAAAGCTGAGCTTTCTTCTTCGTGTGTTTGTGTGCACAGACCTCTTCAGCCTGTTTGCCAGTGATCTGGGGGGATATGCTGCCAGGGAAGATATAGAAGCAGTTCTGCAGGTCCTGGATGGAGAAGTCCCGGCATCCCTGAAGGAGTCCTTCGGCGAGGTGAGCAAACGCTGCAAAAGACTGCACAGCATTAATCTGTTAACTCATGCACTCATGCAAGTGAGCTGCAGACTAATGACTCCTCAGCTTCTATCGCAGAGCGCTTGATCGTTGCAGAGGTTTCAGTCACATGCTTATAAAAGAGCCATTGTTACTAGGAGCGCACAGGGAGCCTCCTCGCTGTGATAATACAAAGTTTGGCTTATCAGCGAGTCATTGTGCTGGTTATTAAAATACCACCTGAAAGCATGCAAACCTCCCCACTCCCACCTCCTTTATAGCATGCAAACATCTCTAGAGACACAACACAATAAAGTCTAATACTCAGGTGTTGCATTTTCCCCTGATGATGTTTATGTCCATTATTATCCTTCTGCAATTACATGTTCACTTCTGAAATCACCACTAACCAAATCCATGTCCAAGACTGATTGTTTCATTTGTTTAGATGCTTATTTGTGGGTTAAACAGAGTCGGGATATTGTTTGTGTGCAGGAGAAACAAAAAAGTCGTTTGGTACTGGGCCACAAGAGTTGAGGCTCCGGGGGGGAATTCATGGTTTTCAGGGTTTTTATCGGCTTTCAGCGTTATTCTTTTATCGTTTTTATCATTAACTTGGTTTCCCTGCGTCTTTTCCTGTGTGTTATGAATAAATCTTCCTTTTTGTTTGGTGCCGGTGTCGTGCCAAACTTGGTACCCCCGACAGAATTTGTTTCCCCTGCGTCAGGAGCACAAGCTGGACTGTCCAAATCACGGACAAACGGTCTCCCACATTGCTGATTTTTAGTTCACAAACACTTCTTATTATGACGCATTACTCCTGAAACTTTGGAGGATTTAGCTCTTTATATAGTAAAGTTACAGGAGAATAAAAATAGTTATCAGCCAAAATGTTAATGGTTTGTTAAAATAATCCCATCTGAGCAATAAATATATAATTTTCTGTAGTAACCCTCAAACTGAATGGTAATGTAACGATACTAATTTTTCACTTTTTCACAAAATGAAAACATCAGTACTTCCTGCGTGCTCCCAGCACAGGGGAAACATTGTCGGGGATACCTACTTTGGCACGACACCGGCACTGGTTTTATTTTGTTGTATTTATCCGCCACACCTTTAAGGCCGGTCCGTGAAAATATTGTTGGGCATAAACCGGTCTGCGGCGACCGCTGCTGTAAAGAGTTTTAAAACATCAAAAGAAGGCAAACCTAAGGTTCAACTGAAAATAGTGCACGTGTATTTAAGAGCCTTCTTGGAGCACAATAAATATCACTCAATGATTTCACAATGAGTTTATTGGAGCTATCATTAGCAGTGCTAGCACCAGCATGTAGGCTAACGTCCACACACATGTACGTAATGTGGTTGCACAGTTTATGTGCAGCTGTTAACATTATTTATCGCTGAAGTATCAAAATAATTTAAGTCAAGTCCTTCTAGAGGGAGGTGTTGCAGCTCGGCTCGCTCTATTTTGACCAGCTTGTGTTTGTGGTGCCAATCATCTCGCTGACTGAAGCACACATACAGAGTTCAGGCCTTAGCAAAGCCATTGTGACATATAACATGTTTAAGTGTCACTTTGGTTTTAAAGGGGTGGCTGCATTACCTGCTGCCTCGGCCACTGGTAGTCCAGGTGTGCACGAGGCCGTTCCTACAGTAGCTCTAAGTTTGTGCACGAGGGAACATTTGCATTCATCGGGGATCGTTACGATTCATCAGGTTTCTTATATTAGAGCCTCGTCTGTCGTTCTCTGTTTGATGTTTGCAGCGTGAAACTGACATCTGTCAACTGAATAGAGCTTCCACCTTGATGTGAAGCAAAGTGCATTTCCCTTATCTATGTTTGCGCCCTCGTCCTTGGCTACTTTCTGCAGTCCTGCCCCGGCACTTGTCACTCATTTTGATGAGCTGACTTCTTTAAAATGTCAGTAAACTTCTGTTGGGGGAAAAAGACGTTCAAGAAGCAGAAGTCGGTGCTTCTCATCACGACCGAATGATTCGATTTGTCAGACTTTGTGTAATTTGTTAGTTTAAATTTAAAAGCCCTAAACCCCAAAACACTTTGACTGATGAATAACAATAGCTAATGAATCCGTAGCGACGGGCCAAAGCCTTTCCTCATTAAATAGCCAAACGAGGATGGACTCGGCACACGGCTGGCGATCGGTGTTTTGGCGACAGCAGATTCATTTTGCCTTTCTGTTTGTGCAGGGAGACAAGGTCAACTACGATCGCTTCAGGAACTGGCTCCTGCAGGACAAGGAAGCCTTCACTTTGTCCAGATGGCTGCTGTCGGGAGGAGTGTGTGTCACGCTGACGGATGACAGCGACACGCCCACGTTCTACCAGACCCTAGCGGGCGTCACACACCGTAAGGCCACCCCTAAAACAGCGTCCTGCAGCAGTGCGCCTGAATGTTATGTGTTTACTTCACACTTGAGACGCTCAGGTGTTCATTTGATACCTGGTTTGTTTTAGATGGACTTTGGATTGGAATCAGTCTGGATAATTATTCAGCATTTTTAGTCACTACAAGAAATTCTGACCTGCCTGGCCAAACTCTGCAATGCACAAGGCCTTACTAACCAATGTTGCTCCACAGAGAATAACTTAGAAAGCTTTTAATGTGAAACTGCTCCAAGAAAATTGATGGCTTGTAGCTTGTTAAAGCGGAGGGGAGGATTAATAAATAAAACAATTAAAAAAAATAAAACTTCAGCAGGTTAGAGCTGGTTTGAAGAGTAGTGTTTGTAAGGGGAAAAGGAGAGCATCAGACTCTTCTGAGTGGTGGGAATGCAGTTTGTGCTGATGGTGTTCCTGATGCTACCAGGAACCACAAGTTGGTATAAAGTTTGCATTAATACGAGCAGCAGCTGCTGCCAAGATGTGGAGGTTTCTTGCTAGAAGGTGATGACATATACCAGCAGAGATGGGCAGTAACGCGTTACAAGTAACGCGCTACTGTAATCAGATTACTTTTTTCAAGTAACGAGTAAAGTAAGGGATTACTATTGCAAAAACAGTAATTAGATTACCGTTACTTTCCCGTAGGAACGCTGCGTTGCTGCGTTACTAAAACTGTAATTTTTTTGCGAGAATGTCTCATGACAGTGACGTAAGCGAGTGCGACGTTCGTGGCAACAGCTGTGTGCAGATCAACAGTGGATCATATATCGAGTGCAGAGAGAGTATGAGCGTGCAGCGTTTAAAGCGTGGAAGTACTGACCTTACTTTGAGTTTGATTCCATAAAAAGTGACAAAAACATTAGTGTCCGCTGTGCGTGGGAAGAAAACTTCTTTTTACAGTGAAAAAACCCCTAAACTTCCAACAAGCACCGAGTAGCTACGACGTAATGGGAAACTCACAGAGAAACTCACGGATTCTTCCACTGACCGCGGCACACCTGCACCAGGGTAAACCTCCGCCTACCTCACTCCTGCTTTACAGGTGAAAATAGAGCAACAGGACCGCTGAGTCTTTGACTTTATTTATTTTCTGCTGTGTTTTACTTGCATCTATTTGAAAGACTGAGTGTAAACACAAAAACTATTTTATTTTATGTGCTGGAATGTGCAGAAAATAGGTTTAAATGTTAAACTAATTTCTTCCAGTCAGAGAATGTTGCAGATAATTAAATGTTTGCTTGATGCATAAAGTTAAAAGATTAAAACTAATAAAACAAGTTTTAAAAAGAGACTTTTCCATCTGATTACATTTTGTATGATGGATTATGTAGAAAAAGTAGAATTGGGCTGAAATATCTATCGCTTTATCACCTCTTCAGGGTGTAAATCGTGTTTTTAAAAAGTAACTAAGTAATTAATTACTTTTGAAAATAAGTAATCAGTAAAGTAACGGGATTACTTTTTTGGGGAAGTAATCAGTAATTAGTTACTGATTACTTTTTTCAAGTAACTTGACCAACACTGTATACCAGTAAACACAGGCTGCTGGGAGGAGCCTGTTGCATGTGAAGGTGCAGCCCCGTCTGATTGGTCGCGCAGAACGTTTGATTATTTGTAAATATTTGTTCCTGAATTCGAAGCAGCGAAACGTGCTGGTGGTTATTCTCTTCGTCTTGTTGCTTTCTGTTCTGTTTGCACGAACTGAACCCTCGGCTTGGACCGAGCTGCAGAACCACTGAAAAATTAAAACTCAGGATCCTTCCACACCTGTTTCAATGAGACTGATGTCATTTTAATTACATTTTGTTTGTGTGTGTTGTTGTTGTTGTTGCCTGTGTTTAATTGTGTAATATTTGTAACTGTGAGATACTTGCTGCTGCCTGTTTCGGCCAGGTCTCCCTTAAGAAAGAGGTTTTGAATCTCAGTGGGAGGTTAAATAAAAAAGCAGGGACTAAAAGTGAAATATTTCAGGGATGTGATAGATTCACTGTGTGATGTTCTGCCATATCGTAGTGAGTGAAACGGACATTTTCCCATTTCCATCTTCTTCTTCCTGCACCTCCGTCCTCGGTCTTGGAGAGCAAACGTCTCAGGAAACACCACAAACGTCTCCCGGCGTGCGTTCCAGCTCCGACAGCGTTACACTTAAACCGTGCTGTTTTTAAACCCACTGACCCCGATTCTTATTTCATGTCGTCTTCCAGCTTCGTGACTCCATCACTCCTTCATATGAATCGCGAGTTCTTGTCAAAGTGTGAACCAGAGAACATGAATGTTGATGCTGTCGAGTGTCTTCCCATGCTGACAGCCACCTTATGTAACAAAAGTATTTGAATGGGTGGTTTTATTTCTGCCTGATGTTACTGATTGATTTGTGAAAGACTGTTCAGGGTCAGTAAGTGTAGTATAGTGCAGCGTGTGCAGTACAGGACGTTACACGAGTCCTTAAAGATATTGTCCTGATGAGAGAAACTTTGCTTTGCTTGTGTAAAATGAAGGAGCTGAAAAAGGCTTGATAATGAAACCTTTTCATACCCTACAGTTCACTTTAGAAACACGCTGTGGTTTGCAGATACAAAGCCTTATTACCAGCCCAGACGTTTGATCTACAGCACAGTGTGTCTAAAAACATGATTACGTCACTCAGAAACAGCAAGTTTTTACTCTACGACAAAGAGTTTAAGACAAAAAAGAAAAGAAAAAAATTGGTTACTGTTATTGTGTTGAGGACGTCCTCGCATACTAAGCTCGACATAAGCAGGTCATAGTGTGTCTATGCTTGCAAAAAGTCTTTTAAAAGAAGTAGTGTGTGATGTAGCAGTACACTTATTCTGTCAACACGTCTCCACAAATCAGATTTTTTAAAAACTTTATTCTAAAACGATTTCTTAGCCAACTTCATGCCACATGATTCCCTGACCTCATTATACCTTAGATCCACATTGTTCCACAAACACAGAGAGATGCATGTGGGTGTGTCACATTGGTTTGTGGCTTTTAGCTCAGTTTTCCACATTTGCGTCTCACAGTTACAGTGAGAGTAACGATGGAGCGATCGTACGAACAGCAGTGATTGCTGGCACGTCAAACAAAAGCACGTTCTGTTGTTTGCTGTAGGTCAGTGTTTTCACAAGACCAAGAAGTAAATTTAGCCCGTTAAGTTCAGATGGCTGCAAAGAAGCTGTGTTGTCCAGAGAAGCTGAGGTTGTCTTTAATCTGGCTGCTACCAGCTTATCCTCTTACCTTTGCGTCTCTTGATCTGTATTTGTGAGTGTGAGATGAAGAGAGAGCGTGACTGACACGGCCCTGGTTCATGACTCTTTCCAGAACGAGAACATAAAGCGTGACTCGCGGCGGAGCTTAGCACGGTGAATCTGCTGCTAACATGCTAGCTTGGATGCTATCTTGGAGTTATTTGAGTAGAAATCCTTGGAAATAACCTTCCAGGCAGCTGATGCGGGGAGTTTTGCTGTGCTACGTACTGGCGGTGGCAACACCTGTGTAAGGATGTTCCCTGGATAATGGTATGGTATCTCTGCTGCCACTCGGACAGAGTAGCACCTCTGGGTGGGTATCAGACCTGCAGGGCGCCATGACGTGTAACGGCCCGTCATCAGATCGGTTTTGTCATTCAAATGAAAAGTACCTGGATTTGTTTTTCGTTGGTAGATTTATGCGTACCAGCATCTGAGTAGCACATCTAGCATAGCAGCAGTGCAGGTCCTTGGGCTCTGTAGAAGTTAATGCACGTACTCAGAAGAGAAGACTGCTAAACTGAAGCTCATCATCATTATAAAGACGTTAAATCCAGCAAAGAATGGCTCTTGTGTGTCTTCGAGTCTACGCCAGTGTTTGTAGAAGTGAGCCTATGGTGGATGGGAGATGTGCAGGAGTGGATCCAAAGTGAGCCTCGTGAGTTTTATAGATTAGCAGTCAGACCGTCATTTGACTGAATCAGAGCCTTCAGTAATATTTCTGGCTTGTATCATTTCCTCCATGCAGTCTCCGTACAGTCCCTGGTGTAAATCATTCGTTTTGTATTCAGTGTTTCCTTTAACTTTAAATGTCTGAACCAGGAAGTGAGAAAGGTCGTCGAGCTGTGTCGACGTCCGTGTCTTTACTACAGAGAGTTATAAAAACCTTCTCTGAGTCAGAGAGAAGTCTGGGCTTCAGCTTCACCTGCCTCCCATCACTGCAACCTGTTTGTTACCCGTAGCTGCTAAAAACAAGCTTTCAGCCCACCTGACCGAGAATCCACAGTCCAGTTTCTACCAGGAAGTGACGGCCATTTGATTCATACGTCTGCGTTTGACAACTATTATCATTTTGGCTACCTGCCACAGGCTAGCTGACTAGCTGCTGAATCCAGTTAGCTTAAGCTGCAGATTAGAAAGTTAAAGGAGGAGGCTGGTTGTTACCCCGGGCGGAGCTTCATGTGCTATATCGGTCTGCATAACCCTACCCTGGGTTTACTGATGATGAGTGTGTGTGTGTGTGTGTGTGTGTGTGTGTGTGTGTGTGTGTGTGGGGTCACCAAATGTAATTGCTTAATTAGCAATAATTAGTTTATATGATCCTAAATTTGTACTTGTGGACTTGTATTAAATTTCCGATGACACGTTTGAATAAATTTTTGTATTTCTTTCTTTCGGATGGTTAAACGTCACCTGGGCTACACCTGAAAGAACAACATCCTGACCTGTCTTTAAACATTAACAAAACGCTCTGTTATAATCAGTGAGAGTTGTGACACCACAAAGTCGTCGTTTTAGCCGGCTTTCATTGCTGACATGAAATAGGCTCAATATTATCAATTTATTGGTTCTTTCTCAGTCTCACTGAGCAACGTGCTTAAAGCCATAAACACACACAGCGCTTTAAATACTGAACTAGTGTTCAGCGTGTCTTCTCACACACTTTTTTGTCACTGTTTTGTTTGCAGCAGTTGCAATGCTTTCATTCTGTATTAGTTATTTAAACCGTTTAAAGAAATCAGAAAGGAAACAGAACGACCTTCATCCTTTTAGACTGTTCTCATGGAGAAGATGTGAACGTAGACGGGAACATAACCAAACGAGCTGCTAGGAGAAGCTGGCCGACTGTTTCTCAGTGGAGGATAATGACCGAGCTCTGCTGAGGCAGTGGAGACAGCCTGGTTCTCCCCAGGAGATCCTTTCTTCTGCTGATGTACGATAAAGTATCTGAGTGCGCTCGTGTCGTGTTGCTCCTCCATACTCCCACAGAAGTTCTTCCCTCACCTGTCAGCAGCATCACTTATGGATCGCATGCTCCCGTGTTTTCTTTCCTCTTTGCCCTCAAGCACCATATTTATGATTCAGTACACAGTGTTATTTTTCTCCGTTTGCATGGTTTGTACAGTAATAAAATTCAGTTAGAGCTGCATGACGTGAGAAAAATGTGCATCAGTAATGAAGATGCAAGAAGAAGGTTTGAAGTTTAGAAGTTTTAGCCGACACATCTTAAGTAAAAATATCCGATTAAGCTTAATAACCTGTAAAGAAAAAGATAACGATTAACGCAGATGCTTCATGTACGCTGGGCTGCATTAACAGCTGATCTGCCTGCATTAGACATGCTGATGCGCCTCACATGTAAAGAGACGTTCAGGTCTGCAGTGCATGTTTGCAAACGGCTTTCATCTGGACGATCTAAAATACAGTTTGCTTTTATCTTTCCATTCTCACATCAACGGTGCTGGATTGGTCATTTACAGAAATCAGGTCAAATTCAGATCTGCGGTGTTTCAACTGTTTCTTTGTTGTTCCATTTTAAATTACACATTCGTTTTGGCTCTGTGGCTCAGTGCCGCAGACAGTAACCGTGTAGCCGCGTGGCAGCTGTTCCATAGTTTTGTTACTGTAACCAGGATAATATTGTTTGAAATAAAAACACAGACGGCTCCGTCAGCTTCCAACGTGACATTTTGAAGTGACCTTGAGCAAAAGGGGGTGGAGTGAAGTTATCAGCTGATACTAGCTAGCTTGTTTGGCATGCTGATTTAATCAACTGTGAGCAGCAGTGTACAGACTAACACACCTGTTTATGAGTTCCCAGCAACAGACTAACAGAACACGACGTTTGGCTCTCGTGTTCTTGGCTGTTCTGTACCACAGCACCTCATCTGTCCCGTGCTTCCATTTAGTGATGCAGAAACACCAACACCCCAGAAACGGTGGATGGAGCCCAGCCGGTTGTGTTAGCACACCAGACGTCCTGGAGCCAGTCTCAGGAAGAAATATAGTTTTTTTTGTTTTTTGGTTTATTTTGTTCTTCTGCATTTGTCCCGTTTTCACTTTATGTATATGTTGGCAGTCTCTGGATGAATGCGTTGACTTTAGAAAGTCCAAACAGGCTTTAAACCTGTCTCATAAAAACTTTCTGATTTGCTGTTCCTAATTCTTGGAAAGTGTGGAGAAACTGCTCAATCAAATGTCACTGTGCAACATTCGCCTGCAGTACAATCCTTCAGTGACAAATATCTGACTGCCCGTCTCTGTGCGTCTCCTGCAGTGGAGGAGTCTGACATTATAGACTTGGAGAAGCGCTACTGGTTGCTGAAAGCTCAGTCCAGGACCGGCCGCTTTGACTTGGAAACCTTCGTTCCTCTCGTCTCTCCTCCTATTCATGCGTCACTGAGTGAAGGTAAGACGATACTTGCTCAGTTTCATATCTGCATAGCTTTGCAATAATGATGAAGAAACGAGACCAAAGTGGCGTTCTCGCTTTGAATACGCGACCTCAGCAGAGAACACGACCTGCTTTAAGCGTGCCTAATGTTATGTGTTGTTGATCTTGTTTTTTAGGCTTGTTTCACGCCTTCGATGAAAATCGGGACAATCACATCGACTTTAAAGAGATCTCTTGTGGGCTCTCCGCATGCTGCAGGGGGCCTGTTGCTGAGAGACAGAAATGTAAGGCTCGCTGTGGATTCAGATCCACACAGACACCCCACACAAGTCCCACCGCTGCCCATAACAAGCCCGTTTCTCAGTTGAAGCTGATATCCAGGGTTTAAATGTCTTTTTTTTCCTTAAAGAAAGTCCCGATCGGTCGGTACAGTCATGGACCGCTCTCATCAGGACTTCCACTGGTGCTTGAAATTACATTTGCACTGTCGGATTTCCTGCTCGTACACTGAACGGCACGATGCATCGGCGTGGTGCTTCATCAACATCATAAACGTCTTTTTGGTCTCTTTCACTTCCAGTTTGCTTTAAAGTGTTTGATGTGGACCGTGATGGGGTTCTGTCTCGAGATGAGCTTCATGAAATGGTGGTGGCCTTGCTGGAGGTGTGGAAGGACAATCGGACAGACTTACTCCCTGTAAGTAAACTCACACTGTCACACACACGCACACAACCCTCCAGAGCGATCAAGGGTGAACTTTCATATTTATGCCTGCTGGAACCTGACTCATGCACAGAACTGTGCTCTGTTCTTTTAACTGTGGAAGGTAATTATAGCAGTCAGGGTTTTGTGAGTGAGAGAGGTTTTTCTTTTTCTGATAACAAAATATTTTCTGATCTGTTTAAGAGATGTATGCAAATATGCACATTCAGCATATATAGAATGTAAATCTGTAAATTTGTTCTCTTTGTGAACTTTTCCACTATCAGCATCGATATTTCTCCCTCCTCGTGTGTTTTTTTTCACTAGTTTTGCATTTGGCTAGGGGCGTTACTGGTAGCATTAGGCGATACCTGGACCCTGCAGAGGTTGCACAGGTAGTTCAACTCCTCCAGGATGGCACATCAATATTTTGCCATTGCCAGAAGGATTGCTGTTTGCTTCAGCACAGTCTGAAGAACATGAAGGAGATTCCAGGAGACCAACAGTTACTCTAGGAGAGCTGGACACGACTCCAGAAGGTCCTTAACCGTCAGCAGGACCGGTATCTGCTCCTTTGTGCACAGAGGAACAGGATAAGCACCGCCAGAGCTACAAAATGACCTCCAGCACTGGTGTGAATGTCTCTGACCAAACAACCAGACTTCATGACGGTGGCCTGAGAGCCCATCATCCTCCACTGGTCCACCACTGTCCATCACTGGCACCTTCTGTTTTTCACAGATGAGAGCAGGTTCACCCTGAGCACATGTGACAGATGTAAAAGGGTCTGAATGAGTCATGGGGAACATTGTTGCATGTAACCTTGTTCAGTAGGGGGGCATATCCACAGAGGGACATACAGACCTCTACAGGCTAGTTAACGGCACCCTGGCTGCCATCAGGTACCAGCATGAACTCCACTGACCCACTGTCAGACCCTGCTCTGGTGTAGTGGGTTCTTACTGGTGCACGACAATGCCCGGCCTCACGTGGTGCAAACGCGCAGTCAGGTACCAAAGGATGAACGAAGTGGTGCCGTCCACTGCTCCCATGCTCACCCAACCTAAATCCAAGTCTGAGACATCAGAGCATCGAGTGTCAGCAGGTTGCGCGTCAGACTGTCCGGGAGCTCAGTGATGGCCTGCTGCAGATCTGGAGGAGGTTAAGACGAGGCGCTTACTGTGTTTTGCTGCATGCTGATCTATTGTGTTGCTGTTGCAGGAGCTGCAGAGTAGTGTGTCAGACATAGTAGAAGACATCCTAAAGATGCACGACACAACTAAGGTAAGACAGCTCCATGTTATCGTCGTTGGAACACAGTCCTGTGCAAAACCTCTAAATACATAAATGCTCATTAGTATTCATGATTAATTTTTAAGGCTTTTAAAGCGTCTGCAGCTTTAAAGAAATCATTGCTCTCATTCAGAAAAAGCAAACACTTTTCACGCGGCCGTGTGAGTGTTGGCTGCTCACTGACAATAACCTCGCAGTCCTCAGCCACCTTATCTTACCCACAGCTATTCGAAGGTGTCACAGCAGTGTTTATTTTCAGAGTTGCGTGCCTGATTATGTTCGCCTTGGTTCTATTTCACTCTCCACCAGCTGGGTCACCTGACCCTCGAGGACTACCAGATCTGGAGTGTAAAGAGCGCTTTGGCCAACGAGTTCCTGAACCTGCTTTTTCAGGTCAGCACCCAGATGCTACAGTCTTAAAACTCACACAGTGTTCACATTGAAGTTGAGTATTTATTCGTTATCCTCGTGTATTTTCATCTTTATCTCGGTTCAGGTGTGCCACATAGTCCTGGGGCTCAGGCCTGCTACTCCAGAGGAGGAGGGGCAAATCATCAGGTACGTACCTGTCCTCGCCACCTGTCCAGTCATTGTTTGGTTGAAAGGTCCGATTTGTGATTTTCTCCTTTGTGTGTGTGTGTAGGGGTTGGTTAGAGAGGGAGAGCAGACATGGGCTGCAGCAAGGCCAGAACTGGTTCCTCATCTCGATGCTGTGGTGGCAGCAGTGGAAAGACTACGTTAAATATGTAAGTAGTGCATTAACGGGAGTTTTTATTGAGCTCTTTTCCCCTCAGACGTCTGTTTCTGTTTTCTGAGCTGAGCAGGTTTCTGGCGTCGGGAGCAAAATGATTGAGCGCGCGTTAGAAATGAGTCTGATCTCTGTCTAACACCTGGAACCTGTTCTGATGGTCGTCAAACCACCTCTGATATGTACCAAGATGTCACAACTTGTCATTAAGGGTACGGGGAGGTTGTCAAACATTGTCATTATGGGGAAAGCTTTAAATATAGCTGCTAATAGCTGACAGCACTGTGGTTAACATATGTTAGGCAGCGTCCCGTGATGCTGTGCGGTGAACGGCACAGGATCGAATATTCAGCGGACACTCTTTGAGTCGCCTTTTCTGCACCTAAACGGGAACTGGTCACAATCTCGTTACTCCATGCATTTGTTTATCCGGGGCCTTTTAAAGTCGAGTGCCCTGTTTTCACCTTCACCTCTCATTCACTTTCATACATCACTACAAAGCTTAGCTACAGGCCATTACATGCGTGACAGCTGTCCTGTTATTATTTATATATGTCTCGGGTGTGTGCGATTTAGCAGTGGTATATGTATTTATATTTTCCCCCACTTAAAAACATCTGCGACAGTTTCTGTTTCCATTCATGCACTTCCAGTCAGTGTGTCAGACTCATCGTTGCATCTTGTGCTGTAACTTCACTGGGACAGAAGCAGTGACCATCAGCCAGTAAGATAAAACGTGATAGCGGCTCTCACGGTAAACAATCTTGCCAATTGTGTCGTCTTCCCCTCAGGAGCATAAGGGCATCGTGGTGGAACAGCCGTCCATCCTGAGCTCACTCAGAACTCCAATGGCCACGGCCACCGTCGAGC
Source organism: Rhamphochromis longiceps (assembly GCF_057381845.1). Classification (NCBI taxonomy): domain Eukaryota; kingdom Metazoa; phylum Chordata; class Actinopteri; order Cichliformes; family Cichlidae; genus Rhamphochromis; species Rhamphochromis longiceps. The sequence continues at coordinate 2,806,826 of NC_140570.1, read as the reverse complement.
CTGCCCTCCCTGAAAGCCTGGGAGGACCGGCCACGTCCGGCCACGTCAGCCCCACCGAGGAGAGGTCACCCGATGCCGTGTCCAGTGCCTCAGAGGCTACAGAAACTGGTCAGTCCGCACATCACGGATTGTAGATCAAAATGAAAATCGTGGGTGTTATTTTTGTACTATGTATTTGCTCTGCTCCCTCTCTGTCTCAGCAGCACTGAGCCCACAGGTAGCCTCAGCCACAGAGAGCTGTTTCGCACGTCAGCACAACGTCTCAGACAACAACAATCAGTGTTTTTCTGGAGCCAACGGCCACCTCCCCTCCCAGCTGGCAGCACAAAGACCTGGAGCCATCGACAACCAGCCTCTGGTCACCACTGACCCCATGAAGGCAAGGACTAACTCAGTATGGCTGTAATAAGGTCGCAGCTTTTCAGGCATAGCGCGCGTCCCGTATCACGTTCACAGCTCAGCTGGAGCGTATGTTTGACACACGAGCTCAGAGAAGCCGCTCATTCCAGCAGCGTTGCACTCCCTCCTGATTTGCATTCTGGGTGGTGCTCATGCATCATGTTTTACAAAGCTGTGCGTCTAACAGACAGATGTGGTCCTGGCTTTTGACAATGAGGGCGTCTGCAATCTTTAGCACGTGTAAACAAACCCAAACCGTATCCACCAGATTCTTTCTCGGTTTGTTTTGGAGTCGCTCCTCATCTGCTGGCAAAGGCTCCGCGGGGCCAGATGGCACCTCTCTTTCCTTTTGTCTTATCTTTCTGTAATCATCGCAGCATTTCTGCTCGTGTGTAGCATCAGGGTTCTGTCTCTTTTTATTATGCGTAATTCAGAGAGACAGACCAGCGTCTTTGTGCCCTTATTCGAATGCTGATGTGTGTCCCGTGTCCTGTGCAGGCGCCCACGTTAACTATGGAGGGCGGCAGGCTAAAACGCTCCCTGCAGCTGCTGCCTCGTAGAGACTTTGAGACGGTGCCAGAGCCTGTGTGGCGGGCGCTCTACCACTGGTACGGTGCCAACCTCAGCCTGCCGCGACCGGTGAGTGAACACAGCAAACCACTCACAAGCTAATGAACTTCACTTTCACTGTGATGCAGTACCTGGGAATAATCAGTCAGCTGCTGGGCTGGAGCAGGTCATCCATGAGCAAACAAATGAGTGTGTAGGCAAAACTGAAAAGTGCACTGGAAGTTCAAAAGTAGCTGCTTTCTATACAAATTCAATAAAAATAAATACAGCACATGTGTGTTTTTGTACTCCCTCGCTTTTATCCAAGCATGCACAGAGAACCACGACTGTGACAGTCATTAGCACTGGTGACGTTTCCACGGGTTACCACACTGCCGTCAAATTCAGCTTTATTTATAAAGCTCCAAATCACAACAACAGTTTCCTCAGGGGCTTTATATTGTACATAAGGTCATCTGTTGAACTTCAGCAACATGCAGATAGTAAGCACATGTTCTCTCAGTAAATATCCTACTTTACTAGTATTACGTGCATTTATTGTACTCCACTTTAGCTGCGTAGAAGTCACATGGTTTCAGATTTAAGTGCAAATTAAAGTTGAGAGTGCAGAAAAAAGGTTTATATTCAGATGTGCTGCATGTCTCTTGTGTTTTATGTTGATTATTAGTACAAGAATGTTTCATGGGCCTTTGAAATTCCTTCCCCTGCAGGTAATCTTGGAAAGCAAGACAGGCCAGCCGGAGCTGGAACTCTTCCCCCGCTACCTCCTCTTCCTTCGCCAGCAGCCGGCCACGCGCTCCCCCCAGTCCAACATCTGGGTCAATATGGGTATGACCAGCCTGCGAATGTTCCCACCGAATTTACCCCCCACAAGAGGTAACGTAAGCCTGCAGCAAGACCAGAGCAAGCCGTCGAACAGTGCTTCATTCAGCAACCCCGCATCCCCCGCCTCCTCTCCGTTAATCTTCTTTAAGTTGACTGATCCAACCCAGGCGATTCTCTGGAGTGAACCCACGGCACACAAAGGAGAAATGCTGATCAGTCTAACACTGGAATAATCAAACCATTTTATTTTCATCTACACAGCTCGTCGTAGTGTTATTTAGCAGGTGGAGCAGTGAGCGGCGTAATCACAGTCGCCTCGGTCTCCCTGCTTTTCAGAACAATTTCCAAAATGAGGAAACTTCAGGAAAACCCCAAACAGGGAGCAGCAGCTGTTTCTAAACGTTATCCATCACCACATAAAGAAATGTGCTTCCTGTCAGCAGAAAACCTGTTGCTATGGTTACGTCCCCAATTCTAAAAAACCCAATGATTTTCTCACTGATCCGTGTTGTGGACAACGTCAGATGTTTAAACTAAGAAAACTATGAGCTCATTTTGAACATGTTTAAAACACGGAGACTGCAGCGAGTTCACAGCTACGCAGCTTCCTGTCTCAACAGCACCTGTAAACAGACCTGAGGACAGCAGTGATGCTTTCGTTCTTGTCCGAGACGACTCCGCCTGCTCCTGTGGGGTCTTCAGTGTTTTTAGTCGGTCAAAGGTCTGGACTGCCGTTTTAGGGCCCCGACTAGTATGAAGCCACGCTGTGGTAATACATGCAGTGTGCATTGTTCCAGTGCACTTGCAGGTTCTAACTTCACTGTAACTTTCTGCACTGATGGTGCCTTTCCAGATGTGAAACCTGTGCTGGAAGGGCTCTGATGCACCCTAGACCGTCAGTGGCCCCTCTCTTCATTGGTCCACAAAGCAGTTTCTGTGCCTCGGTCCATTTTAAAACCATAAGGCCAGCAGCCTTACTGGGCCTGGATGTTCATTTCCTGATTCTTCTTTGTTTGATGGAACTTCAACCTTCATTTCTAATTACTGGGTGACATGAACACATGGCAGTGGCAGCTTGCAGCCCAATATTGATTTTTAGCTTTGTCAGTAGTTTCTTTCTCCAGATTCTTGGAGTCTTTTCCAGCAGGTGTGAGTGAGCTGTAGGTAGATGGCTGCTCAGCCATATGAGGTAAAACGCTCCCAGTTGACTCTATTTATAGACCCACCCACTCACACAGTAAGCGATGCCTGATTTTCAGCTCAGCGGTTCATTCTCTCTTGCATAGTGTATAAACGGACACCTGTAAACAAAAGATGTCCCACTGCGGCGAGATGACGAGGCGAAATGCATAGGCGTGCGTAGTCACTCGAGCTGTAATCAGATTGGAGATGCTCAGCGCTCACCCCGAGCTTGCCGGCACTAATCAAGTCAACAGATCGAGTTTCTGGTTACAGGTTTCACAGAGCCCGCTGAGTTTTAGCTTCCATCGTGACTCACGCTATCTGGGCAGCCGCTGTCATTGCTGGGCATTCAGACCTTTGTTAGGCATGGAGTCGAGTATCTGATATACTGTAGATCTAATTTATACCTCATATTCCACAGAATGTAATCCTGACAGCTGTAGGCGGCAGTGAAGCATCACACCAAGTTTATAGGATGCTTAATTACAAAGCTGTGCACATGAAAAACCCTCCAATCAATCTCGATTGTAACAGGACTAATGTTGCCTGGTTTGTGTTTGATTTAATCCACACACAGTCCTCTAAATTCACTAAGTTGATTGACCAATCAAACCTGCACTGATTGCCCTTTTCTTGCTGCTTTCTTACAACTAATCCTCAGTCAGCAACATGCTGCTGTTGGTACCGATCAGCTGTTTGGGTCTGCCAACCTGTGAACAGATGAACAGTGATTATGTGAGAGCCAATGGGAACAGACATTAGTGTGAATGAATAATTGCATCCGAGCGTGGCTGGGGTATGTCACTGTTGCTTTCTTCGAGCAGGTAACGTGCCATCCCCCAACGCTCCTCTGAAGAGGATGCTGGCCTACACGGGCTGCTTCAGCCGCATGGGCACCATTAAGGACATCCACCTGTACCTGTCGCAAAGGCTCCGCATCAAGGAGGAGGACATGAGGCTCTGGCTCTACAACAGTGAGGTGAGGATCAAATCTCTCACAGCGATCCCCGCTATTTAACCCTGGACTTTGAGACACACACACACTGTTGTTATATTTTTGGGCTCTGATGAGATATTAGATATATGTTAGCCAATGTCTGCTTTGGTTTCCAGAGAAAGTAGAGAACAACCAGAAACACAACAGGCCCAGATGTTTGCAGGAGCTTTACTGTCATGAAGCTGATGAGATGCTTAAAAGGAAAACAGAGAAGAAAGCGTTTCGTAGGACAGAGCTTCAGATGAGAGTGCTGGACAGACCTGGAGAGATTATTGTTTATGAAGGCCATACGAGCCTTTATTAGAGTTTACTGCAGCACACTGAATGCATTTTAAAGGAAAATGTATTCCCAGTGTCAGAACACTTTCAGAATCCCAAAGCGCACATCCAACTGCATGAAAGTATGTTTAACAGGGAGAAATCCACTGCTTTTAAAAGCCTTGTGTTGTTCCCTAAATCCCATTTCTATTGAAGAAAGCTTGAATCTCCTGCAGGAAGCACTGCTGCTACAAAGCAGAGTGCTAGATGCTTCCTGTAGACATTATTATGTAGCGGAAAGTTGGGGGTGGTGGTAAGTCTGAACTTATATGTGCATTCGTTCAGTGTGGAGCAGTCTGTGGCCCAGCAGATCGTTTTGCCCCCCAGGACCTTCTTGCAGATTAACCCGGCCCAGACTACAGCTGCTTTTAAAATAAGCTGACACAGAAGAAAGCTGAGCAGAGCTGTTAGCCCAGTGCTGAAAGAAGTCAAAAGTTATTAAACAGCCATATGAACTGCAACCAATCTTCTCCTGTTTCCTTTACCTGTTGTCCACTAGAACTACCTCACACTTCTGGATGATGAAGATCACACACTGGAAAGCCTGAAGATCCAGGATGAGCAGCAGCTGGTTATTGAAGGTGTTGTTTCTCCCCAGAGTTGCTGATCGTTCTGTATCACGGCACAGCAGAGTGGAACAAACATGTCTTTTGTTTCTCCACAGTCAGGAACAAAGACATGAGCTGGCCTGAGGAAATGTCTTTCATTGCCAACAGTAGTAAGATGGACAGACACAAAGGTAAGTTTAAAGAGCGCACTGTGCAACCGCTGGCATGCTCTGATAGGATGCTAACTATAGCAGACAGGTGTGACGTTTAAATCTTACAGTCATCAGTGTGGAATCACAGCAGTGAAACAGCAGAAATCTCAAAGCCCTCTCTGAGGTCAGAGATGTAACGGGGAGCTGCAGAGTCGACCGAGCACAGTCGAGTGCTCACACAGGTTTGGCTCGTAAAGGGTTACAGCAGCGCAGGGTAACAGGAATGAAGCTGAGAAAGAAATCGCAACACAAACATCCAAAATACTGTTTCTCAGCAAGCTCACGCCATGATATCCTGATGGTTAGAGCACGCCGCTTTGGTGAAAGCTGTAATGTTTCTTCTGCTTTTGCCTCTAAAGAAAAGGCTCTGGAGATCATTTTTTGGCCTTTGTACAGCTTTATTTGAAAGGGTAGAGTGACGAGAGAGGCGGGGGGGAGACGTGCGGCAAACGGCCTCGGGTCGGCCGCTCTCAGCCACGCGGCCTCATATTGTGGTCGCAAATTTTGAAGCCACCCTAATAACCTTCTCCCACCAACGATGTGGGGATCCAACCTCTTTAGATCCAATTAAAATCAAGACACTCAAAAAGATGCTCTGGAAAAGAGTAGAATTCTTGGAACAGAGTTTAATACACTGAATCATATGAACAGCAGGAAAAATACATACAGACATTTAGCAAGAAAATTGCAAAGCAGAAAGCCAGCAAAGCAAAACCCCGGGGTGTACAGCCTTAAGCACAGACAGCAGAGCAACACCGAGACGGACAGGAGGCAGCAGCAGGAGGAAAAAGAGCTCTGGGGGTGTCCTCTGGTCCCCTAATACAGGGACCAGTATCCCCCTGCTGCTGGGTAACTTTCCCACACATCCAAACACAGCTACAGGGGTCTGGTAGCGGCCAAGGTCTTGGCCAAAGGCCAGTCAGGACTCCGGCTACCCCCTGCTCTGGCTTATCACAATAGGTCATGACACAGTCAAACATCACAAATTAATCCTAATTATTAAATCTTATACAGCAAGTGGCACAATCGTATAACATACATGCTTTCTCATATATAAAAACACTTCAGTGTGTGTGTGTGTGTGTGTGTGATTATATCATAGGATATTTTATCGTGATGTGTTCAGGATCTCTGTTACAATGTTACTGTTTTGGTTGTGCTGCATGAAAGATGTTGAGTGTGTATTAGTGAAGGTCAGTTACCGGAGCTGGAGAGTTATTCAGGCGAACTCTCAACAGCATCAACTGCCCTGTTACTGTAAAACCTTAATAACCTCGGTGAAGCAAAATGTCTTGTGCTTAAGACTCTGCATTAAAGTTAAAATATATATGTTCAGAACACATAGATATATAGTGTATATAGTTACATAGTTATACATATCACACAAAAATCCACCACAATATGGTTGCTTGGTCTAGTGAGCTAAAGCGGCGCCCGAGCTCTGGAAAATGTTGAACTCCAAAATCCAAGAAGTAACTATGACCAGTGCAGATTATATCACTAAATACATTTTAATAATAATAATAATAAGTATACAGAATTATGTCTAAAGAGGAAAAAAGGATGTTTTTAACCCTTTGATCCATTTTTAAAATTTGTATAAAGTTTGTTTTGAAGTAAAGCAAAAGTGCTTGGAGTTCAAAGGTTTTTTGTTTCTTTGTTTAGGTGTTTGTTTTTTGAGGACTCCTGTCTAAGCGTTCAAAGACAGTTTGGCCTCATGTCCTTTATTCTCATATGTAAAAAACATATTGAAGTCATACGTGCTTGTATGTATGACTCTTTTTTTCTTCAGTTAAGCATTTTAGCATCTGAACAGCACGTCTTTGTATCCCAACACAGTTCCCACAGAGAAAGGGGCGACTGGCCTCAGTAACCTTGGCAACACCTGCTTCATGAACTCGAGCATCCAGTGTGTGAGCAACACCAAGCCTCTCACAGACTACTTCCTCTCAGGGAGACACCTCTACGAGCTCAACAGGTGCCTTTTATTCAAAATATTTTATTGAGTATTTGTGGATATAGTTTAAAGAAAAACAGAAAACCAACTGTTCATAATGAATACAAAACAACAATGAGGGGAAAAACAAACATTTTCATTTTAACTAACTTTTGTTTTTTTGGTGTATCAATAGAACCAATCCTATTGGGATGCGAGGTCACATGGCCAAGTGTTACGGCGACCTGGTGATGGAGCTGTGGAGTGGGACACAGAAGAATGTAGCTCCACTCAAACTCAGGGTGAGAAGTTGCAGCATTTCCCATATATTAGTCACAAAAAGAGTTTCATGTGCAGGCGGGTGCACATCCACAGGAGGCCACAGAATATTAAAGTGATAGTGTGGGACTGTCTTAGCTAGTATGATATTTTTGGCTCAGCTATGTTTTGTCGTGCTTATGTTCTAATCAGAGTTTATGATTCATTGCTTTAGTGGACGATAGCAAAGTACGCCCCCCGTTTCAATGGCTTCCAGCAGCAGGACTCTCAGGAGCTGCTGGCCTTCCTCCTGGACGGCCTCCACGAAGACCTGAACAGAGTCCACGAGAAGCCGTACGTGGAGCTGAAGGACAGCGATGGTCGGCCAGACTGGGAGGTGGCCTCTGAGGTCAGAGTTCACACTGCTGATTAATTGGAGCAAGAATAAGTTATTTTGGTTGATAAGATAATAAACATATCTGGATTATCATTTTAAACATTTCAGGTAATTACACTGTAACGGGGGAGTCCCTGAGCTTTAATTCAAATGATAGATAATAAATATAAAAACAAGCAAAAGAGAGAGAACCTTTAATTAGACGTAGCAGCAAAGGTTGGTCGGTAATGATCTGGGCGGGATTTTAAGCCACACCTCTGCAGTAGCCTCACCTGCACAGCCAGGTGAGCTATAGCCTTCAACCGGGTAAATTGTGTTGAGACTTCCAGGATCTTTGCTCGAGCGACTGAGTTCAAACTCTAAAGATGAACAAACACTCCTGTCAGGGAAGCCGGCTGTAATTCACTGTACAAGTAAAAGCTGAGAGCTTCATACGAGTGAATGCAAAAGAGTGATCATGTTCATAAGAACGTTACAGCACTGAGTGAAATACTGAGTCCGTATGTGTCCCTGTGGCGTAATGTTGCAGGACAATCGGAGCCCCGCAGCCTCGCTGCAGGTGATCTCGGCTAACGTTTGGAAGTTGCCAAATATGGCGTCAGTGTTGTTTCGTAGCACCCTGAGATTTAAGGACAGGAGACGCGTTTTTTTTCCAGAAATTGCAAAAAAATGAGGGCGTTCTTGCAACCCACAGCTTACCTGGTATTCATCAGGCTTCATGTTTCCTTCAGTGGAAAAGGCTGATCACAGCTGTCCACTGGCCTCCGCTGCTCTCTCACGTGCATATTTAACAGGAAGCTTCTGCTCAGACACTGGTTACATTATTGTTGTATGTTAAGTTATTGTCAGATTACTTTTCAAATGCACTACAGATTACAGATTACATGCCCCAAAATGTATTTTGTAACGTATTCAGAATACGTTACTCAGCGAGAGTAACGTATTCTTAATACTTTGGATTACTTAATATATTATCATGCTTTTTACAACTACATGAATGTCCTATTGCTGTGTGATTTATTACTATTACTGAAGGTTACTCTCCACACCAACACCAACTAGATGTTTAAATCTTAATATAAATGAGTAACAGTAGGTGGACATTAGGTAAGGCTGCACTTTTTGCAGCGATCTCGTGTAGAAAACTATTCCGTGCGTATATAAAACAGGTCAGCGGCTCCGAACCGTAGTAAAGGGACCTCTGGCTGATACGTCGGGCTCGTAGCTGAAAACTAGCTTTACTTTGTTGTCTGGGTCGACTTTGCTAGCGAGAGACAGAGGGAGGCGTTGAAAGGGAACTTATTGTTTGGGAGGGAAACACGAACACAGTCGAGTCTTAATAGCTTACTTACAGCTGGGCTGTAACACTCTGCCTGTTGCCTTCATATTAAATCATTTTTTGAACAATAATTAAAAAATATTCCTTCACGTCATTACGAGCCGTGAGATTGAGCCTCGCGTGTTTGGGTTTCCACCGGCGTGAAGAAATAGAGAGGGGACAGCCTAACGTATGAAACAGGAAAAGACGCCGAGTAATCCCTTTATTTCAACAAAGTAACTGTATTGTGAATACAGCCTTTTAAAACGGTAACTGTAACAGAATACGGTTACTTGTGTTTTGTATTTTGAATAACGCTGGTACATGTACTCCATTACTCTCCAACGCTGCTTATTGTTGGTTACATTTGCTGATTTCTGTTTTTGCATGTTTGCTGTTTTTAGATCACAAAATCATTTTTATTATTAGACAAAGAGAAGTGAAGCAAATACAAAATGCAGTTTTTAAATGTTGACTTCATCTGTTATCAAGGGAAAGCTGCCAATTGTTATATTTTTAATTAACTGGTTGCTATTAGAGATGGACCGATCCGATATTACGTATCGGTATCGGTCCGATACTGACCTAAATTACTGGATCGGATATCGCAGAAAAATAAAAAATGTAATCCGATCCATTAAATATCACGAAAGCACCTCACAAAAGTTGCAACACGCCGTAACTCACCTCAGAACGTTAGCATGTCGGAGCAGTATGCATCACATGATAGAGCGGCTGTGGCATGCCGGACCTGTCGGTGGTCTGGATAGCATGTGGAGCTTCGCTAGCAACCCAGCATTTCATCTCCGACAAAGTTATCCCCGAGAGAAGTAAAGCAAGTGTGTAAGTCCATCTCTGAATGTTTGTAAAGCATTCCTGCGTTAAGCTTAACAAGCGATATATGGAGCGACTGCCTCTTCTTGCTGCTACTTCAATCATGAAACTGATCAATGATCAGCTGATCGGCTTTTCTGTCGCGAGTCCGTCTCTGTTGTTTGTTTTTGGCCCACTTTGCACCAGAAAGAGGAAACCAGCGGCTGAACAACAGCAGCACGTTTAAGCTTGATCAGCTGTTGTTAGAATTTATTTATTATTAGTTTCTACTCGAGGATCTTTTTCTACCTAGCTGACGGCTGGTAACTGTGCAGGGGCGGATCTAGCAAAGTTTAGCCAGGGGGGCCGATAGGGCATGAACAGGGAAAAGGGGGCACAAAGACATACTTTTCTTTCTTATTCTCATTTAAAATGTCTAGCTTTTAATAAATAATTATCTGACACCCAAAGTTTTAATTTGATGTAAAATTAATAGAAGTCAATTACTGTATATAGTGACTATTAAGTCTAATATATATACCCTAGTAAGCTATAGTACTTTTTCCTTTGGGAAGGTACCATCTGTGCAGTCTGCAATTTTGTTGAAGAAAGATGTTGAATCTATTTAATATTTCTTGAAAAATAATTGATTTCTGTGCATTTTTTTTCACACTGCATCAAATTAAGGTTGATTACGTCGATTAAGCATCATGAGGTGGAGCGTGAGGGGTGGTTCCCTATTTTTATTTATTTATTTTTGTTGTTGCTGGGAGTTGGAACCCTATTAGTTAGGTTGCTTAATATTTACGCTAAGTACTCTTTAAAACACCAGAATAGGGAGGATGGTGTAGGTCTAAGTTTATTAGATTGATCAGTATTGCTGAACTATGAAATTTTTTTTTTGCATACAGGTATAACAGAATAGCTTTAGTGTAGTTGTTGTTTTAAACTTGAGTATGAACTTATACAAAATGCAGCAAGATATTTAAAAAACAGTTTTGTTGATTAAAAAACACTATATCGGATTCATATCGGTATCGGCAGATATCCAAATTTATGATATCGGTATCGGACATAAAAAAGTGGTATCGTGCCATCTCTAGTTGCTATAAGTCCTGTTGTCACCTTAATAGAACCTCTGGAAAATCTTCCAGCCTAAAAAGCAACAATCTAAAGAAACTGATGAGAAACAAGGTCACTGACACCTTTCATTGGATGACAAAGTAAGTTGTAAGGCTTTGGGACTCCAGTGACAGTAATTATCCACAAATGGGAAAACTTGGAACAGCGGTGAACCTTCCAGGATCAGCCAGGCTGAGACTCATCCAGGAGGTCACCAACACACCAGAACAACAAAGAACTGCAGTTCAGAGTTCACGATTCAACAATGAGGAAGAGATTGAGGAAAAATGGCATCTGTGTTTAAAGAAATCCCTTCTGGCATTTTAGTTTTTAATGAGATGACGCAAACCAAAGAGAGCACAAAGGCTCGTCTCACATTTAGCCAAAAACATACTGATGATGGCTTCTGGGAAAATGGACTGACGAGACAAAAGTTGAACTTTCTGGAAGGTTTGTATGGGCTCAAAATGTGGTCATAAATATTTTGTACTTGTGAAAAAGATTTGTGTGTGGACTTAGCCCAAAAAAACCCTGCAAGTTACAAGTACGAATTCTGACCCTATTTTTCTTCCTTTAAGCTGATTGGTCAATGTCATGTCAATCACAAATGTAACAATCCAATCAGAGAACAGATGGGTTTGGCTGTCGGAGGGGCGCTTTTTTGAACTGCAGGTCCTTGAAGGATGATACAGTTTGAAGCTGGAGGATCTCTATATAAATATCTGATAGCAGCTAGGTCCCCTAACTTTCAGCAGCTGTTGAAAGGATAAAGTTGTGCTATATCAGTGGTTAGAAATAACATTATTACTTTAGGATTAGTCTAACACAAAGTCAGGGCTGACCCGGGACCATTGCTGTGAGTCACAGTGCGCAGCATAAAAGTCCTTTCACATCGGACGCAGGATGTGCTGCTAATGCTACCTGCTAACTAAAAGCAAAGGATCCAGAATTTGTTGCTGGCTGCTGGGCTCTGTGGGTTTTTGCATCAGTACCTGCACTAGATGCACCTGCTCCTTGTCTTTTCTATCTCTGACTTTATGTGAACTACAAGAGTTTCTGGTTTTTTTTTGCTAGTTCTTCAAATGTTCAATAAAAACATGTATGCTAATTCATAACGAAGAAAGCTTTGTAATGAAGACTGTCATTTCCAAAACACTGCCCGCCCCCACCCCGCGGTCCGCAGCGCTGTTGAAAAGGCTGTGGAAGTCCCTGTATTAAACACGTAGACCTGTGACACAAAAATCACCAAACTCGGACGACCACAGACTGTTTTCCTTCGTGGTGATGAAGGAAAACGCTGGGTTGGCATGTAAAAGGGCATTTATTCCCTTCAAAGACCTGCAGTTCAAAAAAAGCGCCCCTCCGACAGCCAAACCCATCTGTTCTCTGATTGGATTGTTACATTTGTGATTGACATGACATTGACCAATCAGCTTAAAGGAAGAAAAATAGGGTCAAAATTCGTACTTGTAACTTGCAGGGTTTTTTTGGGGTACGTCCACACACAAATCTTTTTTGCAAGTACAAAATATTTGTGACCACATTTTGAGCCCATAGGTTTGGGTTGCGTTACATGTGGTGTATAACAGACACAGCATTTTCTAATAAAGAACATGACAGCAACAGTCAGACAGGGTGGTGGGAGTGTGATGGGCAGGGGCTGCTTTTCAAAAACAATAAGAAAGGTATGAAAACAATCCCTTTATGCTAAAACACTCATTGTCCTCACTTCTACTCACTTCAAATCATATTTACTGTCTTTTTTTATACTATTTATTAATTTTTCTGAAACTGTAGGTGTCTGCAGTGGCACAAATCACATTTTATCTGTTGCTGTTTAGTTATTTGTTACCACAACCAAGAAAAAGAAAGAAAGGATGTCTTCAGAGGGAAGGACTTCCCCGTGTTGTTAAAGTGGCATTAACTAGTAATGTTCTTATAACGGTACAATAACTGTAGCTGAACTATTTCAGCTAACTCTGTTGGGAGATAGATGATAAAATTGGGTAAAACCTGAGAAATGGGGATAGGCCGGCTCTGACTTCTATCCTCAGGCTTTGTGGTCTCAGCTGAAAAGCGAGCCCTCCCCTCTTCAGAGGGATGTCGATGTTCATTCACAGCCTTTGCGATCTCTTTGTCTGAATCGGAGGATAAGGCACCGTATTGATGTTGGGATTTACAGAATTAACAGCGTATGATCTGGTGACGGTCTGCTATGCTTTCTCCACTCTCAGGCGTGGGAGAATCACCTGCGTAGGAACCGCTCCATCGTGGTCGACCTGTTCCACGGACAGCTCAAGTCTCAGGTGAAGTGTAAGACCTGCGGCCACATCAGCGCTCGCTTTGATCCCTTCAACTTCCTGTCTCTGCCTCTGCCCATGGACAGCTCCATGCATCTGGAGATCACCGGTGAGCAGGCCGATGAACAGAAATCAACTGTGCTTAGAGTTAATGCTGCAGAACTGATCGGTGTTAGTGGTTAAAGCTGGAGGCAGACAGGCTAGCACTGGGCTGGACTCCCTTTTTGCTTCAGAATAAAATTCTTAGCGTCTCAGATTTTGGTCCTTGTTGACATGATGGAATAACACCGTTGCTGCAGATTTGTTCTCCCACCACATCCACAAAGCTGCTCCACAAAACTGACATTAGGTCGTTCTGTAGGTCATTTTAGTGCATTGAACTCAATGACAGGTTTGAGAAACCAGTTTGCGATGATTTAAGCTTGTATCCTGCTGGAAATGGCTAGTTCGTCTTGTAATCGGAAGGTTGCCAGTTCGAGCCCCGGCTCCGACAGTCTCGGTCGTTGTGTCCTTGGGCAAGACACTTCACCCGTTGCCTACTGGTGGTGGTCAGAGGGCCCGGTGGCGCCAGTGTCCGGCAGCCTTGCCGGAAGTGTGACTGTACACAAATGTTTCCAGCCTGGACGTAAGACCTGACCATGTTTCCCTCGTTCTGTCAGCAGCCTGTTTGAAGCCCTGCAGCAGTAATGTGTCCTTCTTATAGGAGGTCCACCTTTCGCTGTTTCATTCTCTCACACTCTGCTGGATTTGTATTTTTTTTTTAAGTGAATCTATAAAAATGTGCTGTGTGGTCATTAAAACCTATTTCTTTGTTAAAGAACAAATTCTGAACGGTGCTATGCTGCGATGTGTCTGTAGTTATCAAGCTGGACGGCTCCACGCCCGTGCGCTACGGCCTGAGGTTGAATATGGACGAGAAGTACACCGGGCTGAAGAAACAGCTGAGTGAACTGTGCAGCCTGAAGCCCGAGCAGATCCTCCTGGCTGAGGTCCATTCTTCTAATATCAAGGTATTCGCACCACGCTGACGCTAAACGCCTCCTCTCTCATCTGTGCGCCATGCAGCAGAAGACGGCATTAAAATGAAGGATTCGTTGAATCGTTTTGTCTCTAACCTTTGCAGTCACTGCTTGTTTGTCTTCGCTCATCTAGGTTACGATTTATACTTAAAAACTACAAATGTGTGTGAGTGATGCTCGTATCTCGTAACACTGCTGGCCTCATCCTCTCCTCAGTGAGACATGATCACGTTATGTTAATGTTCCTCACAGTTTGGTTCAGACGTGCTGACAGCAGCGATCAGGAAAGCCACGGTACGTGCATAATCGAAGCGTGTGGGTCGGAGCCACATTTTGGCCGCGTTGTCTCATTGGTGTGTGGAAATGTTGCTGTGGTGGTGGAGGTGGTGGTCGCTCTCCTGGACGACATAAAGGGCCCGTCTGTGGCAGGCGGTGTGGTTGGTTCTTGGTGGGGGCGTAATGCTGTGTTCAATCCATGACCGTACACACTCACACTTAGACCCTGGTGAAAGTCATACGTTACTAACTCTAACCTTGTAGTGTTTTTAACACGAGACTCTTTGTGTTAAAAACACTCATTTGTCTGTCAGTCCACATGGTTACGTTTCCTCTGTGAGGTGTATTTTGTGTCCATAATAAGAATCTTGATATTTTAGGCGATCGTATGCGGCGCAGTGAGAGCGCTCCCGAATTAACAGCTGAAACGTCGAACACGATCAAAGATAAAAAGTGCCAGAGGATGTGAGTGCTGCTGCAGCACGTCTTCCAGTTGTTATACGGCTGCATGGAAACACGCAGCTGCTGCTGCAGATAGTGGTGCCACGGATCACGGTTGATCCGAAATCCGAACCGATCCCACTCCACGGTTCGGTACGCACGTGATCCGAAGACTCGGGGGGGAAAAAAAAAGTATGTGTATGGTGCGCGTGGTCAGTCTGTCAAGCGATAGTTATGGTCAGCGCCAGCGGTCCAAGTAGCGGAGCAGAGGAGTTTGCGGCATTTAAGCAGCCCTTTGCTGCCCAGAGTGGTAGATACAAAGCCCTGCACTGCCCTATGGATTACATTAGATTAGATGAAACCTTATTTATCCCTCGGGTGGGTTCCTCCGGGACATTCAGTTTCCAGTAGCACAGCACCCACAGAAGTTGCAGAATGTGAGCAGAAATATACCAAATATACACATTTATAAATACAGAGAATACAAAAGGGATAAATAGAATAAATAGGAATAAGAATACAAGGGAACGGCACATTTTAAGTATTGTGAGTCTGTTACACCGTTGGATATTAACAACAACTATTGCACAGTGAAAAGGCACTACAGCTACTTGTTCCCCCCTCCTCTGTCCCCGTTTCCCCTCCAGCGAGGAGTTAAGCAGTTTGTTGGCGTGTGGGACTTTTTAAGTCTGCTGGTCCTTGACGTTGGGAGAAGCAACCTGTCACTGAACAGACTCCTCTGGTTGTTTATGGCCGTGTGCAGAGGCTGCCCAGCATGGTCCATAATGTCCATATTGCACCTTAATTTGTTTTTATATAAGTGCCTGGAATGAGTCTTCAGTTGAATGATTTTTAATAGGCAAAAAATACTTGAATAAGTAAACGGCGAGTAGAATTTTTGTCTTTTTTTTCTATTTTTGCTGATCCGAAAATTGATCCGATCCGTGACTTTAAAACCGTGAGAGTTTTGATCCGTTGCACCACTAGCTGCAGACGCCATTTAGCACCATCTACGTGAACGAGAGTTAAAGTCCTACCAAGGTTTTAGATGTGTGGCACAAACCGGCGTGTAATGAACTCGTAGTTCTGCTGAAATGTTTGCATGTAGGCGTCTTTATTGCTGCAGTCTTATGTGCTGACCTTTGGTTTTCAGAACTTCCCTCAGGATAACCAGAAGGTCCGTCTGTCTGTCAACGGCTTCTTGTGTGCGTTCGAGGTCCCGGTGCCGGGTTCACCAACATCACTGAGCTCGCCCACGCTGACAGGTGTGTCATCTTACACATGTCTGCGCACTCACCAGAGAGCTACCTGCGAGTTTCTCATTTTCTCCCCTCCTCCATCAGATATCACACCTATAGCCAACAATACAGCTGCCAATGGGCACGTGGGCAGTAAGCTAGACCTCATCCCTAACGGTGGGCCCTGCAGCCCTGAGACGCCTCTGACCAACGGGGTCGCCAATGGACACATCACACCGGTGCACGAGAGCCCCTTCATTGGATACATCATCGCTATGCACAGGAAGATGGTGAGAACTCGTAGAAAAAACTAATGCAGTGTCATTTTTATGGTTGTTGTAGACGTAACACGTAAATGTTTGTGCCCCCCGCTTTAGATGCGCACAGAGTTGTACTTCCTGTCGTCTCAGAAGAACCGACCCAGTCTGTTCGGCATGCCGCTCATTGTTCCCTGCACTGTGCACACCAGTAAGAAGGACCTGTACGACGCAGTCTGGATCCAGGTGTCCAGACTGGCCAGTCCCCTGCCCCCACAGGAGGCCAGCAACCATGCCCAGGACTGGTAATTTCCTCCTACGAATCTCTTTATTAGAGAAACACTCGTGTGATTCTGTTGAGTAACATTCATCTGAAGAAGCATTTACCCTCTCGAGTGTGAACCTGAGCGAACTTCCAGACTCTCCTCTGTTAAACTGAGGCAGCAGGTCTGTCCGGACGAAGTCTCTTACACAATCAGGATCAGGTCGGATCAGCATCAGCTGTCTAAAGCTTGATCCGTGCCACTTCCCTTGTTTAGTGTAATTTAATTTTGGAAGGAAAAAATAACTTTGCTGACAAGTTTGTTGACATTTTTGTCTTCCTTTAACTTGCAGTGATGACAGCATGGGCTATCAGTACCCCTTTACTCTGAGGGTCGTGGGCAAGGATGGAAACTCGTGTGCCTGGTGTCCGTGGTACAGGTAAGAGCGTTTCGGATACAGACACTCGCGACTAAAGCCGTTTTCACACACGCTCTGCAGCTCTGAGGTGCACGCAAAAGCTCAGCTGTGTGACGCAGCCGAACTCTCTAATCCTCCAGCCCCCAGCGTGCAAATGCTGCAGCTAATATCTACGATAGACGCCATGCACGCCGTCTCCTGCTGAATTACAATACTGGAAATACAGAGTTTTGTTGTTTTTGTGTGCTTAAAGTGAGAGTGCAGCTGTGGCAAAATAAACCGAACCTCATTGTCCTGAAGTTCTGTGAAATTCAGGCTTACATACAGCTTAAAGTGGGAGTAGCACATTTTGATGCAAGATTATGACATTTGATTTGTTGTAACCGTGTTCTGTAAGCAAAACTCACACATCTGTACTGCACATCTGTGTGTTTGCAGGTTCTGCAGAGGCTGTACGATAGAGTGCACAGAAGACCGAGCTTCTGTAGGAAATGCTTACATAGCTGTAGACTGGGATCCAACTGCCCTGCACCTCCGCTACCAGACCTCCCAGGAGAGGGTAAAGGATACATGCACGCACGCACGCACGCACGCACACACACACACACACACACACAGCACCAATTCAGGCAGAGAAAAGGTCACTTCGAGTTAGAGCAGTAATGGAATTTCTGTGAAAATGGTGCTCGCTGTCATTAACGTCATCATTTGTAAACACCAGCTTTCCTCGGGGCAGGAGGAGTGATGAGCAGCAACACTGCTTTCATATTTCACACCGTCATATTAGCAATTCTACATCAGGGTCCAGTTGTCCTCATGTAATGATCGCTGTGCAAACCAGAATATGGTGTGATTCAGAGTATGGCCACACGGAGGCGTCAGTGAGTCAGTAAATGTCAGATTAAAGTGTCCAGACTCCTTCGAGGTGTGTTGGTAAGTGCTGTGGTTTATGTGAATTCTAGGAAAAATGAGTTTCTGAGCAGTAAAACTTGTTAGATGCATTAAAGTTGCACTTTGCTTGGCTCTAAAACGACACCTGGTAGCTGTTTCCCCGAGTGTCTGCTCTCGTGGTCCATTATCCTCCGTCATGCATCGCGCTCCTCTCCCTGCAGATTGTGGAGGAGCACTGCAGTGTGGAGCAGTCTCGGCGAGCTCAGGCTGAGCCCATCAGCTTGGACAGCTGTCTGAAGGCTTTCACCAGCGAGGAGGAGCTGGGAGAGGACGAACTCTACTACTGCTCCAAGTGCAAGACCCACCGACTGGCCACCAAGAAGCTGGACCTCTGGAGGCTGCCACCCATACTGGTCAGGAGCAGACTCGTGCATCTGAGTGTTTTATGTGAAACGATGCGTGGGTGTTGGTAGCATTTAACGTTCTCACGTGAAATAAATTTAGAGACGGCGTCTGACACGTGTTCACTTGTGTAGATTGTCCACTTGAAGCGCTTCCAGTTCGTGAATGGTCGCTGGATCAAGTCCCAAAAGATCGTCAAGTTTCCACGGGAGAATTTTGACCCCAGCGCCTTCCTGGCTCCCAGGGACCTCGAGCATCGCTGCCTCCACTCCCGCAGTGAGAGCGAGGATCTGCTGAGGGTCGGAGAAGACAATCTGTCCTCCATCTCTGCACCCGCTGGCTTTGGCAACCTCCCCAAAGGTACGGCATGTCCAGTAAAGACTTTCATCACTGTTTGTGTTTTTTAAAGAATGTGAAAATTGAAGTGCTAATGCTTTAACACTGCTGCTTCCCCAACAGCTTCCCCAGCTTCAAGCAGGAAGTCTGCTCCCTCTCTCAGCCGGAACAGTAGCCCGTCTGGCAGCCCGAAGGCCGGGAGCGGAGGCCGCAGACCAGGTCGGTTGCGCCTTCCCCAGTTGGGCAGCAGACATCGCCTCTCCAACAGCAAGGAGAACCTGGACGGAGCAGCTAATTCTGAGGCTGAATTGAGAGACGATGCACCGCAGGCGGACCCAGAGGGTTCAGCAGCAGGAGGAGCGTCAGGGCTTCAGGGGTCAGGAGAGGGCGTTGCATCAGAATCGTCCTCCGGTAGTGAAGCATCCAGCAGCCACTGTGACGTGGTCCTTGTGAACGGAGACAGCAACGGGCTGTGCTCCGACTGCAGCACAGAGAGCAGCACGGAGCCGGACGGCTCTCTGCTGCAGCACAGAGACAACATGTGTCTGGATGCCATATACAACCTCTATGCAATATCAGTAAGTCAGGCGCTTTGTGCACGCTGGCATACGGGCGGGGAGAACAGTCAGACAAGTCCTGAATGTTGTTCTGCTTCATCTCTCCAGTGCCATTCAGGAATATTGGGAGGAGGCCACTATGTGACATATGCCAAAAACCCCAATGGGAAATGGTACTGTTACAATGACAGCAGCTGCAAGGTAAGGCACCAGCACACCTCCACTACTGTCTGCAGGTACTAGGTAACTAGTTACAGCCTCCTACACATCCAGTACGACCTCCACAGACTCAGCTTAGAGGAGCACTGTGCAGGGAAACAGATGGTCCTCTTAAAGCTGTGCTGGTTTATGTGGGTTGTTTTTATTGGTTAAAGTGTCTCACACACACACACACACACCTTTACCAAACTTGTGATTGCTTTATCATGACTTTAACACATGCTGCTCTGCACACGCTGGGCACTCTTGTGTGATGTAAGGAAAAGTTTGGCTCTGTCGACACCCCAAATGCGACCACGCTGTAACAACACTCCGCTTTATTTGTTTTTTCATTTACAGGAAGTGCACTCTGAGGAGATCGACACCGACTCGGCCTACATTCTCTTCTACGAGCAGCAGGGAGTCAACTACTCCCAGTTCCTGCCAAAGATCGATGGCAAGAAGATGGCCGACACCAGTAGCATGGACGAAGACTTTGAGTCAGACTACAAGAAATACTGCGTCCTCCAGTGACCGCAGCTCGTCTTCCATCAGCCAGCACTACGCCCGCTCGCCTCTTTCAGCCTGCTGCTCTGAACAGGAAGCGCCAGAAGATCTCACGAACGGCTGACAGTTGAACCGCGCGCCGTCTTTATGGCTGCTTCGCAGCACTTTCTAAACTCGACTGCAAACACGGATCGGTGAAAAGGTTTGCTAAGACAACAGCGAAGCCCCTCCCTGTGAAAGCACCCGACCGGTGCACTTTGCTGAGCCCGACGAACTCCCATCAGCTCCCACCCCGTGATCCTCGCCATGACATAGATGTAAAATATACTTGCACACTAACGCATCTCTGAATGTATGGCAGTACGGCCGAGTCATGCAGCGATGTTGCTTTCTTATCGTGCACTTATCACTTGTGATGTCAGGATTCAAAACAAAAGACGGCTTTTTCTACCCAGAGTCACGATTTGACCTGAGCAGGGAAAAACCGATGTGCTCCAGGCGTGAGTCCCTGCAGGCCTACGGATGCCAACTGTACACGGGGCCCAGCGTTCACTGTGTGCTGGAGTCACGTTTGGTGCCACGGGAGACGACGGATGCCCGGGCAAGCTTTCAAACCAATGGTTCTGCTGAGGTTTTATTAGCGATAGTGTGAGCAGGAAAACACGCGTCATACGCTACCTCATCGCTTCCTGCATTCTTTCAGCCAACTGGACCCCAAAAGTCTGTGACAGTATTAATATCATGAAATGCTTCCTTTTAGTGTAGGAGACTCGGTACATGCATTCAGGAACACCCCCACAAAGACCCCCCTCCCCTCCCAGGACACTCGGGTCCTGATGTTCACATCAAATTCGGCACGTTTGCCAAAAGCTGTGTTTGGTCCTGCAGCTGCCAAATATCCACGGTGATTTGTGCAATGTTGACCAGTATGTAGCCACGACGACTGAGAACCTGGGTTTGTTGGGGACAGGTGCCATGATTTAAAAAGTTGTACGGTATATGTTTAAACGCTTTTTTTTGATTGTGTAAATGTGTCATTTTAGAGGATCTGCTTTATTTTTTTAGTTTTTCTTAGAGTTGCTTCAGGCTACCTAAAGGCCCCACCTGTAGACACCAGGCACATCTCCACGGGGCTGATGCAAACCTCTGCAGTTCTCTGCTGTCCACCCAAACCTGGACTTCCTGCGTCCATCACAGCCAATTATTTTACTGTTTCTTATTTTAAAAGTGTCAAAACGGAAGAACCAGAGATTTTTTTATTTGCTCAAAGCCTGTAAACCACATTACCCATAATGCTATTCAGAATCCAACTTTAGCCTTTATTACTGTGTCTCATGTGGCTTCTGTGCTTACACTTCACTTTGCTCACATTCGAACGAGTCCCACAGATCGCTGTGAGTGTTTCTCACCTTCACCGGGTGTCACCTTGGCTACTTCGCACAGAGGCAGGGAAGCCTTTGTTAACCATGAGTGTTTCATGTGTTGCACTGTTGGGTTTTTTGTTTTTCACGCAACTAGAGCAGCTTTGCATGATTCACAGTTCAGGTACTTTTGGTTGCACCGTGCAAACGTGGAGTTGGAAAAGCACCTGGGTTCTAACTTCTGTCCCTGAAGCGATCATAGTTCATATATCTACTCTCAGTGAATTCATACAGACCTGATAAACCTTCCTGGACTGTGAGGTCAGAAGTCATGCTGTTTAATATGAGCAGTGACTTTTGCACCAGTGTGTGCACGATAGGAAATAAGGAAGAGCTCCTTCAGTGTCGAGTGCGGACGTGCACTCATAGATCGGACGGATATCTAACAAATATCTCCGATAAATTCCCACTCGTGTGATTTCTCTCCCCTGTCAGAGTTCACACACTGTGTCAGACAGTTTGTAGTGTACTGACACGAGTATTTCATTTGAGTGAGAGGCGAATGCAATGACCAATGGAGCGGCTGCAGAGGGTTGGTCAGTCGCTTCTCTCCGACTCCACATCATTACATTTTTAAAGCTTCCATCTTGTATTTTTGAGTTGTTTTAATGTGTAATAGGAACAGAGCTCCCTTTTAACAGCAGGCTCAGCCTCGGGTTCAATGCCGCTTAGCACACCTAAAACCTGAAGCATGAGTGTATAAAGATGCAGTGAAGTATCGCTGCAGTGGTCCCACCTCCTGCTGCTTAGGGGATCATAGATGCTCCTGGAACACTTTTTAGTTTTAGGGGGAAAAAATGAATCTATGGATAACCACTTGTTGGCTAGCTCACTGGCTACAGCCTCCATAGGCTGGTATATTAGTCACTTGTGCACTTGGCCACATCTGCCCTGCCGTGTATGAGCAGCCTGCTTGTGAATGACACCACCAATGCAAGCATTCACCTTTCTGAGCTTTGTGGGTATCGAGCCTGGAGAGCCGTGTGAGGTGCCCCGTCCTGTGCAGTCTGATCGCTGCAGCAGGGGTGCTGAAACCACATATTTGTGAATGGGTACCATCAAAGCACAACACAAACTGTAAGGTCTTACTCCAGCTTCTGTATTTCTAGCAGATCTTAATGCCCAGTCTCAATAGACGGACTTTCACAATCTCATTTTAATAGCTTAGTGTTTCATATCTTAAACCAGTTTCCCCCTTTTCCTCAGCTGAGCCATCCAGTGGGCCAGCCACACCCTGATGGGTGTCCAACAAAAGCGAGTGACATGTCAGTGTAGACGGAGCAGTGTCCATTTTTAATGATTTCATTTCTTAGCTGCTGGCATAACGTTTGATGACTGGGATGATGGTTTCTGGTGGAAATGAATAAATATTTAAACTTTTTCAGGAAGTTCTATGAAAGTTTTAAGAAAAATCAAATAAGTGTCTTAGAACGTTTTCACCTTTTGCCGGGATGTTTTCAGGGAAATGATTTGGAAACAACCATCCCCCCGTAGACAGATGTGCTCACGTGTGGAAAGTAACCAAAGTCTGTTTGTGTGAGGAGCGTAAATGCATCGCTACACGACTGGAGCCAACGTTCGAGCAAATGATTTGTTTCTGTGGGTCAGAGTGCTGCCGTTCCTCCTTTCCTCTGAAGGTTTGGCTGCTTCGACGTGGCTGCTGAGGTCTCTTTGAGATGGACGAGCCCATGTTTTCACCGCGTGGTTCCAGCTGCAGAGTTCTGTGTGTCTGCTTTGTAGCAGCAATGGCGGAGCTCCTGTCACGTCAGGGGGCTCCGTCTAATCACTGTGAACAGACGGCAGACTGTCGATGGCGCCCGGCTTCGTCTTCTGGAGCGCAGAGCCTCGTCTCTGCGTTCGTCCCCTTTTTTAGCTGCTGTATTTGTGATGAGACGACTTTGTTATGGATGTACTTGGAGATAAATCTGTCACTGAATGAAACTTTATTTCCTTCTGCAAAGATCACATTTGTTGAACAAATGGAAATGTACATAAGAGTGTTATTTATGTTTGCTTGGCCAGCTCTTTTTCTTTCCCCCTCCACCCTCCTGCCGTCGCACTGAGCTGTAGACAGTGTCCAGTTTGTGTCTGTGGTTGAAGGTTATCACAGGACTCGAAGGAAAAATTGTCCCTTGAGAGCTCAGTTTGCAATGTTTGCTCTACTTAAAGGTGCAATAGATGTCAACTTCTTTCTTTTTCTCTTTGTTTCTTGGGCTGTGAATGTGCCCTCAAACGGCCGGTAGCGTAATCTCTTAGCAGAAATGTTTCATGTCGGGGTTACTTTCAGCACAATTTTTCTAATCCAGGAACGAGGATTTGACGCCCAGGGAAACTGGACTATCTCTGAAACTGGACTAGCACGGATTCTGTAGAACATCGGGCTAGCATCTGAAGCCCCGCCCCCCAGGAAGATTAGTTCACGGTGTCAGGCAGTGCGATCGACTACTGAGCTGTCTTTCAGTGTGTGTAGCTTCTTTTTTTATTTAAGTTCATATCTGTCTGATGTGAACCAGATGTGTTAATTTAATAAACTTTTTTGTAAGGTGTTCGTTGGAAGAAAGTCGCATTGCACTGACATGAAAACGTGTACATAAATAAAACGTGTTTTGTAAATAAGCCAATGAAAACTATGTATTTGAATATGAACTGTACAAAATACTGTACCTGTAGTTGTGTATATGGAGTGATCCTGTTGATCTGTAACGAAATACCCAAGCAACAAATTAAATTCAGCAAAGGAAATGACATCAGAGTCGTTTTGTTGTGGTCACAACCCTGATCTGACACTTCAGGCAATTTGCGTAGACTTGTGAAGTAGAACAGCCTCGTTGATCATCTCAATTTAATGCCACAAGCAGGAGCAAAGCATCACACAGACAGAAACGATCCAACTCGATGGTGTCTCATTATGTTTGGCCATAAGTTGACTGAACTCCAACATATTTTTAAGCTCCTTTGTGTCAGGCTGTGTGCGGCAGGCAGGAATGGACCCGAAGCGCCGACTGCAGGAGGTCAAACTTAGAAACTTAGATTTATTAGAAAAACAGGAAACTAACTTAACCTCCTAAGACCCGAACTCTTTCACAGCATGCATTTTTAATTTCTCTTTCCTATTTAGGCTGACTGGGATCTGATGAATGTAAAAACTAAGAATTACCAGGTTTTTGTTTGTTTTTGTTTTTTACCTGATGTTTGTTGCTGAGAAAAATGAGATCCACACATGAGGACATTCGTTTTAAATTTCGATAGAACAGTGGCAGGATAACGTCCTCATAAGTGGATATCAGGCCCTTGTAGAGCAAAACTTAGTATTTTGGTCTAAACAACCCAAAATGTGACGTCCACGTGTGGATGCCAGGTCCTCGGAGGTTCAACTGGAAAAATGAACAAGGATTAAACAGGTAGAACACACAGCATGAGAGGCATCGTGAAACAGACCAAGGAAAACACAGGGCTTAAATACAGAGAAGGATGACGAGGGAATGAGACACAGGATGAGAGCACAGCTGGAAACATTAACAGACGCAGACTGTCAGTAAAACAGGAAACAACACAGCAGTGTGAACCTGACATGAAAAGGCATATAAACAAAACCTAAGACTGGAAATCAGGAGATACTAACTAAAAAAGAGAAACACTAAGTCACAGAATATAGACAAACAAAATCAAAACCACTGACCACCAGACCCAGGTACCCCAACACTTTCAGCTATTCCTTGATCCCCAATTGATTAAAGCAGCCAACGGCCTAAAAGTTCCACATTTACCTCACAAGTTTCGAGTTAACATAATCAGACTGTAGTAATAAACTAACTTGGCTCCTTCATATTGCCTTCCCAACCCAGCAGAGTGACTTTTGTCAAGGTTGAGCTACTTTCCCACCCACTCCATGACATGCTGGTCAGTCACAGGAGCTCGTTCAGTGAGAGACTGAGATTACCGAAAAGCACCACTGAACGACACAGGAAATCATTCCTGCCTGTGGCCATCTCCCTGTACAACGCATCCACTTAACACACTGTTTGCTGCTACAACTACACATGTTTCTTTTCCAACTATTTATTTATAAGTGACTTATGTATGTATGTATGTATGTATGTATGTATGTATGTATATATATGTATATATTGTACTATTCTTAGTTAGCGTATTGTCTGTCTTGTCTTAATGTTGGTTTAAAATGGAGCACTGTAACAAAAAATAATTTCCCCCAGGGATCAATAAAGTATTCTGATTCTGATTCTGATTTATCCATATTTGGAATAGAGATGGCACGATACCACTTTTTTATGTCCGATACCGATATCATAAATTTGGATATCTGCCGATACCGATATGAATCCGATATAGTGTTTTTTAATCAACAAAACTGTTTTTTAAATATCTTGCTGCATTTTGTATAAGTTCATACTCAAGTTTAAAACAACAACTACACTAAAGCTATTCTGTTATACCTGTATGCAAAAAAAAATATTTCATAGTTCAGCAATACTGATCAATCTAATAAACTTAAACCTACACCATCCTCCCTATTCTGGTATTTTAAAGAGTACTTAGCATAAATATTAAGCAACCTAACTAATAGGGTTCCAACTCCCAGCAACAACAAAAATAAATAAATAAAAAATAGGGAACCACCCCTCACGCTCCACCTCATGATGCTTAATCGACGTAATCAACCTTAATTTGATGCAGTGTGAAAAAAAAATGCACAGAAATCAATTATTTTTCAAGAAATATTAAATAGATTCAACATCTTTCTTCAACAAAATTGCAGACTGCACAGATGGTACCTTCCCAAAGGAAAAAGTACTATAGCTTACTAGGGTATATATATTAGACTTAATAGTCACTATATACAGTAATTGACTTCTATTCATTTTACATCAAATTAAAACTTTGGGTGTCAGATAATTATTTATTAAAAGCTCGACATTTTAAATGAGAATAAGAAAGAAAAGTATGTCTTTGTGCCCCCTTTTCCCTGTTCATGCCCTATCGGCCCCCCTGGCTAAACTTTGCTAGATCCGCCCCTGCACAGTTACCAGCGTCAGCTACGTAGAAAAAGATCCTCGAGTAGAAATTAATATTAAATAAATTCTAACAACAGCTTATCAAGCTTAAACGTGCTGCTGTTGTTCAGCCGCTGGTTTCCTCTTTCTGGTGCAAAGTGGGCCAAAAACAAAGACGGACTCGCGACAGAAAAGCCGATCAGCTGATCATTGATCAGTTTCATGATTGAAGTAGCAGCAAGAAGAGGCAGTCGCTCCATATATCGCTTGTTAAGCTTAACGCAGGAATGCTTTACATTCAGAGATGGACTTACACACTTGCTTTACTTCTCTCGGGGATAACTTTGTCGGAGATGAAATGCCGGGTTGGTAGCGAAGCTCCACATGCTATCCAGACCACCGACAGGTCCGGCATGCCACAGCCGCTCTATCACGTGATGCATACTGCTCTGACGTGCTAACGTTCTGAGGTGAGTTACGGCGTGTTGCAACTTTTGCGAGGTGCTTTCGTGATATTTAATGGATCGGATTACATTTTTTATTTTTCTCCGATATCCGATCCAGTAATTTAGGTCAGTATGGGACCGATACCGATACGTAATATCGGATCGGTCCATCTCTAATTTGGAATACAGTCAATGTCTTCGCTGTAGGGGAAGTAAGGCTGCAACCACAGCTTCATGGGCTCTGCCACAGAGCTTCCTCCTGGTTAGACGTGCCTGAAACACACTTGCGTATAAGTCATCCAGTAGGTTGAGGTGGTCTGCATATCTGACTAGATTCAACCTTCTGATGTAGACCAGATTCTTCTGGGCTCATTTATACCACTTGTTCCTCTGGACCCTTCTCATACCGCACTGCTGCAGGAGAGCGAGGTCCTTCCTTGGAGGGTGCTGGACTCCATGCATGGTAAGGAGCTTCCTTGTTTCAATGTCAGTGGCTTTTATCTCTTATTTTGTTGGTTGCAACTTTCCTGGTGGCCTCTTCATGGTTCCAAATTGCCTCTGTGTCCCCCCCAAAGGTACTTGTAGGTGTCTGCAATGTTGCCCTGTCTTTGTTACCATGTGACCACACTTGTCCAGTCCAATGGCATTCCCATGTTGTTGTTGTGGATCAGTGAGTTGGTGTCTTGTTCACTCCTGGCATAAGGCTTGATGTCGTCCATCTAGAGGTGGTTAACGACTGCTCCATCCATGGGGTTCAGGTCTATGCAGAACAGCTTTTGGGACGGAGCATGTGTTAGATCCTAGACTTGATGGCAACTTGTGGTATTGACTTTTAGTTGGCCTCTGTTGGTCTCTGTTCCCCCATGGGATTCCTGAAGAAGGTTCTCAGCATCACACTGATCTTGTACAGTTCTAGGCAGTCTAGAGAGTCTAGAAGTCTAGCGAGACTGCTCGAACACTGGTTGGTATTTTGCCCCTCTGGTGTTTCTGCCAATTCCTTGGTTATGTATTGAGCCATACACCTATCCATCTTGCTGCTATAATGCCTAAAAGGGGCTTCCATGTAGTGCTGAGACAGGCTATTGGCCGGTAGTTGGACATGACTGATGTCCTCTGGGGATCTTTGGGGATCAGGACTATCCAGCCTTCAGTTAGCCATTCTGGGTGTATCTCATACATAAGCAGCTCGTTAATTTGTGCTGATGGAGTGTAGTTAGCTTCTGTAGCTTTAGCTTCTGTGAGTCATTCTGCCACTGTGATGGTTGCTGTGGTGTGCTCTTAGATCCTAGCCACTGAGCATTGTTGTTATGTGTTGCGTGCTTCACCGGTCCTCTCTTTCAGTGTTGCTCCATCTCCAGCCTTGGTGGTGCTGTTCTCATATTGTTTATCTCCCAGAGGTTCTATTGGACGTGGGTCCAGCAAGCATGGAGACCAGGCAGTGGTATCCTCCAAGAACTGCCTGCATAATCTGGTCACATGAGTCCGGGCACTGTCGTGCACCAGGTGGAAAGCAGGACCCACTGCACCAGTACAGGGTCTCACAAGGATTTCATCCTGATCTCTAATAGCAGCAAACTGAGTAACGGCCCCTCCTGCTCTTTAAAGCAACCGACTCTGGTTGTGAAACGATCCTCACAATAACTGATGATTTAATTTAGTTTTTACCCGAAAACAAAGAAAAAATTCATTTTTATGAGGTTTTTATCAGACTTAAATTCAAAATGGAATAAAAAAAAATTGTGTCAAAATGTTTGAATTAAGTTTTAATTAAAAGTGGGGAAAAATCCACTTCATATTAATTAAGTATCAATCAAACCAGATGGGGACATTTTTGACCCCTGAGGACCACAGCTGTGATTATGTGCTGCCATTTAAAATTTATAAATGCTTCAAAAGAACTTTCTCACTACAGTTCAACATACAGCACTCTGTAGTTAGACAAACAGTCAAAACAATCTTTTATTGTCTCGTTTTATTTTCGCTCAAAAACAAAGTGTACTTTATGTAAACAAGGTCTGGTGGCCCTAAAATGTTGGGTAAATTTTGTGTTAATGTGTTGGTCTTAAGTAAAACTAAGGTGTAACACTGAATTGATCGACAATTTATACTTTAAAAAACACTCAAATGAAGTGGGGACATTTCTGACCCCTGAGGACCACAGCTGTGTGGAAATCGGGAGGACATTATGAGGGTTAATTGAGCAGAGCAACATCCCACAAGTTTAACTGATTATTAAAAAGTTTTCCTTTAATTGTATTTTTTGGAGATGTCTATACGTGCTCACCCCAGTTTACCACTTTTTACTGCAGAGGAGCTCTCTACAGCGCGTGCTGTGCGTATCTCTCAGCCTCCCACACATGCCCGGGCTCCACAGATGTCACACTACATGCACCTACAGCGAGTTTTGGCAGACAGAGGTTAGACCACAAAGCCCTGGACCTTCATTTCTTTGCATGGAAGTCTTTTAAACTTGACTTTTTATTTGGTTCAAATGAGCAAATGTAAGCATGCTAACATGTTAGAAACAGCAGTGGTTTTACATGATTGTGCTCGTCATAACGAAGAAGTGCAGCAAATTTAAAACAGTTGTTGACCTTTGTTGTCCTTCCTCGGTGTTTTGCAGTCAGCTAACAGACGAGAGAGGAAACCACACACAGGGGCTTTGCAGCAGCTTCTCCGAATTAAACAGCGCTACTCTTTCTGCCCTGCGCACCAGTCAGGGGCTTTTCCGCCTCTCGCCTAATCCTGACTGACATTTTCAGTTTTTAGTGTCAGAGCAGAGAGACTGTGACTGGTCACACGTTGGACGTGGAAAATGACTGCGTCAGTGTGTTTAAGTCGGTAACTTAACACTAGATTAACTTTTGGGTGTGATTAAATTTAAAATGTTTGTACTTTAGATGACCTGTTGATCTGGTTCTCTTTCTGTTGGCAGCCCCAACAAGCTTATGAAAGCTGTCCTTAAACA
This sequence comes from Rhamphochromis longiceps, assembly GCF_057381845.1. Classification (NCBI taxonomy): domain Eukaryota; kingdom Metazoa; phylum Chordata; class Actinopteri; order Cichliformes; family Cichlidae; genus Rhamphochromis; species Rhamphochromis longiceps. The sequence continues at coordinate 2,776,981 of NC_140570.1, read as the reverse complement.
TTAAAGTGAGGTCATTTTTCAGAACAATAAACTACCCGACAGTAAATAATGTGCTTAAAACGAGCTCCATCAAATAATCACTGTAACATTGTTACATTGATTTGAGCCCCTCTACATGACATTGTTACTGTAAGTTGCACAGATAACGTCTTCGAGTCTAACTTGAGATTATGTCGTTAGTACTGTGGTATTTCTATTTTTGCTGCAGTAAATAATATTCCACTGTGGTTAATGAGAGGGTGCGGGGGAAAACCAAAGAGTTAAAAGAAAAAAACAGTTTGCATGATTAAAGTTTTGTGACGAACTTTCATACTTCTACAAACTGACCGAGCATCTGCAGCGTTACTGCGTGAGCTGGGAGAGCTGACATGAAGACAGTTTAGTGTGAAGTGGACTCACACTCATTCTAGAAATCAGCGTGAGGTGAAACAGCGCATCTCAAACCACTTGCTGCTTCACTTCATTTCCTCTGATTGTCTTGTGGTTGATGTACTGTGAGAGCTCCTGCTGAACACAACACGGGTCAGACATTTTATCCAGCACAAGGCGGATTTTTGAATTTTTAAGTGGGACCGAGCAGAATAAATACTGTCTGGTGTCTGACTGGCAGGCTTAGGCGAGAAGAATGGACTTGATCAAAGTTGTCACAGAGCACAGGTAGGGCTTTTTCATTTAGTTACTCTCTTCCTGTGCTTTCTTTGTATTTTGGGCTTCAGTGAATCAGCTCTATAAAAAGAAACGTTCTAAACGTTCTTCCTATCGCTGTTCCAGACCAGCCTGATGTTCTTTTACCAGTTTGTGCCAGAAAACAAACACTGAGCAGAGGACATGGCGAACTGTTCAGGTGAGCTTTGAGGCTTTGACGCTTTGTAAGAGCTCGTGAATCTTAGACTTACTTATTTGTGGCCTTTCAGATGTCTACTCCGTTGTATACACCCTCAGCGGTCTCCTCTCCTTCACCATCGTGGTGTTCACAGTGCTGGGAGCCGTGTGCATCAGAAAGTAAGTCCATTTTAAGTTCTTTAAAAAGGCTTTTATTAACGACGTGACCTCAGTCTCACTTGGTCTGTTTGCTACATTTTATGTTCAAATTAAGCTGACTGTCCTCACCAAAGCTGCAACAGTAACAGCAGCATTATTAAATAAAACATAACAATTTCCCTTCACGTACTTTAGCGTGAATATATTATAAGATCAGACGTTAATAAAAGCCCATTTTTGGCCACACTGGCTTCACGGAGGGAATGAGCCGCTCAGATGCTAACCGCTATAACGGTTTCCTTAAAGTTTGTCTTTGCTTGTTTGTGAAATGTACCTCTCACCTGCTGTGTGAAGTTTGGTGTAGACGTTTATTTCCCTTTTTACAAAAGTGAGATGTTCTTCTTTGATCGTCTCATTTCCTGAGATCTGCAGTCTTCAGATTTCAGTGTTTATGTACTTTTAAAGTAGAACGTGAAAACACCGAAGATGAATTTAGTTTTTTTGCTCAGCCTTTGTATTATTATTATTATTATTATTATTATAATAAATGCATAGCGCCATAGGTCCAAAAACAGATGTTATCCACTGTAAGAGATCGTGTTAACATAGACTCATAATACAGATGTCTACGGACCTACTTTATACAGCACCTTGTTAGATGTTTCTAATATTTTGGCGTCATATGTTATCTTTCAGTATTAGCATACAATCCCATTCAAATGTGTCGCTGTTTTGAAATGAGCCAAAAAGAACACATGGCCAGCTGTTCTCAGCTGTTCCTCGTTCTTTTATTCTGAAAACATTTCTATTTGTGCAGCATGTTACCAACTAAAATGATGGTGCATTACAAAAAGTGAAAAATAATAGCAAAAGACTGACTTATTCAAAACGAATGTTGAGTCAGGGTCAGCTCTGCAGCCTCCATCTGAATTCATGTCTGTGTTATCCAACCACCAGTTTTAGCTCGTTTTTTTAGAATAAAGCTCCCAAGACTCGGTGATCTGTTTATAGATAATGTATTTCTAGATAAATGTGATTTGTTTTCATTAAGGTTAGGAATATTATCACTGTTGCCTCCTGGGTCTGAATGCGCTGTCTGGCTGGGAGTGTGTGGAGTCTGGGTGTTCTCCCCGTGTCTGAGTGGGTTCTCTTGGCTCCTCCCACAGCACAAAGACATGCAGTTAGTGGGTTCAGGTTAACTGGTGAGTCTAAATCACCCATAGGTGTGAATATGAGCAGTTGTCTATCTCTCTGTGTTAGCCCTGCGACAGACTGGCGACCTGTCCCAGGCGTGACCTTCCTCTCACCCTGTGGTAGCTGGGATAGGCTCCACCCCCAATGACACTGACAAGGACACGTGGAAGAGACTGGATGTCTGGATCTTTGGTTTATGTGCAGTGTCACTTACAGTTACACAGTTTAGCTCCGAGTCCCAAACTGTGTGTCGTCAGACTTGCTGCTCCTGGTTTAGTAGGGCAGCCGAGTGTTTCGCCTCCGTACCTGGGTCGGTGTTACCTGTTCTACTGTCTACGTTATTTTGCAGATACCGATCCGCTCTCAAGACAATCAGATTGCTCCGGCAGAACAAGATGCTGATGAGTGCTGTGCCTCGGGTAGAGCCTCCCCTCTTACCTGCGAGGCCGATCCCAGTTGTGGTGGAGGAGGAGGAGGAGGAGCGGGAACTTCCTCCCAAATCTCCACTCCGACCCAGCACTTCAGCCAGGTCTCCGTCCAAGAAGCTGTGGAAAGGTCTGCAGCAACTGCAGCAGGTAGCGCTGATTCACAGATATCTTTGTGTTCCTGCTGTAGACACAGAAGATGAACCTTCAGATGATGATAGATTTAGATTTCACATGTTCTGTTTGGTGCGGTTCTACCTTGATGATGTACGAACGGGTCTATTTCAAATTCAAGGATCCTCCTTTCACCAAGTCAGACCTGAACCTTCTGCAGCTGATCAAAGCAGGAAAGGAGGGCGTCTTCTACCAGGCCAGGATGACCAGAGGGACGTGTAAAGGCCACAGCATGTTCACCTGTAAGATCAGCAAGGAAGGTAAGGACATGGCTGGAGGTTTGCCTGCAGGCGGAGCATCCCTGAAAGCAGTAATTAAGTACTTGACATGATAAGCAGAAGGAAACTGTCATCCAAGTAAATGATTGTAAGCTGTCCTATAATGATGTTCAAATATTCTGTTTTTAAGTAGAATTAGTGGGAATCTTTAAGCTCACGTTTGTTTACATTTTTCATGCAGTTTTTGCAACACGTCATCGCTCTGGTTGATCAAATATTCCTGAAAAACAAATTGGTCTGAGCCATTTCATACATTTTTGACGTTGCGCTCGGTGTTAATATTACAGCCCCGACCATAACTTACTGTTAGCACTGAAAAAAACGAAGCGAGTGTAGTGTAAAAGCACTGACACGTAACCCTGTGGGATTCCAGACTTCATGAAATTGCTAAAATGCTGTGACCAGTGACGTCAAACGCAGCTCTGAGACGAGCTAGGAGAACTTTGATGGCACCAAATTCATCTTGTACAATATAAGTTTTGCCGTATAACAACAATGCATTCAATACTGTAAAAGGAAGTGGGAGGAGCTGCCCACAGAGACAAGCTCACAGAGGCTAACCACCTGAATCTGCAACTCCTCTCAGCTGTAGCTACAGTTTTAGCATCCATCGACTATTCTTTGTTGTCTTTTTCGTTTACCACTTCAGCTCAGGTGCTGAACTAAGAGTCAGGACAAGAATAATAATGAGGATTATTTTTAACATGAATCATGCTGAGCTTTAGTACAAAACTGAATACGTTCCTTTTGATTTAGCCAGTTACATCTGGGCTTTGGTTTGACCTTTGTGTCTTCCTCTACCTCAGGCGTCCGCCTCAAACACGTGGACATGGAGGTTTCCATCATGAGAAAACTGATGCACCACAAGAACATCCTCCAGTTACTGGACTGGAACACCACTGCAGGTGATGAACATGTGCATACAGACTGCTGTTTCTCTGCTCAGGTAGAGCGGCTTGGAACCTTCTTAATCAGAAGGTTGTTGGTTTGAGCCCTGGCTGCTCCAGTCTGCATGCCAAAAAGCACGTAACCATGAAAAAGTGCTTGTATGAACGGATAAATGTTTTATAGAGTGCTCAGGTAGAGTAGAAAGAACCAGTTTGTTTGTCATCTTCCTCCACACCGACAGATATGCTTAGTTTCCCCCCTTTCCTAACCTGTAACTATGAACTAACCTGTAACTATGAACTAACCTGTAACTACGAACTAACCTGTAACTACGAACTAACCTGTAACGTCTGTTGCATTCTTCTTGGAGGCGTGTCCCTCTGTAAGGCCCTACGTCTCTGTCTCTGACTGGGATGTTCTCTGTGCAGAGCCCTACATTCTGATCATGGAGTATGTGAGCTACGGCACTCTGAGGACCTTCCTGCAGACCAACAGAGCCCACCTGAGTACTGACCCTGAGCTGCAGAGCCTCCTCACCATTGCCTCGTACCACGTTGCTCTAGCCATGCAGCACCTGCGCTCCAAAATGGTAAGAGCATAGCAGACTGATAGGAAATATACTGGTCCCACTTTGTCCCAGTGTGACTTTTGTTTTTGACAGTTTGAACACACTTTTTATCGTTGTGTTTACATTTTGCATTAATGTTGTTGGTTCTCTGTGCAGATTATTCACTGTGACTTGGCTCTGAGGAATGTCATGGTCAACAAGTTTCCCTGGGAGGTGAAAGTGGCCGAGTTTGGTCTCGCCCGAGACTTGACGCGAATGGCGAGCCGTCGCAGCAGTCGCTGGAGAAACCCACGTGTAAGATCGCAGTACGCACACACAGCATCCTTTTCTCACAGTCCTCGGACTGCCGAACAGCTTTGCAGCACATTTTCAAATTCATTGATCTTATTTGTGGATGATCACGTCCTCCGTTCGTGTTTGATTCCCAGTGAGAATCCAAAGTGACCCAAACGTTTCCAGCTTTGCTCCCGCGCTGTAGTTTCACTCTCACTGTAACATCAATGCATGTTTGAGGTTTGAGCAGAGTTTGAACAAAGTCAGCCACCGTCACATCAGCTGATCTCAGCACCAGCCTAATTGAGCTCTGCTCCATTCATACGAGCTTCTACAGAAGTGCTTTCTGTCCAACGTGTGCACACATCTGTACTCAGGAGAGAATCTTTGAGTCAGATGTTGCCTGAGGATATTTGGTGTTTATATTTAGCAGATGACCTGCTCCACATCCTGAGTTACAGCCAGTCATGCCTTTGTACAAGCTATTGGAGCCGTCCACAGTTACTGCTCGTCTTTAGGCCGCTTCGCACCCCCTTCCTCCGCCATTGTTTCTCCTTTTATGTAATTTCTGACTTAATCACTGTCTGTAGTTGCTGGTGCCTTGCTTTGTTGCTGCTGTTCCTCTCCCCACCTCCAGCTTTCGATGTGTGCACATGGAAGAGCGGGGATGTCCCAGAGATGAGCCACACCAGCAAATCTAAATGACCGCGGATCTCTCGTTAGCTAAAGTGGTCCTGACTGAAAGTGCTTCAGGACAACACTTTCAAATGTAACCTGGATATTACAAAAACAAAAAGTGTAACTGCATCTCACGTTTGGTCCAACCTGATGTGATAGGATGACCTTTGTTACTGGTTGAGCTACAAATGTAGTGAACTCTTTTTGAGCCCAGTTTGAAACAGACTTTGCTTCTGTGTTACTGCACGTGTGCAGGAGATTTAGCAACATCCTTTTCAACAGGAAACTGTGGTGCAGAAAAAGACCAGCAGTAATGGTGTCGTGCATTTCCTCCACGATCTTTTTAGATGTCTAAAATTGTCCCACTGACATAGTTGAAAATATCACCTTCAAGTTTTGGTGAAATCACTTTTTCCATCATGTGTAAATTGTGCAGCAACGTGTACCCCTGCGCTGGTACCCCCCAGAGTACTTCAAGAACAACTACTACAGCTACAAGGGAGACGTGTGGGCGTTTGGCATCGTGCTGTGGGAGATGCAGACATTTGGTGAGTGGGAGGTTTGGGCTGCTCTCTGACCACTGGAAATCATGACTTCTCCTCTACTTGTTCAGTAATATGTTCCAAACGTGCTCTTTGTTGAAGAGCGGCCTTGTGTTGTGGTGGCTCCGTGTTTTGGTTGAAAGTCATTACAACGGGCCGCTGTTCACTCCGGCCAGAATAAAATGGAGAAATTAAAAGCTTGTTTCCTCTACCGTGATGCAGCCACAGTGTATTAGCAGTGCTGAAATGAAATAACACAACATTAATGTAAGCACAAATATAAACATAAATTGACTCTGGAAAGTTGTGTCATTGGTTACGAGTACATCTCTGAACAGAGGTGGAAACCTGGCGCCTTGTCACCAGCATCCAAACACATGAAGAAGCTGACTGAAGCATCCTGTCGTCCTACTTTTGTCTGACTTCGCTCTCCAGTTCAGTCGTATGACATTTAAAACGTTAGCTGTCCTGTAAGTCTACAGTGCAACTGCAATAGCTGCACCTCGAGGCAACTGTTGTGGTGATTTGACTCAATATAAATACAGCTGAATTGAATTACAGTGTATTAATAACTCGTGGACCCTGCAGTGTTTGTACGGTTCTTTGTAGAGATTATGAGTTGGATACTTTTATCTGTCTTACTGTAAATTACTAAAAGTCTGCAGTCCACACCCACACAGGGATTTCTATTACACAGTGATATTTGCTGCTCTGGGCACATATTCAGTGACAGAATCCACTTTAAGAGAAATTGTGATATGAATACATTTTCAGGTACGCTGCCGTATCCAAACCTGGAGACATCAGAGCAAGTGGTGTACCACATCTGTATGGGTCACAAAAACACAAACCCGGAAGGCTGCAGACCAGAGATGTAAGTGAAAACTGCCTTTAGGTATATTAGTTATTGATATATGTCAGTTAAGTTAGATTTATTTCTTCATTTTGAAAACAGCTCCCCCCTGTCACAGTGGGTCCCTCAGCAGGCCGTGCCACGTTTCATGTTTCGTGATGCAACCGCACATGTGTACTCTGCTGCAGTAAAGAGTAATACTGCTGTTCTCAACAGAAGAATCATCCTCGTAATGAAATCAGCTGTTACTCAGAGTCAGGTTTCATTGAGCTTTGTTGAAACACAAACATCAGCTTTCAGGTTTCTAGCAGAGTAATGCTCACGTGTCACTGTGAGAGACTTCAGAGCAAATCTGAAGCTGCTGCTTTAAAGAACACAACATGCCATCATAGCATCAATATTCAACACATAAACTGTTGCTGAAAATCAGAAAAAATCCAACTTTATTTCTACTTTAAAAACAACATGGCTGACCAAAGTACTTTCCAGTAAAAACAGAGATAAAAGTTAAGAAATCAAACATTAATCAGACAAAGAAAATTAAATAATAATAAAATAATTAAATAAAAGATACACTTGAATTAATAATTAGATAATAAATACAATTAAAGAAATAACAAAGATTAAAAGTGACCAAAAAACTGACTAAATCTGTCCAGAAGCTGGTTTTTCCTAAAATGCCTCAGAGAACATGTGTGTTTTTAAAAGAGATGTAAATATGCCTAATACAGAGGGCCAACGTATCCCATAATCTGGGGGCCACGACAGCAAACGCTCAGAGGTACGTAGGAGCCAGGAGAACAACAAACTTTTAAAGTCAATTCTAAGACGGACGGGCAGCCAGCGTGTCCCTGTCAGCAGGCGAGCAGCAACATCAACATCCAAAATTTAAGAACAATTGTTGTCAAATCAAAGATATCTGGTAGAACTCAGAGGAGGACACACGAGGCACAGTCGGCCAGTTATGACACGCAGTCAGCAAATGACAAAGTGTCATACGCAAAGAAACAGCTGGAAAACAAGCTGCAGAAGGAACAAGATCGCTCGTGCAAACCAGAGGTTACGAACAGCAGGTGCACGTACACCGGGGAGGCTGATTGGCTAATTGTAACGGCCAAATAAGCAGAGAGAGTTCTAACAAAGGGGGGAGTCAGCCTCACCCAAGGAAGGTAGGAATACACCTCGATCCCGTTAGCTTGGCAGAAATCTAAAAGACCCATCAACATCTGTGTAAAACCGCTAAAAAGCTGCTGCGTTTACTAAAGAGGCTCGCTGTCAGGAGCATTTTGTCGAGCCTCATGGCTCATACAGAGTTTTGTTTTCAGGAGAATATTTAATGAAGTTATGCTCAGAAAAACAAAATCATGTCTTTTGTGTGTTGTGCTTGTGATGGGAGTGTGTGTTTAGGAGGGGGAGGTGTCATCAGAACACGTGTGTAGATGACTCAGAAAGTAAAACTGAAAGCGACTGTGTTCTGCTGGACGTAGCTTTCCGACCTTTTTCCTCCTTTAGCTTAATTTCGGTTCAACTCGTCCCCCCATCAATATCTAAACTGGATGAGTCGCATTCATGTGCCAGTCCCGCACCATTCCTTATGTACCATCCTCTTATACCTCAGGATGATAGTAACTATGATAGAGAATCATGGACTGTGTATCACTGAGTGGCCTCTGACCTCACAGACTTCACATCATGCGAGACTGCTGGCAGGAGCCGTACACCCTGAGGCCCTCGTTCACAGACATCGTCTGCATGCTGGAGAGCATCATGGAAAACGATGCGGTAAGCAGCAGCATGTTTTAAGCTCTTCTCTCTTTGTTATGATCTGTAAACATCACAGCATAGCCTTTGTGGTGCTGAGATATTCATCACACAGCATTAAAATCCTGACAAAAACGCGACTATATTAAGTGTTTCCACAGTATTGTCAGAGTAAACTCCTCAGTCTCTCTGTCTTAAATACTCACTGACGCGATAATTCTGTTGAAATGAATTCAATCAAACAGAAAGGTAACGTTTGAGTTTCACTCAGCTTTTGCTTCATCGTGTTTTGGTTATTAAATGCACCCACATGTAGTTGAATTGTGTTTATAGAGATTATTTTCTGAACTTTCTCCCAGTTTGAACCTGCAGATAGACAAACATGTGTGAGATAAACTGTGTTCTTCTTTGCAGGACTACGTGGATGTGGAGAGTCCAGAGCAGGTGGTGACAGATGAGGCCGAAATTCAGGAAAACAATCGTTTACGAGCAGCGAGTGTCAGTTTGGACACTAATTTCTAAACGGGTACTTTAAATCATGCGTGCAGATTTCAGGTGGGCTTTTAATTCCTGCTGAATAAATGAAAGGAGCAGAAAACTTATCACAACAGTCATAATGTGCATGTTTGTTCAAAAAGGATTCTTTTAAATATATACCTGTGGTTTTCATTTTCTGTATTTTTATATTCTTATATTATTTTTCATATATAAAATATTAGTTTATATATAAAACCAATTTTTGTGGTAAACAGAATCAAACTGTGTGATCACAGTCTGCCGACTGTACGCTGATGACTGTCACATTTCAGGACTTTGTTTTTGTGAATGTATCCTAACAGGCGCACACTTCAACTTCCTCTGACAACAGACACAAATACTGACACATTACCAGCTACACACGGGACCACTGAAGGCTGAATCATGCCAGTGTGTGCAGCGACGCAGCCTGAGTAATACTAAATGAGAAAAGTTGAGAATAATTATTTGAAAGCAATACAGAGAGCCTCACTTCATAATCATTCAGTGTGCACTGATTTGTTACCTGGAGTCTAATTGTTGTGTTTTCTTTACAAGGATGTTTCATAAACTGTTTGCAGAAAATGTGCAAAATTCAACATACATACGTTTTTAGATCACATTTATGTTCTCGGCTCAACGTTTGAAGAACCTCTATGAAACAAGATGATCACACGTAAAGTCCAACAGGAGGAGCTGTTCAGCATTCAGCAGTCTGACATGTCTGATGTACGTTATTTAATATGTCTGTATTTTAATAGCATTTCTTTATTAATTTATTCAAAGCTTTCTCAGTGTTTGCATTCATTTGTATATTTTAGCTTTTCTGTTTTGCTGTTTTGTAAACCAATATAAAAAAATCCAGTTTTAATGTATTTCTATAGCAGGGGTCACTTAACATTGCTACATCTGAATAAACTGCAACAGCTGAATTGCAGACCTTGTCCCTGGTTTTGCTTTTAAGACTCAAACATAAAGATAAATGACAGAACAGAATTGTATTAATGGAAAAGTTTGAGACTAACACAAGCAGACAAAGATTTGTAGGAAGACTTACCTGTGAAGGGGGACGGACCAAATGCTGTTCTACGTTTAACTCATCGGCTTGTTTTTGTTTTTGTTTTTTTTGCCTGTCCCGTTTGGCTCTTTTGCCATCAGAATTGTTGTCTAAAGGCAAACAAAGATGCCCAACGGATTTACTTTACCAAACTGACCATCCCAGCCTTGCCGTAATGGTCCATTTGATTCACCTTTTATTGTTTATTTTATTTTCACTTACTGAATACGGAACAGACTTGACTGGGGGAAAGAAAGAGGGAAAGAAAGAGGGAAAGAGAAACAGCTGAGAAGAGGGACGGGGGAGAAGGGCAAAAGACAAAAACCAACAGAACGGGCAGAGAAAAAAAAATGCATATATCGATCACCTGGATCACCTGCTGAGAAAGAAAAAAGAAAGCAAGCAGAAGAGAACAAGAGTTATAGAATAAACAACATCACAATGATATATGGGAATATGACAGTAAATACTAAATATTAAACATTATTGTGCAGCACATAAGATCAACAGAACACAGTGTGCTTTGAGGTAGGAGCCAAAAAGGGTGTAGTTTGTGGGTGTGATCACCCGCGTGTACACCTGTGAGCATGGACGCGCTTGTTTTTTTTAAAAGGTTCCTTCATGTAATGATCTGCTAGAGGGTGTGGGGGGGCCACAGTCCCGTCCTCCAGGGCATGAAGCAGGTATGGAGGAGATCAAAACTCCAGACATCCAGAGGCCCCCAGAACACAAGAGACCAAGGAAGACCAACAGAGGGGCAGCCGCGCCACTGTCCCAGAAAGAGCTGAGGAGAGTCCCAGATGAGGGCTCACTCAGCAGCCGCGGAGCAGAAGCCAGGGGGAGTTGCAGTGACGCGCCCGTGAGCTCCGCCGGCAGCCAGCTGCGCCTGAGTGACCGAGCCCCAGGCCGAGAGGCCGGGGGCACCCCACCTCCGAAGTGGCCCGAGCGAGCCCCAGGCTCCAGGCCCCGATAAGTGGCTTGTTTTTGTTGATATGCAAATAAAATAAATATGATTTTTTTCCTATTACTTGAAAGGTGTAACAACAAGAGGAGCCGTTACTGGGTAGACTACCAATAGCATGTTTTCATAAGAGATTACTCACCTCTGTCTTTGTGGCAGAGGTGCAGAATCGGTCTGAAGGCGCTTCACTACCTGCTCACTAACTGGTGCAGAGGCTCAGGATTACCCAGCAGGGTAACAGTTTATTAAGTGACCAGTTTGCAGTCAGTTTATCCAAACTCTGATGCTACTCCCCCCAGACGACCATAACAATGCACACTTGCTGCACATATTGAAGGATCTCTGGTTCTTTAGGAAACACAGCTTTCTCTTATACAGCCTGTGTGTTGGTCAACTTGTTGTCAGTGTGGACGACAAATACTTGCACATCATCATCTTGTCCCAGGATGAAAATGGGTTGTGCAGCTGTTCTCTTCCTCCTGAGGTTGGCCACCTTCACACTGAAAGGCAGATGACTTCTCCTGAACCAAATTATCCACCAGTGTTCTGCACTTCTCCTCCTGCCCATCACTAACACATCCAACCCCTGCAGGTGGTGTCATGAACACATTGGTACGATTTCTGTGGAAATCATAAAATGGAAATTATTTTGAAATCACTGTGAGGCATAATTATTTACCTTTTCATTAACTCTTCTCCCTCTCGTGGATGTAGCTGATTTACACACTACACTGCCAAAAGTACTGACACATCCAAATTGTTGAATTCAGGCGTTCCAGTCACTCCCAGGAGCTCAGTGAATTCCAGTGATAGGGTTAGGGTGCAACAAATCCAGTCATGAAATTCCCAATATATTAAATATTCCACAGTCAGCTGTTAGTGGTATTATAACAAAGTGGAAGCGATTTGGAACCATAGCCACGAGTCAAACATTTCAAACACTTGACACTCAGCCATTTTAAAGCTGTCTGGTAACTCAAAGTCCGAGCACACTTCAAATCCTGTCTCCCCCCCACCCTGGACCCCCACCAATTCGCATACCGTCAGAACAGGAGCACAGAGGATGCAGTCTCCATCGCACTGCACTCTGTCCTCTCACACCTGGACAACAACAACACCTACGCCAGAATGCTGTTTATAGACTTCAGTTCAGCATTGAATACAATCCACCCCTCACAACTCATCAGGAAACTGACAGACCTGGGCATCAGTTCCCTCATCTGCAAATGGTTACTGGACTTCCTGACCAACTGCCCCCAACATGTCCGGCTGGATAACCACTGCTCATCTACCATCACAATGAACACCGGTGTACCACAAGGCTGTGTGATGAGCCCTTTCCTCTACTCCCTCTTCACCCACGACTGCAGACCTGCTGATGGTTCCAACACCATCATTAAGTTTGCAGATGACACCACGGTGATTGGCCTCATCGGTGACAACGATGAGGCCGCCTACAGGGAGGAGGTGGATCGTCTGGCTGAGTGGTGCGACACAAACAACCTGCTGCTTAACACCGAGAAGACCAAGGAACTCATCGTGGACTACAGGAGGAATGCTGACCCACATCCACCCATCCACATTAAGGGGACGGCTGTGGAGCGTGTGAGCAGCTTCTAGTTCCTGGGAGTCCACATCTCCGAGGATCTCACCTGGACGACCAACTGCTCCAAGCTGGTCAAGAAGGCTCACCAGCGCCTCTTCTTCTTGAGGACTCTGAGGAAGAACCACCTGTCCTCAGACATCCTGGTGAACTTCTATCGTTGCACCATCGAGAGCATCCTGACCAACTGTACAACAGTCTGGTACGGGAACTGCTCTGCCTCGGACCGGAAGGCGTTGCAGAGGGTCGTGAAAACTGCCCAGCGCATCGCCGGAGCACCACTTCCTGCCATAAAAGACATCTACAGGAAGCGGTGTCTGAAAAGGGCTGGGAAAATCATCAAAGACCCCAGTCACCCATCACATGGACTCTTCACCCTCCTGCCCTCTGGGAGGCGCTACAGGAGCCTCCGGACTAAGACCACCAGGTACCGGAACAGCTTCTTCCCCACAGCTGTCAGACTCCTGAACTCTGCCTCCTGACATCTGACCCACGTTAACACATGGACTGAACATACACACACCCACAATGGACAACTGTACCCTCAAACACACAATAATAACATGGACTGAACCACCACTCACAACCACTAGCACTTTATATAGCCTCTGTAGAAATTATATCTCACTTATCATAACTGCACTACTGTATAGCTCTGTGTAAATAATCATTCTGTACATTTGATAATTTTTAATCCTACAACTGTTTACAACTTGCATAGTTCCCATTTCTGTATAGCTGTATATCTCAGATTCTGTAAAGTTATTTATTTCATATTCTGTATAGTTTTTCATATTTATATCCTGTTCATAGCCTGTTCATAGCTTGTACTCACTACAGCCTGTACATACTTATAGTTATAGAATATTCACAACATACTTCATACCGTGTACATTATAACATACCATAATAGACCCATTTCTGTAATATACTCACATATCTATATTATTGCTAATATATATTGTAATATATCTATATCACTAAAGCACTTCTGGATGGATGCAAACTGAATTTCGTTGCCCTGTACCTGTGCATGTGCAATGACAATAAAGTTGAATTCTATTCTAATTCTATTCTATTCAAATGTACAGATAAGAGTAGTGGTCCCAAAACTGAACATTAGGGATTTTAGAAAGATGATCAGGCCATTCATTTTATGCATTGTTCTTGAGATTTCATTTGTGATCCCTCCTGTTATGTTGCAGGTCAGATCGACCCAGAACAGAAGAGATGTGAGAAAGTTGGCTTTCAACGTTTATGTAGCAACAGCTCATGTTTCACAGTATAAAATGGTTTTCTTCGGTACTGCTCCTTTGATTTCACCACTATCTAGAGATCACTTCATAATTTTTCTAAGATAGCTGCAAGATACTTGTAACAAAACAAATTTCTTTCAAGAAAAACTGTTAATTCTGTAACTGGCTCCCAATAACATGATAGGTCTTCAATAAATTGCAAGAATAATTAAAATTGATGAATCGATCAATCCATCATCCAGTTATCCTTGTCAGGGTCTCAGGGGAAGCTGGAGCCTATCCCAGCTGTCTTAGGACGAGAGGTACTTCCTGGACAGGTCGCCAGTCTGTCGCAGGGCTAACACATAGACACAGACGACCATTCAGTCTCACCTACGGGCAATTTAGAGTTAATAATTAACCTAACCCCACTACCTGCATGTCTTTGGACTATATGGAACTGTAAGGGAGGAAGCCGGAGTAAACCTGAAGAATATCCACGCAAACACGGGGAGAACATGCAAACTCCACCCAGAAAGACCCCGACCTGATGGTGGAACTGAACTCAGGACCTTCTTGCTGTGCGGCAACAGTGCTAACCACCGTGGATGGATGGGTGGGTGGCATTTGATGCAGATGTAAATCTGGAATATTGTCCAGATTAAAAAAAAAAAGTGTGTTACAATACATTGTTTTAACAAAAGAAGCAATATTAACAGACAGATTTGTCACATGTGCATCCTGATCTTTCACATGGTCTGTCTGGCTGTTTTAGTCCTTGGAAGACAGAAGAAGTAGTGATGAGTCTGGAAACACTTTCTCACTCAGAACAATGTGAAAGTCATGCCATTAGGAGAGCTGGTTCTGGCCCTTCAGCTGAAACCTCTTCAGAAATGGTCTCACCTGAAGGGAAGCCATTCTTAAAGAAGGAAGGGGGACAAAAAGGTGGAGAAGTTACACAAGACGTGGACAGAAAACAGTTGGAACGGCTCATATGGTGTTTAATCAAATTAGAAATATGCACAGAGCAGGTGAGGAGAGGGGTACGACAGTGAGTGTCTACAGCCGTGCGTAAAACATAGTGAAGGGTCTGTCATGGGTTAGCGGTTAGCTTTGACTTTGATAATTGTAGTATTGTGGGATCATCTTGACAGAAAATGAAACAAAAGACATCCAACATCCAAAGAAGAGCATCAGAATGTCCCTCAAGAACCTGGAGAGCCTTTACAAAAAACTTAGCCTAAGAGAGCTCATACTGTGAAATATAAATGCTGACAAACTCTGTGTTTACCTGTGTATTTGCACTTGTTTCAATATATCATTGCATAGTATGTACAGTGTAATGTAGATGAAGGTGTTTATTATTAAGGGGGAAAAATCCTAAATGCCCCCTCCCCCTCCTGTGGTGGTGGTAGTGTGATGGTTGGAGTTGTTTTGCTACCTCAGGACCTGGAAGACTTCCTGTGGTAAATGGAACCATGAATTCTGCCGTCTACCAAAACATCCTGAAGGAGAGTGTCAGCCATCTGTTCAGGACCTCAAGCTGACCTCAATGATCCAAATATACCAGCAAGTCCACCTCTGAATGGCTTAAAAAAACAAAACAAAATTAAGACTTTGGAGTGGCCTCCCCAGTCCTGACCTGAAATCGATTGAGATGCTGTGGCATGACCTTCAAAAGGTGGTTCATGCCTAAAAAGCCTTCAAAATGGCCGAATTACAAAAATTCTGCAAAATGAGGGTTAAAATTCCTCCACAGTGCTGTTGTCATTGACTCATTGTCAATTATTGCAAACGCTTGATTGCAGTTGTTGCTGCTGAGGGTGACCCAACCAGGTAATGAAGCTTATGAAGCAGTAAGTGCGCATGCACATCTCCTACACGCACGGACTGTTTACTCCAGAGATCAGCTGATCGCCCTGATGCCGGCCGGCTCGCTGGCCAGGCCCGCAGAAGTACCAGCTGAAATTTGGAGGAAAACACTTCGGGGATGCAGAGGTCAAGGACAGAAGAGAAGAAAAAAGGAGACGGTGAGACAGCGGAGGCTCGAAGCGAGGAGGAGGTTTAAACCGTGTCTGCCGTCTATCGTGATGGGAAATGTGCGATCGTTAGCGAATAAAATCGACGAGCTCTCAGCACTGGTACGGAGTCAGAGGGAATACCGAGAGTGTAGCCTGATGTGTTTCACCGAATCATGGCTGCACCAGGACATTCCCGATGAGAATGCTTCCGTGGAAGGCTTCCACACTGTTCGGGCGGACACGGACAGCATCGCTAGCGGTAAGCGTAAAGGAGGTGGGCTTGCTGTTTTAGTTAACAACCGGTGGTGTAACCCTGCCAACATAACAATCAAAGAAAGGATTTGTTGCCCGGACACTGAACTGTGTGCTGTTGGACTCAGGCCGTATTATTTACCCAGGGAATTCTCTCACGTCATCTTGGTGGCTGTTTATGTTCCTCCCTCTGCTAACCCCACAGCTGCATGTGACACTATCCACTCTGCCATAGCTCGGCTACAGACTCAGCACCCGAGTGCCTTTATTGTGATCTCGGGTCACTTCAACCATGTATCACTGGACAATACACCAACATTCAAACAATATGTGGACTGTCCCACCAGGGGAGAGAAAATTTTAGACTTACTGTATGCTAACGTCAAGGATGCATACAGCTCCTCCTCCCTCCCCCCACTTGGTAGGTCAGATCATAACCTGATTCACCTCACCCCCCGCTATGTGCCAATTGTGAGGAGGGAACCTGTGACCACCAGGACTGTTAGGAGGTGGTCAGAGGAGGCAATAGCTGAACTACAGGGCTGTTTCGAGGTGACCGACTGGGAAACACTCTGTGAGCCTCACGCCGAGGACATCAATGGGCTTACTGAGTGTATCACAGACTACATAACTTTCTGCACTGACTCCATTGTTCCAGCTCAGACTGTTCATTGTTACCCAAATAACAAGCCGTGGGTGACTAAGGACATCAAAGCCCTCCTCAACAACAAGAAGAGGGCTTTCAGAGGGGGCAACAAAGAGGAGGTGAGGAAGATCCAGGTGTTACTAAAGGACAAGATCAGAGAGGCTAAGGACAATTACAGGAGGAAGCTGGAGTGGAAACTCCAGCAGAACAGCATGAGAGAGGTGTGGAGGGGCATGAAGACCATCACTGGATTCAGGCCAACCAACAGCAGGGGAGCTGAGGGAGGTGAGAACAGAGCCAATGAGTTGAATCTGTTTTTCAATAGATTCGACACCACAGTGTCTGCTCCCACCCCCACAACCTCACCTGCAGTCAGCCTGGAATCCAGAGCCACACCACTGTGCCAGCCTCTCTCTTCACATGGCGCTGTTTCCTCCTGTGAGATTCCTGACACCCCTCCCCCACCCATCACCTTCACTCAATACCAGGTTGAGATGCAAATGAGGAGACTTCACTCAGGCAAGTCTGCTGGACCAGACGGAGTGAGTCCCCTTGTCCTCTATACCTGTGCCCCCCAGCTGTGTGGAGTCTTTCATAAACTGTTTATGCTGAGTCTGAGTCTGCAGAGGGTCCCGGTGATGTGGAAGACATCATGCCTCGTCCCTGTACCAAAGACGCCACGTCCCAGTGGCCCTCAGGATTACAGGCCTGTGGCACTGACCTCCCACATCATGAAGACCCTGGAAAGGCTCATCCTGGACCAGCTGCGACCCATAGTAAGACTACATCTGGATCCCCTTCAGTTCGCTTATCAGTCTCGTCTCGGAACTGAGGACGCCATCATCTACCTGCTCAATCGTGTCTACACCCATCTGGACCAGCCGGCGAGCACTGTGAGGGTCATGTTTTTTGACTTTTCCAGTGCTTTCAACACCATCAGGCCGACCCTCCTGGGTGATAAGTTAGCAGCGATGCAGGTGGATGCTTCTCTGGTGTCCTGGATTGTTGATTACCTGACAGGAAGGGATGATCTGATATCCTCGTGTTGGTGTGGTTCCCAGACCATCATGAAAATTTTGTTCCAGGTTCAACATTGCAAGTGACCAATCACATTGTTGTGACGTTATTCTTTTGCGCGCCAAGCCATTCGTGCATTTATGAAATTCCAATGTTGCAAGGACAATATCAATTCTGCTTGCTGTTTATTAAAGGGTTACGGTTAGGGTTAGGGTTAGGGTCAGGGTCCGTTGATCGGTGGACAGAGGCGGTTTCACGCAGCTTTAGTACAGTTTTTTGTTTTACACCGTTTTTTCCCGAAGTCGCAAAAGTGTGACGTCACAACATTCTGATTGGTCACTTGCAATGTTGATCCTGGAACAACATTTAGTATGATGATCTGGGAACAACACCAACACGAGGATATCAGATCAACCGACAGGAAGACCACAATATGTACGTCTCCCACAGTGTGTGTCTGACAAGGTGATCAGCAACACAGGGGCACCACAGGGGACTGTCCTCTCCCCCTTCCTCTTCACCCTCTACACCACAGACTTCAGCCACTGCACAGAGACCTGCCATCTTCAGAAGTTTTCTGATGACTCTGCGGTGGTTGGATGCATCAACAGGGATGATGAGACAGAGTACCGGGCTGTGGTCGACTCCTTTATCACGTGGTGTGAGCAGAATCATCTGCAGCTCAACGTGGCAAAGACCAAGGAACTGATCGTGGACTTCAGGAAGACCAGGAAACACTTGACCCCTGTTTCAATCCAGGGGCTCAATGTTGACATTGTGGAGGACTATAAATACCTTGGAGTACACATTGACAATAAACTGGACTGGGCTAAAAACACCACAGCACTTTACAGGAAGGGCCAGAGTCGTCTCTATTTTTTGAGGCGACTGAGGTCCTTCAACATCTGCCAGAAAATGCTGAGGATTTTCTATGAGTCTGTGGTGGCCAGTGCGATCCTCTATGCTGTTGCATGCTGGGGGAGCAGGCTGAGGGTCGCAGATGCCAACAGACTTAATAAACTGATCCGTAAGGCCAGCAATGTTGTGGGGATGGAGCTGGACTCCCTCAAGGTGGTGTCGGAGAGGCGGATGCTGCCCAAGATAAAGACAATGTTGGATAACACCTCCCACCCACTCCATGACATGTTGGTCAGTCACAGGAGCTCGTTCAGTGAGAGACTGAGATTACCGAAAAGCACCACTGAACGACACAGGAAATCATTCCTGCCTGTGGCCATCTCCCTGTACAACGCATCCACTTAACACACTGTTTGCTGCTACAACTACACATGTTTCTTTTCCAACTATTTATTTATGAGTGACTTATGTATGTATGTATGTATATATATGTATATATTGTACTATTCATAGTTAGTGTATTGTCTGTCTTGTCTTAATGTTGGTTTATGTTGGTTTATAATGGAGCACTGTAACAAAAAATAATAATTTCCCCCAGGGATCAATAAAGTATTCTGATTCTGATTATCTGTCATCACACATCTGCTTCCCAGCTGTTGCAGCTAATCTAAGCATTAAATCACTTCCACTTTCCCACACTGTCAAGCTGATTGTGACATCACTGGTCAGCCTTCATTCCCTGCACTTCAAAGCTCACTGCGCATCTGTCATTCTCCCCATCACCAGCTCTCACATGTCACTCAGGCTCCATTCAAGCCTCCATCTTCATCTCCACCACCAGCCTCTAGACTCCGGGGTGTCCTGCCCTGGTCCTAATTCGCATGGCCACTGGGATTCTGTTCTACTGTGATGGGCTATCGGAGATTAACCACCAAATACCACAAACACACAGTTTTCATTCTAAGATGAGCTTTACCGCCAAGTATTGTCATATAGGAAAGGGGTTTTCTTCTGCACGTGGAAACTGGACGATTTGTCTCCAGATGTTTTTCACAGGAGGTTTTAGCTGGAAAACGGATCAAGAAAGCAGGATTACTAACAAGGTATAGGTAAGGCAGATAGAGAGGTTTAAATGGTTAATTATTCATCTGATTTCACATTGATCCGTGTGTTTGATTTAAGTGGACTCAGTTACTGAATTTTCTGACAGCTCTTCTGGCAGTTCTTCCACTGACTGAATAAAGTAGGTCTTAAGTATATTTGCAGTCATAAGTCAGAGACTGCACTCCGTTTATATTTAAATTTTTGTCTCATCTTTCCTTTGCTCGGATTCTGCTTTCTGAGTCTAAAATCTCTCCAAATAACAGAGCTATTACCACCAGCACAAAATTATCCTACATACTGGATCTTTAATGGATCTGTAATGAAAACTGTAAAATACTACTACTACTAATAATAATAATAATAATAATTCCTACATTCACGAGGAGCTCGTAAAGCGGCATGCGCATTCTCCACTGTGGGACGAATGGTGCGTTCAGGAACGCCCTCATGTCATTCTCGCTAGCCAATGGGATCCAGCCTGGGAACAGGCGTTTCAACGTTGCACTGCTTCCACAGCGGACTTGGACCCCGTTTCTGCCGTTATGTGCACTGAGTAAGTCAGAGATCATGTCTCTCCGTGTGTTAGAACTAATCTTCTTCTTCTACTTCGCCACTCATATTCCGATCACATTATTTATTGACTTACAAGCTCTGCTGCCTGAACACGTGTACCCCCAACCGGTGAGTTACTTTAAATAAACACACACACGCACGCACATTTCCAGCTACAACTTAATGCACACTTTTCCCCTCCAGCTGAAGGACCTTCTGAAATGGTACGCAGCCGACTTCAAAGACCCCATGGTGCTGGACCCCCCGGAGTGGTTCAAGTCCTTTGTTTTCTGCGAGGCTTTGCTTCAAACACCGTTTTTCCCCATTGCAGCGTACGCTTTTCTGAAAGGTCAGTTAACACGAAAAGTGGCTGGTTGAGCCAAACTTTACTAAAATCATCATAATAAATCAAAGCTACTCACCCACCCAGCCAACCGCGCACTTTCTCAGGTCAGCTGCTCTCCTAGTAGTGATGGGTCGTTCGCGAACGAAATGGCTCTTAGAGCCGACTCCTTGAAGTGAACGACGCGAGGTTTTTTTTTCTTTCTTTCTCTCACCCTCTCTCTCGCACTTTTTTTTCTGCTTCACTCGAGCCTTGTGCTTTACGCTGAGCAGAGGGGGGAGGGGCGGTAGTTACTCGGTAGCACAGGAACAGAGCGGGAGGGAGAGAGAGAGCAGGGACAACAACATAAGAAAGGTATAGTAATCATCCACAACTATTTTCAGTTGCAGATGATAAAGGATTCAGAAAGTTTATTCATGCAGGTCCATATGACAGAGAATATGCATCTTCTTTTTGTTTTCATATTTTAATTTATATTTAATTGTGTTGTGGTTTGCAGTGTTTTGTGTTGTTTCATTTTAAATTTGTTTAAAAAGAAAAAGCTGAACATTTAAATAGTTAAAAGTTGAAATGTGAATAGTTGATTTTTGTATTATATGATTTATTTATTACATTTTATGTGGAGTGAATAAATAAAAGTATATTTACAGTGGCCCCTACAGACAAAGCACGTACAAACTCCAAAACACGAAAAAATTCCAAAACACGTAAAAACTCAGAAGCACATAAAAACTCAAAACACGTACAAAAGACAACAGAAGTGCTCCAGGATGCTGGGCGCAGTGTTGAGCTTTTGTTACCTACTGGCTACACAAGCCAGCAAGTACCAACGACCGGATTTGGTGTGTGGTAGTAACAGGTAAATGAACTTTTTTTTAAATTATTTGAATATATATAAGTGCCTGTGTATAAATACACAAACAATACACACATGCTTTCAATTGTGTAATTTAAGTGATCTAGTAGCTCTGCTTTGGAAGTTCAGTTCATGCTAGAAATGTGTTTTGGAGTTTGTACGTGGTTTGTCTCTAGGGGCCACCGCATATATTTATATGTAAACATATATAAATAAAACCACTTTTTTTTACGTTAGTAATTCCTTTTGTGCATAATTTTATATTATTGTTAATAATAAATTAATTAAAGCAACAAAACAACCCGAAGATCCGGCCGGAGCCGAAAGAGCCGGCTCTTTTTAGTGAGCCGAACCGAAAGAGCCGGATCTCTAAAAAGAGCCGGAAATCCCATCACTATCTCCTAGTAGGACAGAGACGCTGGTCAAAGGCGACCTCTGTCGGCCTTTATGTTGCCTTACCATCAGACATCTACTGCCTCAAGTGTTTGTAACCAAACTGCAGCTCAGCCAGGGGCGTTTCCAGGAAATGACCAAGAACCAGTGAGGGTGGAGAAAATGTCACCCGGGCCACCACCACACTGTATTATACACACAAATAATAAAGATGAAGGGAATTGAATTTTCTGTGCTTGTTGGAAACAAACAAAACGTCTGCATTGCCTTGGATGATTCACAGACTTGGCGTCACAGGTTTTCTGTGTCTTACGTCCTTTCTCCCAATCGCTCAAACAGGTGGTTGTAAGTGGATCCGGATTCCTGCCATTGTGTATTCCACACACGTGGCCACCACATTGATCCCAATCCTCGCCCACATCCTCTTCTATCAGTTCCCTCTGAAACCCAATCCTGGTCCTCAGACTGTCCAGGAGCGCTGGTTGCTAGTCTCCATATATGCACCATACCTGTTGGTGCCTGTGCTGCTCCTCCTCACCATGCTGATGTCCTCGACATACAACGCCTCCTCTAAGCCTGGGAACGTGTCAGCCAAGGCCAAGAAGAAGAACTGAAGTGCCACAAGACAATATTATCTAATTTACTGTGATTTTAAGAGATCTTTTTCTACATTTGTGAATGTATGAACATGTATGTGTAAGTCTGTGTGAGTCACACCGTTTATCAGGAAGAAGCTGCCGTCGTGAACCATCCAGAACTGTCACTTTTAATGTTGACCTTTCAATAAAATCCATATTATTGTGATTTTTGTTCTGATGTTTCTCTTTGGGTTTAGACATACCCCTATCTAAATGATCTAGCTTCTCTGTTTCAGGAGGCTTAAGCCCATCCTTTGTACTATATCTCTGCCTTATACAGGAACATAAACCATTTTGGGTTTTTTTTGTTTTGTTTTTTTGGTGGGGGTGGGGTGAGGGGTGCTTATTAAACCTCATCTTCTTATTGGTGCTGTCAGAGAGGCTAGTGTAAGATACAGGTACATGTGAAACTTCCAGTCAGGATGTTTGTTTTTGAACACTTAATAATTAGACAACAGATCATCTTCACTGGGAGTCTAATTGACATTTCTCATTTTAAAGGACTCAAAGTAGAAGATGAGCCTGCAGTAATACTGCAGTAATGATATTATATACAGATATAATGATGTAGAAATTAAATAGAAAGGCAGACTTTGTTTACTGTTGTGACTTTTAGCTATTTAAACATCCTTAATGAGAAATCTATACATGTCACCTTTCTTCAAGCCAAACACTCAGGAGTGGTGCGTCACATGTAGATAAAGGGATAAGCTGTATTTGTTCGTGGAAATGCTTTGTCATCAAAGAGTTTAAACAAACTCTTGTTTTATCTCTTATATTGATTTTCTTGTCAGCTGTTGATCTTACAGTTGTTTTAAGTCGATTAAAAATGTGCTCTTTTGCCCACTGACCCTGCACATACATTTGAACATCTCCCGTATCACACTGTTCGGATACAGTCAGCTAGATAAAAGGCTCCACTAAGTGAACGTTTCTTTCAGTAATTCAAGTTGTTCTTATTATTAATCTTTTATGGCGTCTGTTTGGCTGTGTTTTTACAGCGCACCTCCACGTCTCCAGGCTCTCTTCCTGGAAGGGTGGAGGCTCGCCTTCACCTCCTTCACAGAAGGGATTCTGGGTGTGTGTGCCAGTCCTTAGTTACAAAAGACATTTTTTTTAAGTTGTTGCACAAGTTAAAATGTCCACTCAGCTTTGTCCTTTTACTGCTATTTTTCCCAGCCCCAGAGGGTGTAGACTTTAAACACTAAGCAAGACAAGATGTGTCGTTAATAACAGTGTATGTATTATTTTGCTGACAAACGGTGGTTTTTCCCCTCTTTTAAATATATTTGCTGTCATATTGTATAGTTACATATAGTTAGATGTTTAATTAACCCCCTTCTCACACAACTTTTGTTGTTTAACCATTGTTAAAATATCCATTGTTTCACGTTTAAATAGGATATATGTCAAAAAACACTAATAAAATATATGAGCTACATGTGTTAAAGGCAACATCCTCCTCC
Organism: Rhamphochromis longiceps; assembly: GCF_057381845.1. Taxonomy (NCBI): domain Eukaryota; kingdom Metazoa; phylum Chordata; class Actinopteri; order Cichliformes; family Cichlidae; genus Rhamphochromis; species Rhamphochromis longiceps. Next base: position 2,752,848 of record NC_140570.1, on the reverse strand, counting down.
TTCACCCCTAATTTCCCAGAATTCATTGTGATCATTTTTTAAAAATAAGAATATCAACTAGAGTTAATCTAAACAGCCATCAAACATCGTTGATAAAATGTATCGTTTTATCGCTGTGAGTCTTATTTGTACGAACAGTCCTAGACTGCCGGGACTAACCTTTGCAGCGGAAGGAAGGGTCTATGTTGGCCTCCGCGGACGGAGAGACTATAAAAAGAAATATGGCACTAAGTTTCTGTATTGTTTAAGTCAACGGCAGAGTAGGCGGCTCTGCTGTATTTTGAGAAGTGACAGCACTGTACGGGGGTTTAAATACTGCACAGTATATGTACAGGCAGACTTACAGTCGTTGCGTTTGGAAGCAGATTTAATCGAAGGTGACAGTTACTTCCAGAGGCAGCGTTAGCTGTCCTGCCAGACTCGACGACGAAGGAAACAACGAAGTGTTTTTGTTATTTACACGGATGAAATTTATACTAACCGGGGAGACGTCTGTGTTTTTCCAACAGCTCTTATGGACCTGGGCTTGCTGTCGAAGAAGACAGATAATAGGGACTAACAGTCCTGTGTTGATGTTTTACGCTAACATGGTCTGTGTATTAGCTCCCTGATGCTGGCTAGCTTCATAGGTTGCTACAGCTTGTATGTTTTAGCTTGAGTCTGGATTTATTGTCAAGTATCGGGACAGGTATCCTTACGTTCTTATACTTCTTAGTATGTTCCTAGGCGCTGTTTACATGACGCTTGGTATAGCCAAAGGGCTATATCACTGTCAGGCTAACAGATAGCTCAGTGTCTGCATCTGCAAGATTGGCATCATGTAGACTGTCCCTCTGAACGGGTTAGGTGACCAGGACACGCAATGTGCTAGTGAGCGTCCTTAGAGTGCTTTGCAAAGCTGGATTGAAGCTACTGAACTAGGTGAACGAGTGACAGCTGGCACGGATATAGTTTAGCTCAGACTGAGTTAGCCATGCTTAAACTCGTCCGTTGTGTGTGATATTGCAAACATCCCAGCCTGCTTGGAGGGCATGTGAATGCATCATGTCCTGGCTGCATCTCTTATTTATGCAATAACGCACACCAGAGCAGCCTGTCATGAAATAATTCCGCAGTGCAAGAAGCAGCAGCATCATCAGGACTCAGTCGATAGCTTGCCCTGGGATTTTTTTTCCTCTAAAGAGGACAGCGTCATCCAAGGATAACCAACTGTGCCCAGCTGGACCATCGGTCATTTACAATGGAAACTGTGGGAGATTTTGAGTACAGCAGAAAAGATCTGGTTGGACATGGAGCCTTTGCTGTGGTGTTCAAAGGAAGACACAGGAAGGTAAATAAATCAGTTGCACATTTGCATCCCCTCCTTTACTTCATCTTGCAGGGAAAGGGAGAGCGAGCAGACAACTCGTTTGGAAATCTGGGTCAGTCAGTAGAACTGGGGACTGCTGCTCTGCAGCACTATATCACCCTTTTTTGTGGGGAAAGATAATATTTTCAAGCACTTTCATAACTAAACCCCTGCATCCTGGCTGATGTAATGTGGAGTCATGCTGTGACAGGTGATTATGGTGCCATTTCACCGGCCTGATGGGAGGTGCATGAGTGCATTTATGCTATTTCGTTCATTCATGATCGAGATGAGTCAGGCAGCTGTGAATGACTTGCTGACGTACTAAGGCAGGAGGGAGCATGGGGGGTGCAGTGTTTTTCCTTTTGCCTTTTTAAGCAGAAGAGCTTTACTTATGTAAGAGCTGCACAACATTCATTCACACTGAACCACAGAGAGATCGTTAAGCTCAGAAAGTGGATTAAATTGCTAACATTTCCCGGAGTGGGGCTTTCCGTGACAGAAGAAGCTTAGGATGGGGTGGGTTTATATATGTGTGACAGAGATGCAGGCCATGACATCACGGTGGCCCAGTGCTACTGGTGTGAAACAGATGGTCCTGAATTCCTGAACTGAAGCTGCATCAGAGCATCCCCGGAGCCAAGCTTCTATCTCACTGTGACAATCGATTACCAGCTCAGAGCCTGGAAACTCTGAAACATATGTGTCTGTGTAAACAATCCCTGTGTGTGGTCACATGCTTCCATGTCAGGTTAAAACAGACCTGGCATGTGATCAGTGTGTTTACTATTTTAGTCCCATCATCTGCACTCTGTTTAGCCTATTTATAGGATTGTGTGGGCTCACAGGCGCAGGACAGTTAGAGGCACCTGGATGCATCAGACCTAATGGATTGATTCATTCCTCGGGCGGTGTTGGATGTTGCATATGGTCTCATGTTGCACTGAAATATCAATTTATTATGCAGAGTCTGTTCACAGATAAGATAGACCGGGGGCTAGTTTGAGAAATGTCTTTTGGCTTCTGTGGGTAATTCCCCCTCGAACTTTGAAACAACAAATGTCGGAAAAGAAATAAATGTATTTGGTGTGAATATCACACTTTTTCACTTTGTGTTTTATTCCTAGACTTTATATAAATGATGTAACAACTGTGACATCGCCCACTGGTTTTGGACTGCATTTAAGACCCTCAACATTGTCTCTGCTGCCCTGTTGTTGTTGTGTTTTTTTTTTCAGATAGAAATGACCATATTTGGACTGTTGGGTGGAGAGCTATGTTATCAGCTATTGCTAGCAAGTCAATAGGAACAGTTCAGCCAGCCCAGTTAGTGGCAATGAGGTGACAGATATATGACTGCTGTATTTTTTGAGGCGAATGAATATAATATACATTACACCAAATATGTTATCACCTTAGAAACTACCAAAATCAAATTCTTTCTGGTATTTAATGCAAAACAAGCACCCCCTCCTTTCAAAAATAAAGGGGTAATTTTCCTCACCCAAAGTGGGTCTGTAGGGGAGGACTGTGCAAGTCAGCGCTACCGGTCTGTATAGATAAGACAGTGAGTTGTTTACCTGATTTTTCTGGCCAAATGATAAACAAAGGTTCATTTTATTTTATGTGAAATATGACTTAAATGTATAAAAAATAAAATTAAGATTAAATTCTGTAAATCTGTAATTGCAGTTTTCCTTTGGGGCCATGCTGTGGGTGTGATTTTGTTTAACTCATGTTAGAATGATGCAGAATTGTTACATTTTAAAAATGCTTTCTTAACTTTTCATAATAATATAACAAATTATAATATTTTCTCAATGCAAGTTTTATTCTTTGAAACATGAATCGTAGAGATGTATTCATAACCACTGGTTTTAATTGACTGGATGTTGATCTACCCAATGTTTTCAGGACAAGGACATTTCAAATTCAAATTCTATTTGTCACGTACACAGTCATACACAGTACGATATGCAGTGAAATGCTTAGACAACTGCTCGTGACCTAAAGAAAAAAAGGAAAAGGCTATGAATAAGATAGGAAATAAATATGAAAAATTAAAAAGGGTAAATTTAACTAGGAAGGAATAAAATATAAAAAATTAAGGTTAGAAATGAAATAACTGTACAACACAAATTAGAATGAAGGGTAAATTTAACTGGGAAGAATAAGATAAAATATATAAATTAAAGTTGAAAATAAAATAACTGTACAACAAAATACACAATACACAGTATAGAAATATATAAGAATGTATGAAGGTATATATATATATATTTTTTTATATTATACGCGCGCACACACACACACACAATAACAGCAGCTGTACAAGTATTAACTGGAAATGAAGAATATAGTGACCAGTGTTGTGCGATCCACATCATGTCTTGTGCAGTGCAAATATGCTTAAAGTGATTTTAAACTTTGTGTACAATGAGTGGCTCGCATAAGCTATGAAGAGCGCTGCTCACAGTGCTCTGGTCCTACTTTCAGCTGTCCAGTCTCACCTTCAGCTATATCTGGTTGCAGTGTTATTGACTATAATCTCTTTGATGCTCACAGGTCTGTAATCAGCTGTGATTCATAAATGAGATGATGCTTTATCCTGGAAAATGAACACGTGCTTCTGTCGCGCTCAACAGGGCAAATCTGGTGACTCCACCTTTTCATAACTCTTATGTGGCAATTAGCTAGGTTTGAGCAAATACATTTCCTTTATATTGTACAATAAAGGCATCCTGATCCAAGAGCTCATCTGGAAACAAGATATTGCTCTAACAGTCATCTGAGCGCCTTGTCACTGAGTGCAGAACCTTGCTGTCAGAAAGCCAGTTGACCCGGTGTCACTGGGACAGCTAAAATTTCCTTCGTCCTTCACGAGAACTTGTCCACTGCAGTGCCAACAGCATTTTGCATGTGCTAGAAAAATCAAAGCCATATCAGTTTAATTTTGAAGTGTAAATTCACATCAATGATAAGATGTAACCTTAGATTTTGGAGAAAAATAAAATCTAGAGTTTTTGATGTGTGGCAGAATGTTTAGCCAGATAGCCACAGGGGTTAGGGTTGCCATCATTGATGAGGACCTGGAAATCAGGGGGATAAATTTGGCTGCTCTTGCCTTTAAAGTTAATGGACTGATTAGATTGCTGTCTGTAAGTCTCATGCCTTCTTTGTGGTTCATGCTGACTCATCGGCACGGTGTAGGGTATAGAAAATACACTTGTATGAGTGTTTGTGACAGGGTGAATGAGGCTTGTATTAAACAGTGCTCAGTGTAGAACACCATGCAAACATTCGGTCAGTTAGACAGAAGTTGATGTTAAAGATTCCCAGTGTGGTTCGAAGACTTCTAGGGCATCCTGTAAACACAGATTGATTGGGCTGAGCTTATGACCTCACGTACATATTGCTATTGTGCTCAGACTGTCCGTTATCTCTCTTTCACCTCCACCTCCAGTCTTGATCTTACATGATAAAGTCTGTTACCTTAGCGTGCCTCGTCTAAAACCGAGGCAGTGTTTGCTAAGACTGAATAATAAAACACTCTGGTAGAGCTTTATCACACACTAAATCCCACATGTGTGTTTCTGTTGGGCTGTCTCCGAGGTATATTGATCACAATACGAGTTGGCCAGGATGTTACGGGTTTCAGGTCAACAAAAATATTTCCTGAGTGAAAGGATGGTTGCCTCTAGCCACAACTAACTCATGCACTTTCTCTATTGGTTTTAAGTGGTCAGCCTGCAGCGTCAAGGAACTCAAAACCTCAAGAGGAAACGTATGAGTGGCAGCATTAAAAATTCAATCTGAACTGTTGTGCAGGAACATCCTTGTTAACTTCTCACGTGATCTGTTTCCTCTTGTTTTGTGTTGTGTAGAAGACTGATTGGGAGGTGGCCATCAAAAGCATTAACAAGAAGAACCTGTCCAAGTCCCAGATCCTTCTTGGGAAGGAAATCAAAATCTTGAAGGTGAGCATGACCCTGAATTTAATTCCCTCCTTTTTTCCTCTTTACTGGAGTCGACTCGACTTGAGCGTGCACCTTATAAAATCCGGCCCAGATAGAAACATGAATGAAAGTGACCCGATTAACTTCCGTAGGCTAGTTGATGCTCCTGCTAATGCTTTTCACTTTTCTGCTCTTTTTGCTCAGGAGCTGCAGCATGAAAACATTGTGGCACTTTATGATGTCCAGGTAAGTTTGGGAATCTTTTAAAGTAATGTACGTCTTTAGTGTTTGATTTAATTTTAGTATGCAGCTTCTTTAACTACTGTTTCATCGTTTGTTTGTGTCTGAGAGGATGAGCTTCTAAAGTCCGTGGTAGAAAAACAGAAATTTTCAAAATGAACCTTCATCCAAAAAGATCACCAAGCGTAAGAATATGTTCAGCTAGCCTAACCTGGGATTGGCTATGGTTCAATGCACAGGCAGTATGTGAAAGCTGGATGAAGCCATATTAAAGTTACACATTGGTTTACTGTTATTTCAAGCTGCCAGCATTTTGGCCATACGTTTAAACGGATGTGATTGAATGATATTGTAGAGGTGCGGATTATCAGGCTGCGCTGGCAGTATACTTATCCGTTGGTAAGTTAGAAATGAACATTTGTTAGCATGTTATGGACATAATTCAAATGTATGTTGCTAAATAATGTGAAAGTAAAATGTAAATATATCCTCAAACATGAGTCACATCTGCAGCTGTTGTGATTGTGAGATCAGCAGCAACTGTCTCTGATAGCTATGATAACATGTTATATGAATTTCAAAAAAGAAATGATAATGTTGTTGTTGAGTGCCACATATAGCATAAGTCATGGACGCTTAGGATGATGAACGGGTGACACTAAACTGTGATGATGCCGTAGATCTTTTGTGCCAACGAGATCACGCACGCTGTCCTGGTTATCACACCGCTATCTTAATCACTTTATTTGGGATCTCTGAGTATTAAGAGCTGAGCAGCAGCTTGTCTTCTTAATCTGATAACTTTGGCACAACTAGTCAGAATTTATCTTAGTGAAGGGATCATTAAGGAATGTTTAAATAAATAAAAATACTTTGGTTAAAAAATACTTTTATTGCATTAGTCACTTGGTCTTGTTGTTTTGCCGTACATAGGCTTTCCTAGATGGGAATATTGATGACAAACTTAGAGGCAGCTGAATATTGTTACAAAGTGTATGTGGTTTTTGTCCATCCACAAACATGTTTGCGGGCGTTCATGCGCCGGCGTACGCCCTCGGCCTCGCTACTGCCACAGATGCAGTTTCTGCTGGAAACGCTGAGTCTGTGGGTAAACTTGTCTGTGTTTCTAGACATGAGTGAACTCAAGCAAAACTCCTAGTGAGGGTAAAAAATCTGATTCTGAACTCGCCTGCTTTACTCTGATCTCAGCTGTTGGCATTAACAAAGCAGCTCAAGTTCACAAACTAAGCCTGTTAACCTCCTTAAATGTGTCAAAGTGCATTAGTGTTATATGATGGTGTTAAAACCGTTAACTCTGACAAACACAATAAAAGCTTCCAGAATTCCTGAATACAATCTGGCGGCCATGTGACTAATTACCCAGAGTGCTTTGCAGTTACAGTTAAGTAAGTCTATCATTTTGGCCTTTTCTATGGCTCACATGCACATCGAGCTTGATGTGAAAATGCTGTTATATGCATTTCTAAGAGTAGATCACAGCACCACGAGAAACTAGTCGTAATATGTTGCAGTCAAATTAGTAGAAAAGTGTTTTAATCTGAAAGGCCAACCTGTCAGTGCAGTCAGTCTGCTGCTGAGCTGCCCATGTTCACGTTAGGAGGAAAACAAAAACTTTAGCTTACTTGTGTAACCCCGGTTCTCAGAGTAGCATGACTGCAATGTCTCACTATTGGATGCGCCTCCCTGCGTATTCCTCAAAAGCATTTATCTCATTCCGCCAATCCTGATTGGCTGGTGAAGGCGACGGCCATGTCGGGCAGAGCCATCCACCCTTAACTAGCTTGCGCTATTACACGGTGGTTATTCAAAAACCTCTTCTCGCTTCGGAGCAAATCTTAAACTTAGCTAGCTAGCTTAACTGTCCACAGACAGGAGTGTTAGCTGTTTCCCGTCGCCAGGCGCTTGCTACCTTTGCTCATCTCTCCTGAACCCGGATCTTCACCACAGATCGGGCATCATACCATTTACCTCCGGTTAGATCCCCTTTAGACCTAACAATTATACATTCATTGTTAGTTAGTGGTGCTGGTTTCAGTCATTAAGGAAATGTACTGTTTATATGATTGGGGAAACCTGCTGTCAGCTGAGGCTGAAGAAGAAGTCACTTAGAAAACACTACGTCCAGAAGGACGGGGTCAGCGTTTGTGGATTTCTTTACCTGGACGAGCGTGCGTCGAGACTGGAGTCAGGAGAGCCTTTGATTGTATTTTTCAAAGCTGTCTGTCTGTAGTGTTTAGCAGTGGTTGAGCCGTAGATAATGTTGTGATGCATTAATGATGGAGTTAGTTTCCTACACAGACTGTTGTTCACTGATGGTGGGTGTGAGAGAGGCTGTTCTGCATTTACTCCACACATGTTAAACAAATGTTTGATTTTGAATTTTTTAAAGGCAGAAAACTTGCAGTCACGAATAAATGACGTGATTTACTCCACTTTGCTGATGTCTGTCACAAGGCGAGCGCACAGTAGGATGGTTCTGACAAGAATGCTGAAAAACCCGTTCTTCAAACTGCTATGTTGTTTATATCCTCTGTTATATTGGTTCATATCAGCAAGCAGTAAAAAGGTTCTGTTTAGATGTCCAGAATTGGCTGTAATACCATAACTACTAATTTACCACTTCAAATGTGATGGTGAAGCACATCCCACATAGCAATGGTACTTCCTGTGTTTGCGTAAGTCTCCCTCTGGGATCCTGCTGGTCAGCCTTTCCACCGGTCCACTCCTCCCACCATGTCCTCATCCCTTCATCACCCATCCACTCTCCTGCTGATGTAATAGATCTCTTCCACAAGCAAGTGGCTGAGGAACCCATTAGTCAGGGTGCGTTTCCAGCAGGGATGAGATGTTCAAGTTTCTGAGTTTCATATTTAATCAGGTGTTTGGGGGGAGAAATGGTTACATCATGAGAAAATAAGAGACTCACATAAAAGAGAAGGCACACAAAAAGTCGTGGTTGGTAGAGGTCAGTGAAATTATGAGATCATCCCACTGATACTTGACTTTAGTGTGCAAATCTGTTTATCATACTGACAGAATTGGGGTTTAAAGAACCCAAACCCAACATGATGTTTGTGGCATGAGATGAGATACTGCTGCTGTTTTTGGCTTAAAAGCATTTTAGTCACTCCCAGCACTCTTTCAGTTGTGTGGTTGCAGTTCCTTCGTACTCGTACACTTTGGGTCGTGATTTTGTTTACCTGAGCTCTGTCACCTCTTGCTTGCATGTCTGAGACGGTCACCAAGCTTTGCCTGTCACCGCTTCAGGCACAGTGTCTCCGTGTCTTTTCTTAGCAGCTGCATCTTTTTTTACTGTCCCTTTAGTGTTCCCTGTGCTAGCAGAACAATGCTGCGTGGCAGGCTGGGCTCCCTTGGCGGTTATCTGTACTGTCTGGTGTATTACAAGCCTGGCAGCTGTCACTTCCCATTATTTATACGTGATATATATTTCACTTTACCCCCCAGCTCCCCCACTTGACCTGTTCCCAGCTCTATTAGCTGTTGTTTGAAGCATGTGTTGTATGTATGGGCTTACCAGACACAACAGGAAATGTGACCCAAACCAACTTGTGCAACCGTCCTAGCCGCTGTATTAGGAGCATGGAGCAGAGATTTTCTGCTTCTTATGGTTCCACTACCTTAATATTTCATCCCAAGCCCACAAAGCAAACTGCCAACAAAGCTGGTTTTACATTACTGTGGCAATCCTGTATGAGCTGGAACTGCAGAACATTGTGAGTGATAACAGTACACACAGTGACCTACTGCTTTTTTCAGTAGGGTCATTTGGAAAATGCTAGCTCGATGGTCAGTGAAAATTTAGATGTGGAGATCAAGCGATTCTAGCTCACAGTGCTGTTTGTGTTCACACTGCTTTGGATCTTTATGAGCACCATATAGATCATGTGCTTGTTACTACACACTTAGTAGAACAGCTTACATCCCTGTGTATGTTACATGTGTTCACTCAGCATCCACACTTTGACGAGGGACTATATTAACGTACAGCGTGGCATCTCAGCACTTCTCGTGCTAGTTGCTGATGGCACAGAACAGTCACAGTTCTTTCATGTTTTTCTCTGCTGATTTTCACTCTGGTCATACTGTAGAATCTAAATAAACTTCTACATATCTTTGGAAACCTCTACATACACTAGAGTGTGCTAGCTTTTTTGGATGCAGTGAGTCACAGATGTACACAGATGCACCAGCAGCCTCTCAGAATAGCTGTGTGCTGACAGAAGACCGTGTAGCTGGATGTAGGAGTCTGCACCTTTGAAAGATTGCAGGTCCTTGGGACCAGAGCTGTAGTTTGGAGGAGCTCTGTTCATTTGCTGTGTTTAATGACAGCCTCAAGCACACAGCTGATTGGCTTACAGTCCTTGTCCTCTGCACTGTTGATGTTAAGCGTTCTGCAGCAGCGTGAGGTAGCCTGGTCTAATTATAAGGTGTCCCGTGTCAGGCTCCTGGTTCCTTCTCCTCTCTAACGCTGCCGCCACCACAGATTTGCTATTTGGATTCTTATCGATGGATGGATGGATGCATAATAATGGCTGATTTCATGGTTTCACTGAATTCCTTCTCGTCAAATGAGAAACAAGACGACTCAGAGAAAATGTGCTCAGTCAACAAAAAGTTGATTGTTGTTCTCAGCACATAAGAATGATGTCCAACTGAGTAATTCCTGCCTCCTGACAAATATTTGAATTTTATTATTGAAAGTTCTACAAAAGGCTAATAACTGGACACTGAGCAGATCAACATGATTAAAGCAGGACAGGTTCTGACTGGTGTTAAACAGAGGAAGACAGGTTTTTGGTTATTGAGAAAGCTGCTCCTAGGAACGTTGTGTGCTTGTTCAAGGAGGGTCCCTCCAGCCTGACATGTGTAAAAACATCTGGTATAGGGGCTGTTTTAAGGAGCAAGAGGCACATTTCCTCTTAGCTGCTGTTTTAGAGCTCGTTTGAGTTTTCCTAGAAAATCGTCCTGTGTCTACATTCTTTTTGCACAGCTTTGCTTTCCAGACATTTAACTGGGTAGAAGATCAGAGGAAATCACTGTGGCTGCTCATTGGAGCACACAAACATATGCCCAGTCATCTGCTTAGAACATGTACATGTGTCTGTTTAATCACCACGTAAGCATGAGCGCACACAGTCACATGATGTTCAGTACACATGTTGCATAAGAAGCTGACTGAAGGTCTCAAGCCACAAAATACAAGCCTGTGAAACTGTGGGTACTGTGTGTCAGACTGTCTTGGCCCTTAATAAAAGTGTATTATTGGCCTTTTTGTTGTACATGCACTGACCTGTTGCAGTCAAGTGTATATTGATGTATGAGTGAACTGGCATATCTGCGTAATGATGCGATGTTTCTCTTCCTGCGAAATGATAAACATCCTGTCCTGTGTATCTGTGACTGAGCAGCTGTGATGGTCAACAAGTGATCCTGAGTTATTGTTCTAAACACATCATTAGTTGTTTTTTTGTTTTGCTCCCTGCTGTCACTTACACAAGCCATCTGTCGCGTTGTTCTCCCGTTGGTCAAACGTAGGCTTTTCTCGGAGCTGAGTTCCCTTGAATTATTCCAGTCTTTGTGAAGAACCTGTCTCCTGACCTCCCGCTTCACCGTGCACCCCTGCCCTCTTCGGTTTGACCTTTCCCCATCCCCCATATAGTTACATAACCGTGCACTCCTGGAGTTGGCATGATGTAATAGTGGAACAGCTAACCAGGCAGTATCTTGTTTTGGCTCACATTGACTCATTGCAGTCCAAAGTATTTTTGCATTCATGTGAATGTGCTCAGCGCCCATGTATTGTGTCGTCAGTTATCATGCGAAGCAGCCAGCCAGCTGAGTTGCTTGTGAAACGGCTTCTAAGTGCTATGTGTGTGTGACATGGCTATGATGTGAGAGGAGGAGAGAGTCTATTTATGTCATAGTTGTTTTGGAAATTTTGTGCTGGAAGGCGATGTTTTTGGAGCCCAGCCCAATCCACCCATCAAAATCCAAAGTTCACCCGTGTTTACATCAGAAGCAGCCAGTGTGTGTGAACGGTACATTCTAGAAATCATTTATAAATGGTCAGAGATTGTCACTTTTATAACTGTGAGCTGCTACTTCCTCTAAGCTCTCACAGACAGAGGCTGCCCTATGTGCAGTCGTCACCACCTGCCTCTTGAAATTCATGTTGTTTCTTACCAATGGGCAACGCGCCGAAACCGAAGCAACTGCTGCAGCCAGAGACGGTAACGTGTGAAGGGCCCGAATCGTCATGGATAAAACGGATCAATCCCCAGGCAACAGCTTCACTCCCTGCTGTTTGCTAACCTCTGCTTTCTGTGGATGCTCAAACTTGTTTGTGTAAGAGTGTTATTTAGTCATGTCTGCTTCATAACTAACCTCAGTGTCTCTGAGGTTAGTTATGAAGTGGGCTTTGTGATGTGACTCTTCTTTCACTTCCCCCTCTTCAAGATTACGACCACATTATGTAATCCCTCCTACTTGACACACCAAGAATGGATTCGGCTGTCCCATCTCCCTCCAACATCTGCCCCAGCTGGTGAAATCATTGGTATGGAGTTGGAAAGGATTACTTAAGAGCTACCTAGAAGACACAAAACACCAAAGCCATTTATGTCGGGGTCACACACATCAGCTGACTTACATGGTGTCACCGTGCTACAGCGAGTAGTCGTGTTTGTTGTGTGGCTCGATAAGCTGAGTGAATCTCATGAAATGCTAGAGAAGAGTTTGTGCGTGTGGTGCACTAAAGTTATGTTGTGACTGAAATTGAGCCTCAGGGCCTGATCTGTGTTTAGATGAATTTGATACATTGGCGCTCACAATTTTATGGCTCTAAAGAACAGAACATATAAGACGCCACAACGTTGAGTTAAAATGTTGTTACTTACGAAGGACAAACAGAAACAAAAAAGATGGCTGCCCATATGGCTAAACAAACAAAAGAGGAGGAAAACCCAGAGTCAACCACACAGTGGGCCGTTGGACTGAGGCTGCTCCTCTAAACTAGTTTAGATAAACCAAACTGAAAACAGGAGTGCTGGTAACCGTCAACTCATCCTGTACTTAAACTAAGCTAACAGCAACAGAAAGATAAAGCCGCTGCTGATGGAGGTCAGTGGGAACGACCACCGTGCTGTCTTATGTGGTTAGGCTTCACCAACCAATCAGCACTAAGAATAAGTCAGTGAGAGCGCAGGTTAATAAGAGCAATGCACTGCGGTCACATGATCAAAGGATGAAACAGTGCAGAGACTTTTACAGATGATTTTAATCATTGGAAGCTACTAAACAGAAGCGTCATCATGCAAATATAATCATTTGACCTGTTCATCTCAGTTATGTCCACTAATTGGTTTCCATAGTCACCCCTTTACTTTCATCTGCCGCTCGTGCGTGACGTCAGCAGCTTGGCAACGGGTCAAAATTTCCCTCAGAAGTTGGCAACAACGTTTTCTCAGTTTCCAAGTCGAGTGGGCATTCTGGTGAACGTTCTCATTCAGAACGATGTTGCAGATTATTCTAACATCACGTACATGCATAGTAAGATGGAAGTAATAAAAATGCAGGTTCAGAAAAAGCCAGGTCTGTTATAAATGGCATCCGCAAGTAGTTTGGGTACGTTGTGTTTTCTCCAGTGGCTGTTTTGTCGTGTGTGTTTGGAGCTGACAGCTGCTGCAGGATAAATGGCTGCTGTAACAGATTCTGTGTCTCCTCTTTTCCAGGAAACGCCCAACTTTGTTTTCCTGGTCATGGAGGTAAGTATAGAAACATGACACTGTAGATAGTTGGAACATATGTGTTTTTTTAAACACAGTAATGATTTATGGCCAGATGTCAGCATGTGCTCTTTCCCTCTGTGCTGGCGTAGGCTTCACTAATGTTCTGTTGTTGCTGCCTTTTTTTCTCTTAACCTCCTGATGACCTCACTCTGTACACGGTCTCCAACTTTCTGCACTTGTGTTGCAACACTCGGCTGGCTGCAGGATAGAAAACAAACCATCTCAGGGTTCTCTCTGACAACAAGCCTCTTTTCTAAGAATCAGATCTGCCTTGGCTTAAAATCTTGCTTTGGAGTTTTTAGGACATTACATTGTTAGAAACGTGACTTTGTTTGTCCTACAGCGAGGTTACATTACTCTGAGGATGTTGACATAACAGTTTTGTCGTCCATTTTCTTCTGCTTATCCGGGGCCGGGTCGCGGGGGCAGCAGCCCAAGCAGAGAAGCCCAGACCTCCCTCTCCCCAGCCACCTCCTCCAGCTTGTCTGGGGGTTTGTCATCATATGTATGAAAATTTTCAGAGCTGGCACTAGCTGAAGATTGGTGGAGCTTTGCTAATTAATTCTTATGGATATATTTCCAACTTCCATCCTTAAGAAGGAATAAGCACCACCGGATCATCAGGCCCTTGCTGGAATGTTAAGTATGAACTTGCCCTGGCCAAATTGGAGCTGTGCCCTCGTGTTTTGTTTGGGTGGAGAAACCTCGTCTTGTTCTGGTATTGGAAACATTAACCATAGGCCCCAAGCAAATGTGCCAGATGCAGTCCCAATGAAGAGAGCATTGTATTCACTGAACCCCGAGTCTGGAGGGGATAATATAAACAGTGAAGCTGTTAGAACACTGAATATTTCTTTGTTCATTCAGCAGCAGACATATCTTTGAAAACTGCTCTGGTATATTTATATTAGTGTTTTTTGTTTGTCTTTTAAAAGACCTGCCTACACAGATGAAACAAATAAAAGCATCTGTGTAAGCGATACAGGCGACATGTCTGATGCTCATCAAATGAACAAATAAAGTTCTACAGTTTGAATGTCAACTGACCAAAATCCACCAGTGCAAGTCTCTCTATAGAGTTGGTTTGTGATATGTTTACCTTCATTAGCACATGGTGCTTGTTGTTGTTACACTAAAGCGTTTGAGTGCATATTTTAGATGTTTTTAGACCCAGGCTTCAGTTGTTAGGTTGGCCAGTGTATGGAATTGTTACGTTACATTAATTACATCGTATACTTTGTTGGGATTAAAGTAAAAGGAGATAAGAACTACTAAATAAGTTTAAAAACCATACTAGCCTTATGTTGTTCAGCTGATATCTAGTCACAGATAGTCATGGTTAACCAAGTTGCCCATCTCTCTCTTCCAGTAGTAATGGCTGATGACTTTTCTGGTTGAAATCCAGCTTTCCATTCAGAAAACAAACAGCCTCTGGAAGCGCAGGATCTTCCCACAGTCGAGTTTACACTTATGATGATTTGAGAGTCAAGTCAACTAAACCCCTGTGGGGTATTTCAGGACAATGTTAGTCTGTGAAGCTCCACTGAACATGATGTAAAGTCAGCCCCTGTTTATCCTCTGCTGGAGGCAAGCCAATTGCTTTAAAATGCGTTATGGGTTGGCTTCCACTGTTACAGCATCAAGATGCAGCTTTTCGAAGGATTGTGTCATCCCTCCACTACAGATCAGAGCAGGGAAGCTTTTTGATCACCAACCGTCTGTACCTGGAGCTCACAGATTAAATGGAAGCAGATCCTAGATCAGTTTTTTTCTCAGCTTTTCTCATAACAGAGTATTATAGCCCTTTCCTTTAACTCACGGCTGCAGTCTCATCTGCCCCTTCTTCTTTTCACTCATGAGAAATCATTTCTCTCAAGTGGAGTTGTCAGCACTGGTAACCTTTAAGACATTTAGCAGGTTAACTAATAAACCTGCAGTAATCTGGACTAGGATTAAAATAAAAGCATGCCGAGGCACATGTATATGCATAAGGAGCCAATCAACTTGTTGAAACTGAATGTAATTGTTGCTGATGGTGTTTGTCTGTCTTTGCACACACAGTACTGTAACGGAGGTGATCTTGCAGACTACCTGCAAGGTAAGCATCTGTCTGCCCCACACACCTATTATTGTTCATCAAAACAAAGTAGCTAATGTAACTGTTGATATTATGATTATGTGTGCATGCAGTGGTGTATCATATCAGCATGTCTGCTCGTAAAGCAAAGAAAATAAAGGAAGTGTGAAGTTTACCAGGTCAGTTGTGAAGTTGAGGGTGGGGGTGTGGGTGGGGGATTGTCATGAGAGCAGGATGTGCCACCCTGACAAGAATCTGAAGCTGCACATGAGAAAAACCAGATAGTCAAGTTTCATGTTTGTGTTTGCATTTTGGATGACGCAGGTTACACACTTTAAGCTAACAGCCTTGGATCTGTGACCACAACCAAAAACTTGGGCTCTGTATGAAATATAAATGAAAGCAAAATCAGATTGTTTTCAAACCCATGTTGAAAATAAACAATGTTAAAGCGAGCAGTGTTGTTGCTATGATAGTCAAATAAGCAATTAATCAAAATAATTCTCTGTTTCAACTTTTGTTTTTTACTGTTGAATATTTACAGTAAGTTTTACTTGTGTAGCAAAACACTGATTTAAGAATTACATGTGACATTTTTACAATATTTCCAAGGTTTAAATGCATATACTGAAGTCATCTTCAGAATTGATCTCAAAGGTTTGGGCTTAAAAAAAATCACATCTGCAATGACATCAAGGCTGTTGTTTGAGACCACTGTGTACACCGGGGAGGGTGGACCTCCAGGCCTCGAGGGCCGATGTCCTGCAGGTTTTAGATGTGTCCTTGATCCAACGCAGCTGATTTAAATGGCTAAACGACCTCCTCAGCATGTCTTGAAGTTCTCCAGAGGCCTGGTAATGAACTAATCATTTGATTCAGGTGTGTTGACCCAGGGTGAGATATAAAGCCTGCAGGACACCGGCCCTCGAGGCCTGGAGTTGCCCACCCCTGACTTAGGATAAAGTGTTGTTGGCTTACTGAACAACTTTGCTGAAACACTCAGCCCGGACACCCGGACAGGACAGGTTCATTTAAACAAGCAAACTGTGACCTCGGCTTATTTGATGTAGGTGTTGGTGTCCAACACACTGTTTCTGTGAATAGTTTCACAGGGTTAAAACCAGGTCAGCTTCTAGAATCAAATCCTCCGAGTCGACGGCACCTTGATTAGATAAGAACATGTGTTTACACCTCTGTTCCATAAAAACACTGATTGTGCTGCTGGAACTGTTCTTATCACTGTACCTTTGCATGACGTACCTGCCTGCGTGGTGCTTTTTGCAGCATGGGTCACGGTCAGACCCTTCTGTGGATCCGTGATCCAGGAGCCTTGCTTGAGTAACACTAGTGGTTGTGAAATTGAAACCTTTGTGGGCAGAGCGCTACGTTACACTGGGCACCTTATGTGATTGTGTTCTTATTATTGGAGTGCTGCTGTGAACACTGCGTAGGTAACAGCCATTTAAATTGCATAATCTCTAGTAAATTATTCTACAGTTTACACAACTTTTCATGTTAGAAGTCGATCCGCTGTGCTGGGCAGAGAGCAGATTATCTATGCCCACAGAGTTTTTATGACTTTATGTCTTAACAGTAATGAACATTTTTCATTAGCAGGAACATGAGCGAAACATGGCACTCAAAGAATTTTGAATTGAAAACAAAGCGAGAATTTGACATAGATGCAGCTTAATGAACATTTTTGCATGGATGCTACATAAATGCTCCTTGAGGAAAAACATTGAACTGGATCCTGACTACTGTGGTCTTTTTTGTTTAAGCTAAGGGGACGCTGAGAGAGGATACACTGAGGGTCTTTCTACAGCAGATTGCTGCTGCCATGCGCATCCTCAACAGCAAAGGCATTATTCACCGTGATCTGAAACCACAGAACATCCTGCTGTCATACGTGGGTCGCAAGAAGTCCAACATCAGTGGCATCCGCATCAAAATTGGTAATGGAAGAAGAATGTCAGTTACTATCAGTTATTAAGTTACGTGCAGCGTAGTTTTCTCATAACTACATTTTGGAAGCGTGTACAGACCTATCATTGTTTCGCTTCGTGTCATTTACAGTGGCCAGAGGTTAAGTTTAAATCAATATGTTATAAATTCAGAAAGTTTTTATAAAAGTAATGCAGCCATGATGATGATGATGAGTAGCAGTGTTGTGTTGTTATACACCACAGTACGAGCTCTGTTTGGAGTGCAGGGCGTCTCCATTCATTCTTCATCCAACAATAGTGGTTTGTGTTACTGGTGATAACAACACGTGTGCTTCATGTCTCCGTTCTACAGCTGACTTTGGCTTTGCACGGTACCTCCACAGCAACATGATGGCAGCTACACTGTGTGGGTCCCCCATGTACATGGTCAGTGTGTTTTATTCTCTATATTTTCTGTGTGTCAGCTTTAAAAAAGATCTGTCTGCTCGGTTTGTTACATATAACTCTGTGTTGTGGTTCTTGGCTCGTGACCTGTTCTCTCTCAGGCCCCAGAAGTCATCATGTCCCAGAACTATGACGCCAAGGCTGACCTGTGGAGCATAGGGACGGTTATCTACCAGTGTCTGGTTGGAAAGCCACCATTCCAGGTTAACAGTGTGCACAACAAACCAATAACGCGTGGACCTGTCGGTGTTTGCGACTGTGCGTCTTATTTCTCAACTTATATTTTCAGGCCAACAGTCCCCAAGACCTACGGATGTTTTATGAGAAGAACAAGAATCTGCAACCCATGTAAGTCACCTTCACACCGTAGCCTCAGACACGAGATGCATAATAAATATGTGCAATCAGTCTGTTTCTTTCAAATAGATCAATAGATTTAACAGGATACAAGTGACACATAATACCTGAAGATTATGTTTTGAAGTTGGTGGCTTATACCTGTCTAGTTGAAAATGGGACTATACAGTATAGTTTTTAGGAACAGAAACTGTGTAGGTATGGTGTTATTTGCTGTTGCTGTGGATTGTGGTGAACATGTGACTTAAGAAAAGGGAAGACCATATAAGACCAACATAAGAGAGGAGGACACAGGTGAACATGAAGAAAAGGAAGCGAGTGAAGGCAGAGGAAAGGATTAAAGGATGCTGCACAGAGCTGAGGAAGAAGCTGAGACTGGCTTTGAGTGGTAGGAAAGAATTCAAGTCGGCTTTGAAGGCACAGCTTTGGTGCCGAGGCGTCTGTTGTTTCATCCAGGACATGGTTTGGGGCATGAAGGTGGTGTTCTGTCAGGTGTTACACCCCCAATTCTGACATATTTGAACTACTTGTATGCTTTGAATAGCAGCATAGGCTGAAAAGAACTACTTCAGTTTTAAATTAAGGTGTATATTCAATTTAGTTTCAGTTATATAACACTAAATCACACCCACGGGTGCCTCAACGTGCTTTATATTGTAAGGTATAGACCCTACAATAATACAGAGGAAACCCCAACAATCATATGGCCCCCTATGAGCAAGCACTTTGGTGACAGTGGGAAGGAAAAACTCCCTTTTAAAAGGAAGACACCTGTGTCAGCACCAGGCTCAGGGAGGGTCTGTCTGAGAGGAGGAAGAGGGCAAAAACACAAGCTGTGGGAGAGAGCCAGAGATCCATAGCGAATGATGGAGCCGTGGAGGAGTAGAAGTTCTGACTTCAGTTACTTAGTGCTACCTGCAGGTCAGTTTTCAAATGGTCTGTCAAGCTGTATCCAAACTGGCAGACTAACAGTACTGACTTTGTAATACGTACGTGATTAACAGTAACAATCCTATAAGCTACAGTGCACCCATTGCATTGTCTGACGTGCCTCAGAATGCACTGCACAGCTGATATGCACCCTGAGAGAAACAAAGTGTTGATGTTTCCATACTCTTACTACCCAGCATCCCGAGGGAGACGTCCCCACAGCTGAGCGATCTTTTGCTTGGGCTGCTGCAGAGGAATCAGAAGGACAGAATGGACTTTGGTACGTACTGACATCACAGTCTTTCAGTAGTGGTGCTTTCCATACTTTTCCTCTAATTTCAGTATAAAGTGTGTTAAACTGTGTAGGGTTTAAATAAGGATACTGTGCACAGTGAGACACTTTATTCCACTGTTTACCAGGGCTACAAAGTCAGTTGAATTTCAATACAAATCACGATTTTTGGTTTCCTACGATTAAATGAACAGGATAAACCAAGATTAAAAATGTTCCACTAATACAAGGCAAAACTTAAGAAATGATTTCAACACCTGACAGCCAATCACAGCTTTTCCTTGGACCACTGGCTGGACAGCTGCACGACTGTCCACAGATTCAAAGTTAGAAAGATGGAGAATCTAGATAAATAAATAAAACATATTGATGAGTAACGACTGGGAAAAAACTAACAGCCTAATTGGGATTTCAGTGTTTGTAAAAATGAAAACTTGACTCTGAGCTTTGACAGCAACTTTAAGAATGAAAATGAATCTGTGTGAGTCGGCTGGTTCTGATGCAGCAGGAGGGGAAGAGTAAGAAAAACTCTGAACAGGTTTAGATGGGGTATATCGTGCTGTTTCTCACTTACCTATCCATCTCTCTCTCAGACACATTTTTCAGCCACCCTTTCTTGGAGTCGTCATCCACCATTAAAAAATGTAAGCACAAAGGTCAGAGTCTACAGCACATCCACGCCTCATCAACTTGAAACCATGATTAATGGTGAGTTTCCCCCCTCAGCGTGTCCAGTTCCTGTGCCCATCACCTCCAATCCTGTGACAGACAGCTCCTGTGGCAGCTCCCCATGTATCCGCTACAGCTCTCCTCCTGTGAGTTTGATCACATGTATCACATGGATTTGTCTGGGAAATGCACAGATCCTGTGTAAAAACACTTCAGCCTTATTTTTAGGTCGTCGTGTGTGCTGCCTTTGAATACTGCTAGCGTGAGTGCTGCTGCGGTTACATCTTCCGCTAGTTATAGCAATCTCTTCATGTCACTGCAGCAGGAGGAAAGGAGAGATTTCTCAGCAGTGTTCTCTGTAACAATGTAACGAGATTAGTTTGACAGTCAGCGCTGCCCTGCTTGGAAGACTTAATGGGATCAGTCAGGAGCCTCACTACAATTTATACTTCCTCCCCCTCCTCTCCCATACTCTCTCTGCATGTGAACAGTCTCTGCCAGACATGCAGACTCTAGCAGAGGATGGTCTGTCATCCCCTCCACTCGGTCCGCCCAACTTCCTGCAGCTGTCCAAAGAGTCTGCAGGAAGCACCAGCAGTAAGAACTCTTCTTGTGACACGGACGACTTTGTCCTGGTGCCCCACATCTCTGCTGACAGCTGTAAGTGCCAACACCTGTCTATATTTACACCTAACTTGCATCTTAATGTCTTCATTATATTAGCCGTCATGTCTTCTTTTCAACCGCTAGTACTGAGGTAGAACTAAAGACCTGCTTAAATTAATGACTCACATTTTATGATGCATTATCTAAAATGACTTTTAATGGTGATTGGAACATAAAAACATCATGTACCAAATGTTTAATAAAATAATAAATAATAAAATAATAATAAACTGCCTAAAAATGGCCCCCAAAATAATGTAAGCTTTAGCTTTTTCCAGGAAAGTTATATTTGTGCTTGATTTTTACTTTACTTTGCTGCTCCCATAAAGTTCAGTACTTTCAGTGCTATGTCTCTTTTATAATATCTGTGTGTCTACCCAGGACCCAACCTAGCAGTGCACCAGAGTCCATCACTGTAAACTTTGCCATAGTACTGCAAACTGCCTATTTCAGCCTGAGCTACATTATCATTTAATTCGACGATAAATGATAATTTAACATCAAAGACATAACTTCAGCACCATTCCATTATCTGTAATTTTAAAGGAATCTATACATATATCCATGGATCTGTGTGCAGACCATGTGGTGACTTCATGGTATCAGCTGGAGGGACTGCCAGGCTGTAACACATGCAAACTGAACTCAGTCTTTATTTACTGTGTATCAGAAGTATGTACTCATTAATTGAAGGTGACTGACATAGACCACTTGTTATATTGTAGACAGAAGTGGTTCTCCCATTAGTTAATTGTAGAGTATAAAATGCTCCAAGACTCCAGCAACTACACCAGTGTGAGTTATGTGCTTCACGTGTGATCTCAATATAACAGCTGACCAAATCACAGCTTTTATGGGAATTGCTAACCTATGCTATAGTAATGACAGCTGTAGCACCAGCATGTCGCACCATGTAGTCTACAGTGCAACTCTGGTGTAAACCAAACTCCAGCACACCTGATATTTCCTTAAGATTTTGTTTTGTTTTGGGGGTTTTTTGTTAATAGAAAAAAGAAACTATTTCTAAGACTACTCGTAAATCTACAACATTTTACATTTCAGACAGTAATAGTGTGAGTTAGAATTGTCCAAAGAATAATGTGTTAAATGTTCCGTTTACTCAAACCCTCGAGTCGTTTAAAAACCCCATTAGGATGTAACGGTCAGTAATTTATCAGAGCTCACTGGACTTTTATTAGACTAGTTCTGTTTGGTTAAAAATGTCTCAACTCTTCATCAGAAAACCGAGAGATTGCTCACCTCTGTTTGTAACTGCTGTACAACAACATTGTGTGTTTAGTCTAAGGAGCTTGGAAACAAAAGCGTCTGGACTTCTTTAAGTTGCTTGAAGGCGTTTCACCTCTCATCCTTCTTTAACTGAAGAAGCTTCTCCTAGACTACGATGACCTGGATGACTGAGAACCTTCACAGACATTGTGTGTGTGTGTGTGTGTTAATGATTGTTTTCTTTCCTTTTTTCCTCATCCTCAGATGACCAACCAATGGGACCGGGTCGTCGGGCATCCAGCGAGTTTCTCATGTGTGGAGGGTAAGTACGAGGCTGTGCAACACATTCTGCTTAAGTTAGGTTGAATTTTCTGACCTTACCAAAATAATTATCAGCCGAAAAAGAAAATGCAGTTCTAAAGAGAGAACTGAAAGTTCACCATAAATGACTTCTGCTTCTGTCAGCAAGTTTGGCACTTGTCGTGTGTTGCTGTATGCACATAGCCCGAAGAGCAGAACTAGCAAAGTGTGTCTGCAGAGAGAGACTTGGACCAAACAGTGGATCAATTTGAAGTACTGCAGAGAGTAATGAGCCACCAAAGAGCAGCCACAGCAGACTCACACTCAGCTTTGACTTTCACTACCCATTGCTGTTTGTGTGCTTGCTCCCCATTTAGATGACAGGTGGTTTGCTGCTACCAGAATTCTGTGCCCTATAATGTTAAACCCCTGTTGACTGCAGGTGGCATGTAAAAGATGAGCTGGGTTAGAGTTGGCCACATTGAGGTGAATGGAGGTTTTCCAGACATAGCTGTGGTAGGGCTGACACGCCACATCTGTTTTTTTCAGTAATTATTTGTTTTGTTTAACAACAGTTAAGTGTGATTCATAAAAAAGGCTGTTACCTCACTGGATGTTGGAGATGCTTTGAATGCAGCCCAGCGTCACTAAGCCACCAGGCACCGTTTGTGGGCTGTGAATTGGATATTTTCAGGACAATAGGAGTGTGTCACGATGAGTCAGACTGTTTCACACAAAGACATGTTTGAATGCTCATATTATCCATTTTAATATGATCTATTTTTGTGTCAGCAGGGCTTACTTTCTTTCTTTGTATCACTATTTCTGTGAGCACTTGACAAACAGCCTGCTTCCAGCTTTATCCTGGGTAACCCCTAAATGGTGCCGATTTATTTATCTTGACTGAACGCTCCTGCCCACTACCAGCTCTTCGTGATTAATCGGTTACAAAGAAGATACCGAGCCAGACAACATGGTGGTGCTGTGCTAAAAACAGCACCAGACCCACAGAGAGGACTGTGTGTATTCGAATAAGAGTCCCCAAACCTCTCTTGCATTTTTTTAACACACGCAAACACAGTTTATGGAATAAATATTGGTCTTATTATAGTAAGTACTGTACACAAACACACTCTCACACTGCCGTTGACACGGCTTTCATCTCCTTTTGGCCTTCCATATGCTTCCTAAGTTTATTCCCTTTGATCAGCTGGTGTTTTTCTTACTGCAGTAATGTGATAGTCCATATTGAAATACATTCAGACTTCCTTGTCCTACCTGTGATACCTGTGATGTTGTATTAAATTGCACACAACCCCACACTGATTCATTAATTCAGTTTAGTTTGATTAAGTTCCTTATTAATTTAATTGCATTTATATAGCGTCAAATCACAACAACAGGTGCTTCAAGGCATTATTGGGATTAGGGTTCAGGGTCACCTGATCCAGTCTTAACTATATGCTTTATCCAAAAGGGAAGTTTGGAGCCTGATCTTAAAAGCAGAGACGGTGTCTGTCTACCAAATCCAAACTGGGAGCTGGTTTCACAGAAGATGGGCCTGAAAGCTAAAGGCTCTGCCTCCCATTCTACTTTAAAATACTCTTAAATTGATCTTGAATTTGATTCTGCGTTTAACAGGGAGGCAGAGAAGAGAAGCCAGTATGGGGGATATGCTCTGTCTTTCTAGTCCCTGTCCAGTTCTGTCCTGTACTCTCAAGGAGATTTTAGGACAGCCTGATAAATAATGACTGACTTGTCCAGCCTAGAACTAATAAATACTAGTTTTTGATGATACTGCCCAAGCAAAGCATGTGTAGCATGGATCACGACTCCCCATTTACATGAACAAATTGGAGTCTATTAGATAGAATTCAAACCATTGGAGTGCAGTACCTATAAGTACCTATAAATCTCTGTGGCGTGCTCCAATCTCTGTAATCAAAATTTATGGTCCCCAAATCAAAAGCTGCACTGAGGGCTAGCAGGACGAGCACAGACATGAGTGCGCAGTCAGAGGCCAGATCATTTGTAACCTTCACGCTGTTTCTGTGCTGAAAACTGACTGAAACTCTTCAAATAAACCATGTTTGTAACAGATGTTCTAACAAATCATCAGTTAGCTGTTTGCAACTAGTCATCAAGAATGTTTGGTGAACTCAATCTTATAGAAAGCTGAGTTCAGTTTCACTGCCCATGTTAGACCTGATTACTGCGGCAGGCATGCAGCGTACCCCTAACGCTGTCTGGGAAAACACCCCAGGCGAGCAGCACTTGTTTGTCTTCTGAGCGATGCTGACACGAATGCTTTTCCGAGCCTCTTACGCACAGTTTCTACATTCTGCAGGTGTGCACATCTCTGCCGGTGGTTTTGTGACTGCATGGACTCATTCACACAGACTTTGCGATGCAATGCAGCCATCAGGCAGGCTTGAACGTTTAACATGAACAGCTACTAC
Source organism: Rhamphochromis longiceps (assembly GCF_057381845.1). Taxonomy (NCBI): domain Eukaryota; kingdom Metazoa; phylum Chordata; class Actinopteri; order Cichliformes; family Cichlidae; genus Rhamphochromis; species Rhamphochromis longiceps. Next base: position 2,728,108 of record NC_140570.1, on the reverse strand, counting down.
AGCCGTGGCATCTCAGGTTGTCTGTAATCACCATTTGACCCTACAGACAGCTGAGCACCAGTGTGTGTGTATGCCCCTCCCCCTGCATGCAGAGTGGTGCAAGCAGCAGCCACCCTGGGGAGAAACCCTGGTAAATGGAGCACACATTTTAGCCTAACACTGTTAATGCAGACAACTTCAAACTCAGCAGGATAGATAGATGGTAAAACCCGTAAGTATTTTGATTGAATACAGACCCAAAATTCAAGTTAAAGGTTAATATGAGAGTTAAATACTACCTTGTGTAGTATTTTGCATACATTTGCTTGCTCTCTGTGACTACTTTCTCGTGCCCCTGTCCTTCCCCAATGCTTTGCACTTCGTCTCCCTACTTTCCTGTTTTTCATGTGTAACCAGCTCCAAGCCAACGGTCCTCAGTACTCTCTGTTCCCGTTTTGCTCACACTTGCTCCATTTCAGCTTCCTATGTGTCTATTCTGTGCTGTGCCCCTCTAACACCCTCTGCTGCCAGCTTTACTCCCTCCCTCTACTGTTCTCATGGTTTTGTTTTTCCCCTTAACAATAAGTCTTCAGTGCTTACATAAATGAGTTAATCATTGACACACAGGAAGAACCAATTTTCATTTCATTGCAGTAGTTGTCCCTAGCAATTTGGAAACAGCAGGCACACTCTCCAAAACCAAAGCCTTGTTTATCCTGTTTTCTTTGTCCTGAATTGGAGTCCAGAGAAAGGATGAAAGGTGGCACAGGAAGGGAGTGTGGACCCTGGGGGTAGCGAGAGGAGCGTGTAGAGATATTGTTACTGTAAAAAAACAGACAAAGCAAGTGATGGTGATGAATGAGGACACTTTTTAGATGCTGACATGGTTTAAAAACCAGGTCGTCGGAGACGCAGCTGAGTTTGAAGATACAGCCTCGCTCTCTTTCTACTCTTGGCTCTTTTTGAAGAGCAGCTGTTCACTGACCAAATGTTCTTTCTCCTTTTTAAAGCCAATAACAGCAGCACGCAACACCTTTCTCCATATTAACAATGGCCGGGCTCAGTAAAGCTTTTAGCAGCTTAGAGAAAATGGATCGCTTCAACAAGGCTCATTACCTCACATGCTAGTGGTGCAGCACGTGCTAGTGTTTATTTCTCAGAACTGCAGATATGCCACAAAGCAGCTGCTCTCGGGTTCTTTGTCTGGACTAGTCCAGCCTCACGTGTCCTCCTCCCTCCCTCCCTTATGGACCCTCCCAGGCTTTCATTATTACATAACGGGTTTCTAACTCGTGTCACCTTTAAAAAACATTAAGAACATATAGGATGTTTTTTTTAAAGGCCCTGTTTAGGTGTCATTACCTTACGCTCAGAACATTTTGTCTCCTCTGGAATGATAAAAGAATGTAAATGCACTTCCCCTCCCGTGTCTGTACAGCAGAGGACCGCCCTCATGCGTGCTATTGGCTGCCCCTACATGTAGTCCTGCCCCAAGCAGAGTGAAGTCTGAAGCTGATTGGTCTTGCCTGTGTTTACATGGAAGCCTCTGTCCCTGAGAGGCTGGGCTAAAACTGAACTTCCCCAACCTGCCTCCATCTGAGCGTAAACAAAGACCTCAGGGCTGTGAAAGTTCACAAGCTGTAACTTTTGGACTTACCATGACAATTGAAACTCCAGACAACTTCACGCAAGCAAGCAGCAGCAACTTCAAACACATTGGCTAACGACGCTCCTTTCTCACTTCGTCCCCTCCAGGCAGCCACAGCCCACCCCAGGACAGACGCCTATGGTGTCCCCGCGGGCTGAGACCACCCCCATTCCAGTTCCTACGCAGGTTCGCAACTACCAGCGCATCAAGCAGAATCTGTCCAGCAGCCCGAACACCACACTCTACAGCTCCCCCAGGTAAGGACTCTGCTGGGATTGCTCAGTCAACTTATCGAGTGGCAATGATGAACTGCAGAGGAATGCTTAACTCACCACAACTATTTCATCAGCCATAAGGTTTCACTGAAATTACATCAGTCAACTGCCTGCTTGAGTTTATGGCCTTACTGAGGGGTTTGTTGACAGTTTCACGTGAAGACAGAAGAGAAGGGATGGCACGTTGTTTCTCAGGGAAACTAGTTACACGATAGTGTAGTGGTTTACATATTCGCCTAACAAGGGAAAGGTCCTCGATCGGATCCTGGGAGGAGACACAGATCCCTCTGGGGTTATGTCAGGAAGGGCATCCCGCGTAAAAACCTGCCAAATCAAATATGTGGAGCTACTCACTGTGGCATTGCTAATGGCTCTGTTATTAGAAGTTTATTATGTTAGCTTCTCTGTAGAATTTCGTTCGTCTGGTGGTTTACTTACTTTGCCAGTGAAATTCCTCCCGTAATGCTGAACAAAGTGTCAGAGACAAATTCAAATCTTCAGTCACGGTTCTACTTTCAGCTCAGAGTCAGATGGTTAGTGTTATTGTTCTCACTGCAGGAGCAACATTAGTTACATTCCTCCTCATCTGTGGATTCATTTTCCTCTGTATTAGCAGCAGAACAGTGCACACAAATGCTAATATTAGGTGGGGAGTGCAGAGGAGGCAGCTGATGAAAGGTTGATGCTTTTTGAGTTTTCTTAGCACAATTTACGTGAACAACGTATGCAGGTGAATTTCAGGTGTTCGTTTATGTTTTAACCACAGGACAGTCAAACTGTAATGTTTCACTTTAACGTGCATGATTAACACGTGTGATAAAGAATCACCACAAAGATTCTTTTAATACAAGGATGAGAATCGTGTCAATTGTTTTTCCAAAAAACGACTGTGCAAATTTAAAAGATATTAATTTAATTTTAAAAAACATTCTGTGTTTTATGTTTTGCAGTTTACCAGTTGCATTGCATGGAATCACTATTTCTTTCAGCCCTGCAGACATTCGTCCTGCCTTCGTGGTTTCATAAGTGCAGCGAGGAACATACAGCTGTACCACCAAAACATATTACCCACATTTGACAGATATGATGATGTGGGGTATCTGTGTCATCACACGAAGCACCATGAATGTGTAACGAGCTGATGATGGTGATATTCATGTTTAGACGACTGAGTAGATTACACAGTTTAGTATCGGACTGAAAACTGCCAACTTTCAGCTGTCGTGAGTCGTCTCAGCAGCCAAACAAATGTTTGCAAACTGCCACAAGATGAAATGAGCCAAAGGAAGACTGGCTTAGACTGTTACTTCATGTCTGTTTTGTATAATTAAAGATTCATGCTTGTGTTTTTCAGATCTGGCACAGTGAGGCGATCTAACACCAGTCCAATGGGTTTTCCCAAGGTGGGCTCGGGGTCTCCGAGCTCCGCAGACGTCCCTCAGACTGTGGGCCGCCGCCTCTCCACTGGAAGCTCCCGGCCCTACTCGCCCTCACCTCTCGGTAAGCTTACGTTTAATGACACCTCCCAGACATGAAGGGGACATCTCTCGAGTCTCCTGACAAATCTAAGCTCTTTCTGTGTGCAGTGGGCACCATCCCTGAGCAGCTGGGTCACTGCTGCTGTCACCTACAGAACCAGGAACCCCGCAGCCGCAGTTCTTCAGGAGGTACGTTCTCAGGCTCCCTGCTCGTTCTCAGGGCTATCTCACTCTGTATTGTCCTGTTCCCTTCAGTTTCAGGTGCTGTGGGTACAGTTGTAATGAAAAAGGAGATTCACAGTATACAACCCTTCCCAACAACGATGTGTTTGACATTTAAAAGAAGCAGAATTGACAACAACTGCTGTTCTGAGTTCTGATTCTCTTGCTAGTGACATGACTTAATTTTTGGAAAGTGCATGAGTCACCATGACTCCAGGCCATTTTCAGAGTCTCTGGCTCCGCACATGTCTTACGCCTTGTTCACTGTTTGTGTCAAGAGGTTTGCTGTCATGGTGACCAGGAAGGAGGCTTCACTGTCCTAAATGATGAATCAGATTTTAGTGCTTTGTCCCCTGTGTGAAGAGGCACACAAATGAGCAGCACACACTCTGTGGAAGGTTGTAGGGAAAATGGTAGACTTGATGCTAAGCCATGGATGATTACTAACTGGTATTGGTTCTAATCCACTGTGTCTTTAGGTTCCCCCATCCCATCCTCTCAGCTCCTGGGGGCTCGGCTTCAGAGCGCCCCCATTCTTACTGAGGTCTACCAGACCAGGCAGAAGCTCCACAAGCAGCTGTCTGACCCTGTGCAGCCTTCCTCCTCCTGCAGTCACTCCCCGCAGCTTGGCCGCCCCGCCAACCTTGGTTCTTCCCCCACCAAGCTGCTGGGCTCCTCCCCTCGCACGTCTGACTGGCTTCAAAAGTCCCCACTGCCCACAATCATTGGCTCCCCAACTAAAGTGAGTGCCCTTCAGTGAAGAAGTATGCTTTTAGCTGTTAAATTTAGGTTACTTCACCTTTTTGTCTCTTTTTCAGACCATTTCAGCACCATTTAAGATCCCCAAAACACAAGCCTCCTGTAACTTGATGGCGCTGGCAGACAGCCCCCAACCCACAAGGATGCTGGCTGACGCACACGATGTTTGCGGACACCACAGCAACCCCTTCCTCGCCGGGCGACCAGCTGCTCCTGAGGGCAGCCGGACATTTGGCAGGTATAGAAGCACCCAAATCTGCTTCCATTGGAGCTGTTAAATCTGATAAATGCACATATGGACAGTCCAGTGCAGTCACTTACAACATGGACTGTGAGATTCGTCATAAATAAATAAAAAACAGCTGATCAGTTGGTGTTCTTATGCAGTGACAATCTTTCGCCTGGCTCAATTTCAGACTTCCCGGAAATCTGATTGATTTCCTTTTTACATGAAAGATGTTAAGAGTGTTTTAACTGTGAAAGGATGATGCTGTGCACCTCTGCTGACATCATCTGCACTTTCCTTACAGGTCTGTCAGTACAGGTCGTCTGTCTGACCATCCAATCAGAATCACTCTGGGTGGGCAGCCCTATCAGGGCAGCAGTGACAGCCTGAATACTGAGCGGCCCATGGACACAGGTATGAGCACTGAGCAGATACTCTGCATGTGTGAAATTAGCAACATTGTGTCCAGTTTAAGCCGTGAGAACATCGTTTACAAATAAACGGTTCACTGAACGACAGAAGTAACGAGCACATTTCCTCCTGCCCAAAGCCCCCGCAGGTCCAAGCACGCTCGCTCACGGTGGGTCAGCGAGTCCTCGTACGGTCCTTTTCACTGTGGGTTCACCACCCAAGAGCAGCACTCCTCCAACCTGCAGCCACCTGGGCACCCGATCACGCACCACTTCAGGTGAGGGAAACCCGCCACCTTCTTGCAGAGCTGAGCTTTAGGAGGAAAGCTTAAAATTTTCTGCCATGCTCTCTCCTCTCTGTCCCCTCAGTGGGCTCCAACAGTTCAGCAGGCTCTCTGTGCTCAGTCAGTGGTCGGGTTTATGTCGGCTCTCCTCCGGGCATGGCCATAGGCTCATCTCCTCCAGGAGGTTACGGAGGTGGGCAGCTGGCCCCTGGGGCAGAGGGGGCACCCAGCAGCCTGCGGTACGTCCCGTATGGGACCTCTCCTCCCAGCCTAGAGGGGTTCATCACCTTTGAAGCCCCAGAACTTCCTGAGGAGACTCTGATGGAGGTGAGAAGTAGGGATTGGTGCCTTACAAGAAGTGGTTGATTCTTTTCATGCAGTGTCTCTTCTCCTCTTCAACATTTCATTGCAATCTTTCTTTCCGTGCCCTAGCGTGAGCACACAGACACCCTGATGCACCTGCGGATGATGCTTTCATTTACCGACTGCATCCTGGAGATGGCGGCGCTTCGAGCCGGGGGGACAGAGCTCGGCATCTCGGCTGCATCCCTCTACCCTCCCCAGGACAGCGTGGTTGTGGACCAGATCAGCCAGCTGAGCAAAGAGTGGGGGTAAGAAACTTAAGTCTGCTCTGATTTTTAAGTAATATAGTTTTTAATATCATGTAATCATAGGGCCCTTTGTTTGTAAACACTTCCCATTTGTCTTACGAGCTGTGGTTGTGCTGCCCCCTACAGGCAGGTGGAGCAGTTGGTGCTTTACATGAAGGCAGCTCAGCTCCTTGCTTCCTCGCTCCATCTGGCCAAAGCTCAGATTAAATCTGCCAAGCTCAACCCTTCCACTGCCGTCAAACAGGGTAAGGACGTTTCGGCTTCCTCGCTGCCTTTTTCCTTTGTATTTTATCTTTATTAGTTTAATAAAGGCTCTCCCTTTATCCTCTCAGTGGTCAAGAGTCTAAATGAGCGCTACAAAAGCTGCATCTCCCTGTGCAGGCAGCTGACCGACAAACTCAACCACTTCTTCTCTGATAAGCAGCGCTTTGTGGACGAAATCAACAGCGTCACCGCAGAGAAGCTCGTCTACAATCACGCAGTGGAGCTGGTGGGTCTCATGTGTATGCAGTGACAAACCTATTGTACAGATAGACTTGGTGCTGGTGAGGCTAATGCGATCGTGTGCGTGCTCCAGGTTCAGTCAGCAGCTCTCGATGAGATGTTCAAGCAGACGGAGGACATAGCCTATCGCTACAGCAAGGCCTCCATGCTCCTGGACGGCCTGTCCAAGATCCTCCAAGACCCCACAGACATCGAAAACGTGATGAAATGTAAGCACGAGCTCACCGTCTTAAGCAGTTGAACTTGGGGGGATGTTTTACTCAGACGTGTTCAGGATCGCGCTGTGATTCATGAGACATTGCAGCATTTTTTGTGCATTCCACGTTTATCTAATGACTTCTATTAACGAGTTCCTGTTTTGTATCTGTTCCCTGCAGACAAGGCCAGTGTGGACCGCAGGATCTCAGCTCTGTGCTACTGTACTGTCACACTGTATGAGTAGAAGAGCTGGTGAAATCATAGACAGAGGGACCATGTCCTAAGACTGTTGATTACCGTTCCCACAAAGCCCTCATTCCTTGTGTAGCAGTTCAAGCACCTTTCATCGGCTAGGTTCCATCTCTGTTTATCATGACTTCATTTTACCAGCTGCATCGCAGAGTGACCGCATAAATCTACAACCAAAGATGATGGCAGATCCGGAAACAAGACGCTGAACCTGGCTGTAGGTGAACTTGCCCTTTCAGGTGCACTTTTTTATGTCACGATGGTCGACCGCCATCAGACGGAAACATTGGGGATTCGTTTCTACCAGAACAAAGAGGACTCACGGGACCTCGACAGACTCGAGCTCCATAAGAAGTGGCTCATCTTTTCAAATCCTGTCAGTGTCCGTTATTTACTCAGAAGTTCGTTTTGTTATTTATTGGTTCACATGCACATGGATTCTCCCTGAAAACCTCAAGTATTGGAGTTGAAGGAGCGTGTTGTTGTTCGTTGTAACAGATCTAACTCTGTGGACTTTAACATTAAACTGTTACAGACAGCTGGAGAGCTCTGTGTCTGGGGGGGAGGAACATCTAATTTGTGATTGCTTTGTTTTTATGTTTCTTGTATTTTTAGCTCATGCACTTTACCGTTGAGAGGAGGAGGAAGGTGGAAACGTGATCACTTCTGCTCCGAGCCTCAAAATCGACCTGCTGTGTGTGGGATGATCATCAAGCTGCTGTAAAGCCACAGCTTTAATCATGATCTATTTATCTGAGTGCAGCTCAGTCTGTGTAGTGTGACACAGATTGGAGCTTTCTCCGAGATTCCCTGGTGATGTCACTGGGAGTCATCCTGATTCTGGCATGGGAATTTCCTCTGCTTAGAGTGGCTTGGTGCGTAGGAATATTCGGTTCCTGCAGCTTCTACAAATGTCTTTGTTCAGTCTGTGATTGTTCCCAACCTTCTGGAAGTGTTACACTAAATCTTTGGATTTCAGGTACACTAACTGTATGTTGCATGTGACGCATTCAGGCTGATTTTCAAACTAATAGCTAAAATACAAAATGTCAGCGTTTGCATAGAAAGCTGAAACCTTTGGATCATGCCACTCACAGCATGAGGGATGGAGGCTAATGTGTGGTGGCGGCAGATATCCAAAAGAAACCCAGAACTTGAGTGGATCAGAGACTCTGTCACCACTGCCTCGCTGAGCAGCCAGTCGGGTGTCCACTTTACACCTCGATGGATTTAAACTGAATGGTCATATTTACTTGACAAGTTACCTTAATAACATGTTTCCTTAGACTAAAAACAAACTACAGCTTTTTATGCTTCGTCAGAATCTGTAGCTTTTTTTGAGTAAACACAAACTCCATGTTTGCAGACTTGTATATATTTTATTGTGGAGCATGTGATTATTCCCTTAGCCTCTTTTTGAGAGGAGGGTGAGTGTGTGGGAGAGGGCGTGGATATCAAACGCCCTGCCTGTCAGTCAAAGAGCACAAATCTTTATATGTAGATAGATGAATTTGTATTCAAGTCTGCCAAGGGTTTGATAAGGAAACCCTCCTTGGGCACAACAGGAGTGTGCCAAAGACTACAATAAAACTTCTGGCAGCTCCAAATCTTTCCAGAGAACTCTTTTTACCAGGACTGTTCATTGTTGAGGTCATGTTTGTTCAGCGCTCCCGAGTGAGCGTAATGTCTTCAGATTTCATTCTCCTAATTTTGTGAGACTTGATTTGTCACAATCCACATCGTCCCGCCCCCCCGTCAAGTCCTCACGGGGTATGTACTGTATGTACGAGCATATATAAACACACGTGCACTTGCCAGGTGTGCTTTAAGGCCAGTAGTATCCAGTCAGCATGGAAAGGAGGTGCCTTCTTGTGAAAGCAGACACAGGCCTACTCCTCTGTACAGGTGTGAATACATTCTTTGTATAACGGCGGTCTCTGGACTGTTCCTCCGATGTACTGTTCTCGTTTTCTTTTCTAGACACGTCTGGGTTTCGGTTTTCCCTCATCCCTGTCATGGGCGCTCTGAGCCACATAAAGCCTTTTCTGCATAAAGGGTGAAGAGGGATAAATAAGGCGAGCCACCTGAAACTTTGTACCATTCTGAACTACGAGTAAAACTGAGATATTTTAGGTAAAGCATGGGTACCACGTCTGCATTTTACCCTGTACAACCTCTAGGATGTGGAATGTATGTATCCTGTCGTTCTGCGCCTCTCCAGCTTGATCTCAATGCATTTTGGAAGCCCCCACCATCAGACCCTGATGATGAACACCAGTTTTTCCACGTTTAACATTATACTCGTCTGTCACTGGGGGGGTCTCTCTTTGTTCTTTATGGAACTGAAATGCAGTTTTTGTTATTAAAAAGAGAAGGAAAAGTGAACCTGTGTCACTGCGCCGTCTTTAATCTTAGTTCTGATTTTAAATGTACAATTTTATTTCTGTCATTTCTGTTTTTAACAAGAAAAATCAGTTTCCTAAATCGCAAAGACTGCAACGTAACAATCTCTCAGATTAATCCTTAAAAATATAACGGCTCGAACTAACAAATGACAAATTACTTGGACTACTGTGCAACTGAATTTACAAATGTGACTTTTCGATCCTAAATTCAGTCATTTAATTTACATCGTTTTAAATGATTAATTAACATTTGCTGTCCTTGGAACTGGAAATTTACTTGTGAAGCTACTATGATGCATAAATAAATTTCTCCTTAGAATCTCTCTTCAAATCTGATTTTTACAAATCAAAAACTAATTTGGACCCAAATTCAAGTTTTAAAAGCTTTTTCCTGCCTGTAACTTGAACTTCTTTCACTACATCATCTTCAGGAGTTGTTCAAAACTTTTGATTTCCAAAGACTTTCTTGCTATTTTTTAAAAAGTGGTTTTGAACAATAGTTCTCCAGGTGTTCTGACTTCCTTTGGAAGTTTTTCCTGGGACACTGGCTGGTTTTTCACCATTTTTAGAGGAATGTTAAAGCCCTGACCCATGACCCAAGACACCTGACTCAAGGGAGAAACTGGTGCAGTCGACACATAACAGAATAGAATTCAACTTTATTGTCATTGCACATGTCACAAGTACAAGGCAACGAAATGCAGTTTGCATCCATCAAATGCTTTAGCCATGATATAGATATATTACAAAATATATATTAGCAATAATATAGGGTTATATAGATATATTACAGAAATGGGTGTGTTATAGGTGCCAAGTCTGCACCAATGAGCTATTAGATGAAATCCTGCCATATTTTGACACTGTGTGCAGTGTCCTTAAAACATTTGACAAAATTGGACAAGTGGAGGACAAGAGAGGAACCGACACATCCACTATAAACAGAGCAGGCAATCAATACCTGAAAGTCATGCCATTAAGAAATAGGGTGGAAAAAATCCTGCAAAGACCTGACACAGAGATGCAGCCGGCCCTTCAGTTGAGCCCTCTAGTGTTCACTGAAGCATAATCAGAAATGGTCTGAGGTACAGGGTGATTGTGAAGGAGCCATTCTTAAGAAAGGGAACTGGTTAATGAGAATCAGTGGCAGTAGGTCTCATGAATCTAAGTATGACATTTTTGGTTCAATTTGTCATCAGTATGTATCAGGGGTGGGCAATTCCAGGCCACGAGGGCCGGTGTCCTGCAGGTTTTAGATCTCACCCTGGGTCAACACACCTGAATCACATGATTAGTTCATTACCAGGCATCTGGAGAACTTCAAGACATGTTGAGGAGGTCATTTAAATCAGCTGTGTTGAATCAAAGACACGAGCCCTTGAAGCCTGGAGTTGGACACCCCTGCTCTAGACAACACCGCTCATCCTCCTCTGAACCAACCTATGACTGTGTAACATAGAGGGCTGTCAGTTCACATTAAGTCTAGGCCGGGGGTGTCGAACTCCAGGCCTCGAGGGCCGGTGTCCTGCAGGCTTTAGATCTCACCCTGGGTCAACACACCTGAATCAAATGATTAGTTCATTACCAGGCCTCTGGAGAACTTCAGGACATGCTGAGGAGGTCGTTTAGCCATTTAAATCAGCTGTGTTGGATTAAGGACACATCTAAAACCTGCAGGACATCGGCCCCCGAGGCCTGGAGTTCGACACATGTGGTCTAGGCAGTAACGATAGTTTAAGCCAGCAAATTTAGAAATCCACATGAGTACCTGAAAATCCTATAAAAACTCACTAATCCCACGACTCACTCATTTGCACAGCTAAATGTCGCCCTCTGGGACAAATACTCCTGTGAAATTTTTCCACAACCCGAAAAACAAACAGAATAAAACATTCCTATGGAAAAAACACCCTGCCTCTTGGTTTAACCTGATCAGGTTAGATATGAAATGACCATACCAACCATAAAGGTCAGGAAAAGCTGGGCGGCCCCCTTCCCAATCACCTGACTTCCATAGAGGCTTAGAACAAAGAAACAATGGTAAGTGTGACAAAAGGCGCAAAAAAACTTGGAAAAGTGAAACAATGTAACCTTCACAATAGCAAATGAACACATGGACAGAATATGCTTTGGTGTAAAGAGTTAATATTTATGAACAAGTTGTGAAAATATTAAGACAATCCCTTCTCTGTGGAGTGGGACAGGAAGGCCTCAGAAGGCCCAGTCCTTCTGTGGCAGTGACATCCACGAGCAGTTCTCTGAATAGTTGTTAGGCAATGTTCATTGTAAGGCTGCATTTAGGACCTCAGTCTCATTAAACTGGAAGATTGTGCTGCTACAGTGGCGTCAAATGACAGGAATGAGAAGTGTGGGATCCTCCAAAGTAGACCTCAGACATGTTTCAGGAGCAGATGGTGCTCCTTATGTTCTCGTTTCTTTCCGCACTACTGCCATCTACTTATTCAAGATCTTTTGTGTTCTATTTTTTAAGCAAAACTTTCACTTAAATGGTTTAATTAGTTGTTTTGTTCTTTGAAAAATAAAATAAAACATTACAAAACAAATTTCACACTTTTGTCATAGGCGCTTTTCATAGAACACCGTGTTTTCTACACTTTCTACTTTATTTATGTCTCCCTGTCGACAGGGTCTGCCAGTCTTTCTGATAAGAAATTCAATACCTGTAGATCAACCTTTCCAAATCTGACCGACAAGCCTGTGAAATAGTGATGTGCGAATCATGAACGAACCGTTCAGTACTCGAGAACCACTTTACTGACTTGTGAATCATGATTCACAAGTCCAACTGACTCGTCCCTTTTGCTGTTAGCAAACTAATTTCATTAATAGAAATATATCTAGCTTATAATTAAAATTGTGGGGGAAAACAGCCAGTTTCTTAACAGAAACGTTTCTGCTCTGAACTGGAAGAAAACCCCCCGAGTAGAAGCTCACATCAAGACAATAGTTTCTCAGCTCACAGTAGCATCGCTCTGCTAACATGCTAACAACACATTTGAGTTACTCACCCCTTCCTTTCCTGAGCTGAATCATAGCATGAACGAATCACTCAGGACTCACTCACCCCCTCCCTCCTGGATCACAGCTTCTTCTTCTTCTTCTTGGTTGGCAACCAATGTTAAGGCGCATTACCGCCCCCTGGCTCACAGCTCAGTGGACAGTCAAATGAGAAAATATATATTTGACACATCTGAGGAAAATACTAATAAAATAAAATAAAATAAAAATAAAATAAACGTTCCCTTTAGAAATCGTAATTTCTTTTGCTCTTTTTTGCTCTATAAAAATAGTTGTTTTTCTTTTTCAATCATCTTAGGAGTAGGATTTACATGAAAAGAGACACAAATTAAGTTTGAGTGAAAATGTACATTTTTTGCACTCTCTGGTCAACTGACTCAGTGACTCAAATGACTCACAAAATTCGATTCATCTTGGTGAGTGACTCATTAAAACTCGATTCAGTAAAAAGAATCGATTTTACCATCACTACTGTGAAATGTCCCGGGTAAGATAGCGCCGCCATTGCGTGCAACAGGTCCGCAGCCTTAACATGAAATTTCCCCTTGTGGGACTAATAAAGGTATCTTATCTTATCTTGAATCTTCTTACCTTTAAAAGCAGCCTGTTGTTGTGGTGGTAGGCGGTGCTTAGTTAGACGTCTCTTGTGCTGATTGGTGTTTTCCTTGATTGTCATGCATACCGTCCATTTGCTGCCGTCGTCATTCCTGGGCTTGTTTTAACAGATTGTGTCCAGTTGGAGGTTAATACTGGAACCAGCTGGAGTGGAATAGGGACTTTTTAAGGTAAAACTTACTCGCTTAGCCGGTCTTCAGATGTTCACAAGTTATTAACGCTGCTTAGCCGCTAACATGTTAGCTACACATAAACACTGTTTTAGCAGCCAGGCTAATCCGAGCTGGAGCTCCACCAACAATTTGTGCACCGTGGAGTTTTATGCAGTACTGAATACATTCTTGGATCACAATGGCTCTCAAACACTGATTATACAGCTAACGCTCAGGGAAAGCTGCTCATAGCGAACAAGGTTATATAACCTTTCATCGTTATTAGCAGTAATGATAGCATCATGTTCATTCCCAGTACCGTACACTTCACGCTTTGCTTTAGGGCAGGGGTGCTCACACTTTTTCTGCATGTGAGCTACTTATAAAATGACCAAGTCAAAATGATCTACCCACTACAAAAATCCAAAACATATACTTATTTATAAATATATTGAGGATTCTTTATATCTACAATGTATATACATGCATAACCGCAATATCCAATATTTCACAACACAATTAACTATGTAAATTTTTTGTCATTACCTGAGTTTACTCTGATGACTTGCACTGAATTGAATCAGCCAGGGATGCATAGTCCGGACAGTAGCTGCTGACGGCCAGGTTTAAGAGAAAAAACCGAGAGCTAAAAATTGGAGTTAACTCGCTGACTAGCTTGTCAGTTTTACTACACTTCGCGCCGCTGTTTGCGCATGCGCAGCGACCTAAGCGTCAGAAAAAAATCTGATGTCATCTGACTGGCTTCCCTGTATCAATCAAGTGACGGGATGGATGATAGGCTGGCATCTATTTTTTTAATGCCATGCGATCTACCAATACTACCTTCGATCGACGTATTGAGCACCCCTGCTTTAGGGTGTTGTTGACGTTTCACATGTGACAAATGTCAGAAACGTGGGCGTTTAGGCTACGGTCTCTATAAGGTTATCTTCAGTGCTTATCTTCGGGGAAAACGTAGCCTTTCGTTAGCAGACAGAGAGAGTCGAGTATAATACTGACGTGCTGTAGCTTTCTGTGAAGGATGTCCCGACAACAACTGGCCGTGCAGCGGGCCAGGAAGTCCTTCCAGACGGGAAAAACCAAACCTCTGGAAAGCAGGATCCACCAGCTGAGGAACCTGCTCCGCTTCGTTACAGAGAGACGGAAGGACATAGCAGAGGCTGTCAAGAAGGACCTCAGCAAGGTGACAGTATCACTGTTAACAGCACATGGTACATTAGCGTCGTCTGTAAACCTGTGAATGAACACCATCAGTTATTCTTATTATTAACGGCTTATAAATATTTAAAGCATGTGAGCACAGTCTTGGACAACACCAAACACCTCAGGTACAGCTCTCACCTGCTCTCCCACCCTTTCTCTCTCAGATGCTTGTACAGACAAGTGAACCCAACAATATACAGTCCAGTGTACAGTGGGACGAAATATTGTCCTCCTGGATCAAAGGTGCAAACTGTAGAGATAAAAATGATAAAAATCCAACTATACAGAAACAAGATAAACTAAGAATAAGTACAGCAATATTGTACTTGAATAGAAATAGAATAGGAATAGAAAAGCATGAGAATAAATAAAGACAATACACAGACGGAGTCAAACAGTGCAATACAGAATAGTGCAAGTACTGGAAGGGAGTGTTATTTAGTCCACGAAGTGTGTGGAGAAGAGTCCAATGTGGAGGAGGGCAGCACCCCTATAGTAATCAGCCCTTTACCAGATGTGTGGGTCTAAATCATTGATACTGCTGCGTACATGGACAGCTAGAGATTCAGTCCTGACGTCTTTGACGTTAGCTTCAAGTCTGTTGCCTGGGGCGCAGTTGCTACATTGTAATATAAAGTCTCTGAGGATGAGTCCATGCAGTTTAAAGAATGACACATGGACATCCACATAGACCCTTGCACCTGACCTGAGCAGACTGGCAGATGCTCAGAGTAATCAGGGGCTAATGGTGAGCCGAGGATACGCCAGCTGGCTGATTAACTAGGCCCACTTTAGTAGCCCACTAGGAGTGCTGTGGAGCATGTTGAGAGCACCTTTCTTACTCATGGTTCTGATTATGACACAAAAATTAACATGAAACAACAATAAGTAACCTAACCTTAGTAGGGCCACGATCATGACACATTAATTTGTGTTACAGAAACATTATAGAAGTAAAAAGTATAAAATATTTACAAGAAGAGAGAGAGAGGGGTGGCTGTGACAGTGTGACATGTAAGTTCCCTGTGGAGAAAATGAAACATGTGGCTGGAAAGTGTTAATACTAAAACAAATGTTCTGGCAGGACCCGTTCTTGTATACTTAGTATACGTCTGTATGTTCACAGCAGTTTAGACACCAGATAAGTTCTCAAGCAAGTGTCATATTAAAAGAAATCAAAGGGACATGCTCTCATTTTCTTCACGGCAATAATCTGACTGCTATTTCTTACTTTGTGTGCCTGAAGCTCTACTTTCTATGGAAATGATGTCACTATTTGTGTTGGTGTCATATTGAATATTGTGGAGACCAGCTGCAGATCATCCAGGAAGCAGTTTGGTTTGCAAACTGTCCAACACTGGATTTTGCCCCTGCTTTCAGAGTGAACATGGGACGGAGCTATTTGAGACACTGGGAGTGGAGGGTGAGATCAAGCTCGCTATCGAGAAGCTAGCCGAGTGGGCAGCTCCTCGGCCAGTGGAGAAGAGCCTCCTCACTGTATCGGATGAGGTCTTCGTGCATCCCGAGCCCCTTGGAGTGGTCCTCATCATTGGTGCTTGGAACTATCCCTGGGCTGTCACCCTGCAGCCGCTGGTCGGAGCTATTGCTGCCGGTACCATATATACCCATGTGTATTTATTTACCAGTATTCTTTTAGGTGCATAGTCTATAGCACATGTGCAACCTTTGTTGGCATATCAAAACCTCCTTTTGCACAAATTCTAGTGCACTGACACTTTGCACATTATCACAGAGAGCAGGGTAGGCAAATCAGCCTTAGAGATATTAATCACAAAGGAAGGACTGTTTAAAGTGAACCTATTGTCCTTTTCTTACTTATACTGTTACAGTGTTGTATACTACTAGTAATCATGGCCCAAGATCAGTTCGTGCACAGGTAATCCTTGTGAACCACATGCTCAGTCTCCACACACTCGGTTTCTGTTTTTCCACTCCAGGCTCTGTACAGTAGCCCTATGTGCTCCTGTCAGACACAAAGCCTTGGCTTGGAGCGCAGAAGCTCGATCCACCTCGGCTTAAAAGAAGGTGAAAAGGAGCTTAACCTGTTTTAGAAGATGAGCTAGAAATGAGTATGATGGATCCCCTTTTAAGGGATAGTTCAGCATTTTTTGAATAGATTTAAATACCTTCATGCTAAGCCTTAATTAAAAAGAAATTGGGGAAGGACTCTGCTGCTGTTGTAGACTGGAATCAATGATTCACTGTCCAACTTTAACCAGTAAAGTGTGAGAAATAAAACCAGTTGTCCTGCGAATGAATACTGCATCTTCTGCTCAGTCGGTTCTTAAAGCGTGCCGTCATCCATGCCACTGTGTCTGTTCGGTCTCTCAGGTAATGCAGCTGTAATAAAACCATCTGAGGTCTGCTGTCACTCTGCTAAGGTCATGGAGGAGCTCCTCCCTCGGTATCTGGACAAGGTGAGGCTCCTTCGCTGTTGGATTACCTTTCTCGTACATGTAGTGTAAGCATGCTAGGAGTTCCAGTGACTTGACGCCCTTTCCACAGGACCTGTACCCGGTAGTGACCGGTGGAGTGCCAGAAACCCAGGAGCTGCTCAGGCAGAGATTTGACCACATTTTCTACACGGGCAGCAGCACAGTAGGCAAACTGGTGATGGAAGCTGCGGCTCGCAACCTCACCCCAGTCACCCTGGAGCTGGGAGGGAAGAGCCCCTGCTACATCGACAAGAACTGTGACATCACTGTTGCGTGCCGGTCGGTCATCTCTGTAGAACAAAGGAGAAACTTTAAAAAACACAGCTGAGTTTCCAAACATCAAGTGTTTTCTTTTTCCCACAGTCGCATCACGTGGGGAAAGTTTGTCAACTGTGGACAGACGTGTATCGCTCCGGACTACGTCCTGTGTGAACCCTCCATCCAGAGCAGAGTACAGGAGGAGATCAAGAACTGCATCAAGGTTGGTTTGCACTATATAAAGAAATGAGTGGTGGCTGAAGACTTTTGCACTTTAATGCTTCTTTTATTCTTAAATGATCTTCCTTTGACACAATGCAGGAGTTTTACACAGATGATCCAAAGACTTTTGAGGACTACGGACGAATCATCAACAAGCGGCATTTTAAGAGAATCATGGCTCTCATGGAGGGCAGCACAGTTGTTGTTGGTGGAGACTCTGATGAATCCCAGTGCTATATAGGTATGTATGTAAGTGGTATGATGGAGCCAGCTGGTATCCCTCAAAATGTTGTTTTAAGCCAACTGGTTGTAAAGTGGAACCATCTTTGTATTTTGTGTTTCTCTAATGTCATGCACATGATGGTTAAAGCCTCTGTTCCAAAGCTCTGTATGTGCGGTGTATTGGTCATTGCCCTCTGACCCTGTCGTCTGTGTGCAGCTCCCACTGTGCTGAAGAACGTTACAGGCGAATCCAAAGTGATGAAGGAGGAGATCTTCGGGCCACTGCTGCCCATCATCACAGTGAGTGGTGTGGATGAGGCCATCCAGTTTATTAACGAGAGAGAGAAGCCGCTGGTCATCTATGTCTTCTCCAATGAGAACAAGGTACAGCGCATCACCTGCAGACGTCATTTCCTGTTATTTAGATCTCTTTAAATCTCCTCCCTTCACTCCTCCTGTGTGATCCACAGCTGATCAAAAGAGTAATAGCTGAGACATCCAGTGGAGCTCTGCTGGCTAATGACTGTCTGGTTCACTTCACTGTCAGCTCGCTGCCCTTTGGAGGAGTTGGTGAGTGGATGCCTGTCAAACCCTCCATCAGACTTACTGGTTTTTCATCTTGATGCTGACTTGTTCTTTTTCCGTTCTAAGGTCACAGTGGTATGGGATGCTACCACGGTCGCTACGGCTTTGACCAGCTGAGCCACATGCGCAGCTGCCTAATCAAACAGCTGAAGATGGAAGGAGTCAACAGCATGCGTTACCCCCCACACACTGCCAAGAAACTGGGCTGGGCTCGGTTCTTTCTGCTCAAGCAGATCAATTTGGGCAGGCTGCGTCGCATGATGCTGCTGGCTATGTTTGTGGGCGTGGCATCGTTTGTGGTGCAGGTAAAGAAGCTCTGCCTAGCCTCATAAAACTGCTCCTATTAGCCTCATAAAACTGCTCCTATTAGCCTCATAAAACTGCTCCTATTAGCCTCATAAAACTGCTCCTATTAGCCTCATAAAACTGCTCCTATTAGCCAGTATTCCAGTGTTAATGTTTGTGTGCTGTTAGCTATCTTGCACGCTGTGTGGTCAATGGTAACTTTATTGTCTCCATTGGGAAACTGATTTGCAGTCTGTCCATACAGAGAGACAAAAACAAACAACACACACACAAAGCCCAGAGAAAACAGCCCAAATTATCATCAAAAAAAGTGCAATGTACAATGGCAACAACCCTTATGGTTTAGTATTATATGTTATGTGAGCTAGCATCAACCAAAACAACGATGAGACCTACTCAAAGGTCTCTCGGACTACTATGTCACGTCTTCTACAACAATATGTACAAGCCTAATTCCAAAAAGCTGTAAATGTCCATCTACATGCGTAAGAAAGCAAATGCAATGATTAGCAAATGTCATGAACCCACATTTTATTTACAATAGGACAAAAAACACATCCAGTGTTTAAATCGAGAAAGTGTAGCAAAAAGGGTCATTTTGAGTTTGATCGCAGCATCAAATTTTGTTTCAAAACTAGAAGTAAAAGTGATGCAAAAAACATCTAGAGAAACATTTTGCAACTAATAGGTTCATTGAAAAAAAGCATATTAGTGAGGCAACTTTCACTTTTGATCTCCGTCATAATAATATCAAAACATTCTCAAGAAATCTCTGTGCACACGGGACAATGCTCAAAATCAGGGTGACACGTCAACAACCTTCAGGGCCTCTGCATTAAAATCAGGCATCATTCTATCGTGGTACTTACTTCATGGCTAAGGATCAGTTTCTAATCATTGCCAGTGAACACTGTTTATCGTTCCAGCCACATATGCAGGTTAAAGTGATTCAGTGCCTTTGCACCACCAGGAATTTACAATATATCAGGTATTTAAAGCAACAAATACTCCCATTCAAATGGCGGGTTTTTCAGGGAATATTTTAACATGGCAGAATAACATGAGTATCAGTAAAGTTAAATTTGACGTGAAGCAACCGATACAAGCTGCATAGCTAAGCTACAGCTAGCTGTCTAACTGTCCCTGTGATGGCTATTCATAGATCCTTGCTTTGCTTGTTACGTGATGGCTAAAATCAGTAGTTTAAAATTAAAGTGTCATATTTAATTTTTAATATCTTTAAACAGTGTTTAGTATTGGCCAGAGTTCTGTTTAGCTGGAGTTTTGCCAAGGTGTTGTCACAACCGGTTTGTGCCAAACCAAATGTCTTAGATGGGGCCCCTCTAACCACGTTATAAATACGCTGGTAATGTTACATTTAAATGGTCCAACGGCAACAACAACAATTAAAAAAACAAATGTGTTGATTAGGGATGGGAAGATGGGAAGACTTGGTTCCAGTAGTTCATCCTTATGTGCATGATGCATGATTTATGATTTATGCATGATTTATGATTTATACAGCTCCAAATCACAACAACAGTCGCCTCAAGGTGCTTTATATTGTGAGGTAGACCCTACAATAATGCATACAGAGAAAAACCCAACAATCATATGACCCCCTATGAGCAGCACTTTGACGACAATGGGAAGGAAAAACTCCCTTTTAACAGTATGTCTGTGAAGGTTCTCAGTCATCCAGGTCATCGTAGTCAAAGGAGCTTGCAAAGAAAAGCGTCTGGACTTCTTTAAGTTGCTTGAAGATGTTTCACCTCTCATCCGAGAAGCTTCTTCAGTTCTAAGGTCAAATGGTGGAGAGTCCCAGATATAAACCTAGTGGGAGTAACCCCCCACAGAGGGACAAAAGGACCCCCTGATGATCCTCTAATCGCCTGAGCCAAGGTGTGAAACTGGGTGTGGGTCCCAATCAGCCAGAGTTTCGGGTGTGTTCATTGTGAAACCTGGCCCCACCTTATCATGCGAATTCCTGAGGTCAGATGGCCCAGGATGTGAGTGGGCGTTAAGGCGTCTGGGGAGGATCTCAAAACTGGATTATAGATGGCAGAGAGTTGGTGTCGTAAACCCCCGCCTCTGTTCAAAGATGGTCGCTCACAGTGGACATAGATGCTTCTTTCACTCCTCTTTCAAACCATCTGTCCTCTCTGTCCAAAATGTGAACATTGGCATCCTCGAAAGAGTGACCTTTGACCTTTAGATGCAGATGGACTGCTGAGTCTTGTCCTGTGGAGGTGGCTCTTCTGTGTTGTGCCATGCGCTTGTGAAGTGGCTGTTTGGTCTCTCCAATGTAGAGGTCTGGGCATTCCTCGCTGCACTGTACAGCAAACACCACATTGTTAAGTCTGTGTTTTGGCGTTTTGTCTTTCGGGTGAACCAGTTTCTGTCTGAGCATGTTGCTGGGTCTGAAATGCACCGGGATGTCATGCTTGGAGAAAACTCTCCTGAGTTTCTCTGATACACCGGCTACATAGGGGATGACAATGTTGTTGCGTCTGTCCTTCTTATCCTCCCTCGCTGGTGTCTGGTCTTCTTTTCTGTGCCTCTTTGCTGACTTTTACACCAACTGTCTGCCATCTATAATCCAGTTTTGAGATCCCTTTCCAGACGCCTTAACGGCCACTCACATCCTGGGCCATCTGACCTCAGGAATTCGCATGATAAGGTGGGGCCAGGTTTCACAATGAGCTCACCCGAAACTCTGGCTGATTGGGACCCACACCCAGTTTCACACCTTGGCTCAGGCGATTAGAGGATCATCAGGGGGTCCTTTTGTCCCTCTGTGGGGGGAAACTCCCACTAGGTTTATATCTGGGACTCTCCACCATTTGACCTTAGAACTGAAGAAGCTTCTCGGATGAGAGGTGAAACGTCTTCAAGTAACTTAAAGAAGTCCAGACGCTTTTCTTTGCAAGCTCCTTTGACTCCCTTTTAACAGGAAGAAACCTCCGGCAGAACCAGGCTCAGGGAGGGGCGGGGCCATCTGCTGTGATTGGTTGGGGTGAGAGAATGATGACAGGATAAAGACATGCTGTGGAGGAGAGACAGAGATTAATAACAAGTATGGATGAGAGCGTGATGGTAAAGTGTAAACTGCATCCAGGACAGAAACAACTGTATTATATTGCTAGCACAACTGCGGCTCTTTGCAAGCATCTGCACAGACAGCATGCTAACACTAAGTTAGCCAGCATGCAGTTAATTTGCATGGAAAATAATTTCTTTGATATGCTGCTTAGTGGTAGCAGTGACTCTCAAAATGGAGCCAGTGAGAACTGATAAGGGAGTTGATAAGGAATCATATTGATAAGTGATATCAGTAATCTGAATTGTTACATTCTTATCTATTTGCATCCCTACACTTGGCTCACCCATGTTAAGGACACACTAGGCTGTAGTGATGGTAAATTCGATTCTTTTTACTGAATCGAGTTTTAATGAGTCACTCACCAAAGTGAATCAGGTTTTTTGAGTCACTGAGTCAGTTAACCAGAGAGTGCAAAAAATGTACATTTTCACTCAAACTTAATTTGTTTCTCTTTTCATGTGCAGGGTGGGCCATTTATATGGATACACCGTAATAACATGGTTGGTGATATTAAAGTCCTGTTTGTGGCACATTAGTATATGTGAGGGGCAAACTCCTCAAGATGGGCGGTGACCATGGTGGCCATTTAGAAGACGGCCATCTTGGATACAACTTCTGTTTTTTCAATAGGAAGAGGGCCATGTGACACATCAAACTTATTGGTAATGTCACAAGAACAACAATGGTGTGCTTGGTTTCAACGTAACTTTATTATTTCATGAGTTATTTACAAGTTTCTGACCACTTATAAAATGTGTTCAATGTGCTGCCCATTGTGTTGGATTGTCAATGCAACCCTCTTCTCCCACTCTGCACACACTGATAGCAACACCGCAGGAGAAATGCCAGCACAGGCATCCAGTATCCGTAGTTTCAGGTGCTGCACATCTCGTATCTTCACATCATAGACAATTGCCTTCAGATGACCCCAAAGATAAAAGTCTAAGGGGGTCAGATAGGGAGAATTTGGGGGCCATTCAACTGGCCCACGACGACCAATCCACTTTCCAGGAAACTGTTCATCTAGGAATGCTCGGACCTGGCAGCCATAATGTGGTGATGCACCATCTTGCTGGAAAAAGTCAGGGAACGTGCCAGCTTCAGTGCATAAAGAGGGAAACACATTATCATGTAGCAATTTCAAATATCCAGTGGCCTTGAGGTTTCCATTGATGAAGAATGGACCCACTATCATTGTGCCCCATATACCACACCAAACCATCACTTTTGTTGTTCCAACAGTCTTGGAGGGATCCATCCAATGTGGGTTAGTGTCAGACCAATAGCGGTGGTTTTGTTTGTTAACTTCACCATTCACATAAAAGTTTGCCTCATCACTGAACAAAATCTTCTGCGTGAACTGAGGGTCCTGTTCCAATTTTTGTTTTGCCCATTCTGCAAATTCTGTGCGCCGATCTGGGTCATCCTCGATAAGATGCTGCAGTAGCTGGAGTTTGTAAGGGTGCCATTTGTGAGTAGCTAATATCTGCCGAAGGGATGTTCGACTAATGCCACTCTCCAGTGACATGCGGCGAGTGCTACGCTGTGGGCTCTTGCTGAATGAAGCTAGGACAGCCACTGATGTTTCTTCATTAGTGACAGTTTTCTTGCGTCCACATTTTGGCAAATCCAACACTGAACCAGTTTCATGAAACTTAGCAAGCAGTTTGCTAACTGTAGCATGGGAGATGGGTGGTCTCGTAGGGGGTCTGCATTGAAATCTGCTGCAATGACCCGGTTACTGCGTTCACCAGATATCAACACGATTTCGATCCGCTCCTCACGTGTTAACCTTTGACATGTCAATGGCTGTGAACAAAGAGAAACTTGTAAATAACTCACGAAAGAATAAAGTTACGTTGAAACCAAGCACACCATTGTTTTTCTTGTGACATTACCAATAAGTTTGATGTGTCACATGGCCCTCTTCCTATTGAAAAAACAAAAGTTGTATCCAAGATGGCCGACTTCTAAATGGCCACCATGGTCACCGCCCATCTTGAGGAGTTTGCCCCCTCACATATACTAATGTGCCACACAGTGTTGCCAACTCCTCAGTAAGGAAAGTCGCTATTGGCCGTCTTAAAAGTCGCTAGAAGTCGCTAAATGACGTCTAATGTAATTGTAACCTACGTTGTTGGAGAACAAAATAACATCGTGGAAGAGACATAAAGTGAGCTAAAAACATCCTAAATGCATTTAGAATTTATTTAGAACTACAAATTAAATTTCTTTTAGCAATTATTGTTGTTGGTTTTTTTTGTTTTTTTTTAATGTCACAATCCCAACCCTGCTCCTTTACCCGGGCTTGGACCGGCAAAAGTGGACCGGCAATAGGCACTCTGGTGGAGTTACTGTGTGTGTGTGTGTGTGTGTGTGTGTGTGTGTGTGTGTGTGTTTATAAGTAGTTTTAAACCTTGTGACCCGCAAAACAACATAAGAGTAAAAGCAGAACTGACTGCGTTACAGTCAGTGCGGGAGCAGCGGCTTCGCTCATGCGTGATTCATTTACAGTTTGGACGCACAGGTGATAGGTTTGTAGCATAAACCTATTCGCTGGAACGTTAAGGACAATTTAATTACACAGCAAAGCAAGACACGAGTAGGCAAAGTTCTTGTGGGCTTCACAGGTAATTGGCAAACCTTCTGGAGGAAACCTGGTCTTGTTGGGTTTCTCTGTAATATTGTAGGGTCTACATTACAACATAAAGCGTCTTGAGGTGACTGTTGTTGTGATTTGGTCCTGTATAAGTAAAACTGAATTCCACTGAATTGAAAACAAACGAAAGAAGACGTGGACTGGTTCTTATATAGAGCTTTTCTACTCTTCTGAGCACTCAAAGCGCTTTACACAAATTTTGCATTCACCCATTCACACAAGCACATTGTTCTAAGTGCTTTCTAAGTAGCATTCACACACATCCATACTCCAATGGATGCATCGGAGAGCAATTTGGGGTTAATATCTTGCCCAAGGATATTTGGCATGCAGACTCGGGGAAGCCAGGACTCAAACCACCAACCTTCCGATCAGTAGATGACCTGCTCTACCACCTGTGCTACAGCCACCCTACAGAAATGTGATGCTTGTGGAAGTGAAGTGTGTGTCCCCATATATAAGCCTAGACCAGGAACATTTTGTTATTTAGTGTTATATTTAATCATGAGTGATGTAGGGAGATCAAGTGTCATCTACTGTCATTGCAAACTGTGCACATGTAACCAAGTGACCAAACAATCTTGTATTAGAAGAGTATCTGGATGTCTCTGCTGTGATGCTGCTCTCATGTCCACATGTTGTCATCATCTTTAGACATCCTGAAAGATTTCTCTCAAAATTAGTTTGCTGTTATTCACAAAGTGATAAATTCAGTGGTAATATTTAACTCACTCTGTTTTTCCATAGATTAAAGTACTCTAAAGTATTTTTAAAGTGGTCTTGAGCAGAAATTCAGGCTTTCTGAAGGTCTCTCAGCATTTTTCACTCATTTTTGTTCCAGTCCTTGTACCTGATAGTTTTAAGCCACGTACCAGCGACCTATGAATCATTCAAGTGTATAAAAGGCACCGAAGTCAAGGAATCAAACAGTATTGTCTACATATAACTGATGGCTTATCAAAGAACCAATATTACATGATATCTTTAGGACCACATTTGTTCCTGTTACTTTAGTTGAGTCTACAAAGATAACGCAGTTTTAAAGGCAT